>NW_012117599.1:1617992-1621315 GCF_000951035.1 Colobus angolensis palliatus
AGGCCAAGGCAAGTGGATTGCTTGAGGTTAGAAGTTCAAGACCAGCCTGGCCAACATGGTGAAACCCCGTCTCTACTAAAAATTAAAAAAAATTAGCTGGGTGTGGTGGCATGAGCCTGTAGTTCCAGCTAGTTGGGAGACTGAGGTGGGAGGACATTTGAGCCTGGCAGGCAGAGGTTGCAGTGAGCTGAGATTGCACTACTGCACTCCAGCCTGGAGTTCTGGAAATAAATAGTGGTGATGTTTACACAAAACTGTGAATGTTTTGGATGCCCTTAAATTGTACACTTAAATAGAGTGAAAATGGGCCAGGCATTGTGGCTCATGCCTGTAATTTCAACACTTTGCAAGGCTGAGGTGGGAGGATCACTTGAGGCCAGGAGTTCCAGACCAGCCTAGGCAACATAATGAGACCCTGTTCCTACAAAAACTTAAAAAATTAGCTGAGTGTGGTGACGCATGCCTATAGTCTCAGCTACTCGGGAGGCTGAGGCGGGAGGATCGCTTGAGGCCAAGAGTTCAAGGCTTCGGTGAGCCAAGGTTATACCACAGCAGTTCAGCTTGAGTGACACAGCGAGACTTTGTCTCTAAATAAATACTAGAAATGGAAATTTTATGTTAAGTGTATTTTACCACCACCACCACCACCACCAAGCTAAAGCCAAGGCCCAGGGAAGTCCTCTTTAGCAAAGAGCTGAGACGGAGAAAAGGGTTCTGAACCACAGCTGTGCTGAAGGAAGCTGTGCAAATGCCAGTGAAGTCTCTCCTGAGGGTGCCTGGGCTGTGCGTCGGGAGCGAAGGTTGAGGGTCGCCTTAGGCGTGAGAAGGAGCAACCGGGAGAGTGGCACTGATGCTTCCCCCTGGGTTAGGAGGCATTCGGATCACAGAGCGATGCCTGTTCATTCCTGCTTGCAAGGGAGCAGATCTCTCGACACCCGAGGGGTCTCCGTTCCGGCAGCTGTGGGTATCAGGAGCACTGGGCTTGCTCCTCCCCATGGGAGCCATCACAGAGGCCTTGGGCAGTCATAGACCACTGCCTGGCAGGCGAGCAGGAGGGGATGAATGAGCAGATGCAGGTAGCACTTGCGTCCCCCTCACTGTGCCCTCAGCACCTGCTGTCTAGGAGGCAGAAGCCTTGTTCTCGGCCTCGCAGGTGACCCCGGTGTCTCTGCACGCGGCCCCGTATGTGTAGGAGGCAGGTGATTGCATCTGAAGATGGGAGAAGAGTTGGGGGTTTGTGAAGCTCTCGTCACCCCTCAAGAGCCCCCTGACCGGCCCAGCTCCCGCCAGGTGGGCCTTGGCGTCGGAGGCCACAGTTCAACTCTGCAGTTCGCTCTGGGCAGCATTTCCAGGGACTTGTAGGTCCCCGTGGTCCTCAAGGAAGGGTAGTGAGAGCAGCTCCTTATTGTCCTGGTGACCCTGATGGTTCATTTTCTGGTGTCTCTGTAGTGAGCTCCTGTTACGTCAAGTGAGTAAGAACCACTGAGAACCAGCAGCCCCAGAAATGCCCCGAGAATAAATACAGGATGAGTGGGGTTTGTGAGGACTGTTTTCTGTGACTTAGCAAGGACAGCCTAGAGGGGAAGGTAAAACTTCTGCTTCCCAGGGAAGCCAAGCCTGAGAACTTAAAAGGGAAGGAGAACTTAATACATTTCAAAAATGTAACCCTCATGAATTAGCAACACTTTTATAAACAAAGAGCTTTCCGAGCTCATAGAATCTGTTCTGATTCATCTGTGCCCCCACAAACTTTACCCTATTTTTAAGAGTCATCTTGCGAACAGCCTCAAAGGTGCATCAGAATGACAACAGAAACAAGAAGAATTATTGGGGCACTAAGTATCGGGAGATGGGGCCATATATCTATAGCGGGCAGAGTTTACTGCCCAGGATGTGTCAGACAATCACACTTTTCTGGAAATGATTTCGGTAATTGGAGTTTTCCTTCCCAAGACAAGGGATTTTAGGGAATAACGTCCTATATCCGTGGAGTTTGCGTCATGTAGTCACTATATTCATAGACTGCTTTAGGTACTTACAGAGCAAAAGATATCAATCCTGCATGGCTGCCATTAACGTGCCTTTGTTTGCTTCACTGGAGATGAAATTCTACTGCAGGTGTTTCCCAAGATTCCGTATGATACGTCATTTAGCGAAACAACAGCGGTCAGATCCATTACAAAGACAGACATGAGAAAAGGCAAGTGTATGCTGTGAACACAGTAAGTGCACGCATTTCTGTAGGCCTATGTGTTGTCTTCAATGTGCTATTATCATCCTAGCAGTCTCTAAACCAACTGCTGGTGGGGCAAAGCCAAGTAGAGATAGGAAGGAAACAATTGTCTGAAATCCTATTACTTTCCCCCCCGCTGTGGAGTCTGTGCTCCGACGCGTGAATATCCCTGTATTTTGGGGTGATCCTTGATGTGCAGTGTTAGGCAGGTTCTGCCACCCTGCAGGCATTCAGAGGACAGAAACCTGATCTGCAAGCGGGGTTCCCCGTTCCCGACAACAGGAACCCCTAGCAGCGTCATAACTGTCAACCCAACACACGAATCCTAAGTGTACAATGTGGTTTGAGAGGGTTAGTGCAGTCATTAATACCGCATTCAGTGGATGATAAAACAAGACCAAAAAAGGACTTACCTTAGGCACACCCAGAGAAATGACACATGTGAAGAACACACTCTTTCCCAAAAAGCAGCTTCATATTAGGGGAAACATTTAGCACGTTGGGAATTAAGATAGGTATCTGCTCACAATAATAAGGATAGAATAGTGTACTGGAAATCTGCCAGCTGTGGGTTCAAGTGCCCCAGGCAGGGAGGGGGAATGGGCACTGTGTTGGTGTTCTGCAGACAGATGTTTGCACCCCAATTCCTGAGGGTAGTCTCCCTGAGGGTAGTCCAAGACAACTGCCTGGGCACCTCTGCAGTCGTCAGTGAGGCGGCCCCGCTCTCTACATCAAGGCATTCACTTTCAAACACACATTTGCTCATACAAGTTGAGTTCTATATTAGCATTTCAACTTAGAAATGGAAAACAAGGCCAGGCGCGGTGGCTCACGCCTGTAATCCCAGCACTTTGGGAGGTCGAGGTGGGCGGATCACTTGAGGTCAGGAGTTCGAGACCAGCCTGACCAACATGGCGAAACCCTGTCTCTACTAAAAATACAAAAAATTAACTGGGCATGGTGGCGCATGCCTGTAGACCCAGCTACTTGGGAGGCTGAGACATGAGGATCACTTGGACCGGGGAGGAGTCGTGCCACTGCACTCCAGCCTGGGTGACAACGAGACTCTGTCTCAAAAGACAAAAAAAAA
>NW_012117599.1:1621802-1623665 GCF_000951035.1 Colobus angolensis palliatus
TGTTGCTTGGAATTCTCCTGAACCAGAATATTTCCTTGGCAGTGTGGACAAAATTCCCGATAAAGGTAAATGCAAATGCATAAAATTGGAATTGAGGGTTGATAAGTCATTGTTCTTCCCCCTCTTTTTTTTTCGATGGAGTCTCGCTCTGTCGCCCAGGCTGAAGTACGGCAGCATCTCGGCTCACCGCAAGCTTCGCCTCTCAGGTTCATGCCATTCTCCTGCCTCAGCCTTCCAAGTAGCTGTGACTATGGGCGCCCGCCACCACGCCTGGCTAATTTTTTGTATTTTTTAGTAGAGACAGGTTTTCACCGTGTTAGCCAGGATGGTGTCGATCTCCTGACCTCGTGACCCGCCCGCCTCGGCCTCCCAAGGTGCTGGGATTACAGGCGTGCTGGGATTACAGGCATGAGCCACCCGGCCAGCCCCTCTTTTTCCTCTTACCTGACCTGAGTTCAGAGCTGAAGGTCCAGCAGATGGTGCTCAGACTCTCTTGTAGAGAAACACCTGTACTTGGCTGCACAACGTGGGTGCTTCACCCTGGATTAGGAAGAGTTCCCCAATCACTGGTAAGGTTTTGGATACCCATGGTTTCCCCAAATCCCCCCCTATGTGAGTCTGCTTCTGTGATATATACAGCATGGAGGAGCAGATCAGAATGTTTATTCTCTGCAGGCAGACAGATGCTAGCCAGGAGGGAGAGAGAGCAGGCCACAGACAGCTGGTGCCTCCTCCCAAACTGACCTGAGCAGGTCCTTTCCCCTCTGGGTGGTGGGGCTGGGCAGGGGCTGAGCACATTCCTGAGGTGCTGCCCCAGAGGAATTCTCCCCTCCTCCTCAGAAGTGTGGGAAAGCGCTGCCTCCAGCCAGGAGCAGAGGCTCATCTGAGTGATCTGATCATGCTGGAGGGAGACTGGCTCTGAAGACAGGATGAGCAGCTAGAATCCATGAAGCATTTCTCCCCTAGAAAGACTTAAAAGATTTAAAAGAAAAAAACCAGGCCAAATAGGTCACTGTCCGAGCTGGGAAATACGTGGTCTTTCCTGGGTGCAGGATTATGAACCTGGCCAGGGGTTCCCGGGCCACACCATGCATCAGCCAGAGGTAGGGGCTAGGGACTGGGAAGAGCTGATTAAAAATCCTTATTGCTGGCCGGGCAATGTGGCTCCCCTGAAGTTAGGAGTTCGAGACCAGCTACTCGGGAGGCTGAGGCAGGAGAATCGCTTGAACCCAGGAGGCCGAGGTTGCGGGGAGCTGAGATCGCAGCACTGCACTCCAGCCTGGGCAACAAAAGCGAAACTCCGTGCTGGGATTACAGGCATGAGCCACCGCGCCTGAAAAGAGTGTGTTTTCATGTCTTGTCAGACTAGTTCCCCTTTTGCAATTTTTGTTTTTTCATTGTCTTCCTGGCTATTTCTGCATGTTTGTTTTTCTGTGTGAACTTTAGCATCAACTTGTCTAACTTCATCCAAAGGCTTTTGGTATTCTGACTGGCATTGCATCAAATCTATACTACACTATTCACTTTGGGAAAACAGATGTTAGGTCATCCTATGCTAGAAATGAGAATGCCTTTCCAGTTCTTCAAGTTTATTTTCAGTGTGTGTTAAAGTTTTCCTTACATAGATTTTTACATGTATCTTCTTAAGTTTATTCCTAAGTCACTTAATTTTCTATGTTGCTATTGTAAGAGAGGGGGTTTCTCTATCATTATACCTTCTTTTTTTTTTTTTTGAGACGGAGTCTTGCTCTGTCGCCCAGCCAGGCTGGAGTGCAGTGGCCGGGTCTCAGCTCACTGCAAGCTCCGCCTCCTGGGTTCACGCCATTCTCCTGCCTCAGCCTCCCGAGTAGCTGGGACTACAGG
>NW_012117599.1:1625115-1640771 GCF_000951035.1 Colobus angolensis palliatus
TCCCAGCTACTCGGGAGGCTGAGGCAGGAGAATGGTGTGAACCCGGGAGGCGGAGCTTGCAGTGAGCTGAGATCTGGCCACTGCACTCCAGCCTGGGCGGCAGAGCGAGACTCCGTCTCAAAAAATAAATAAATAAATAACGCTGCAATGAATATAGATATGCAAATATCTCCAAGATCCTGTTTTCAATTCTTTAGGATAAGTATCCAGAAGTGGGATTGTGGGGTCATATGGTAAATCTATCTTTAATTTTTTGAGGAACCTCCATATTGTTTCCATAGCAGCTGTACTGTTTTACCTTCCCACCAGTATTTGCAAGAGTTCCCATTTCTTCACATCCTTACTAACATTTGTTATCACATATTTGCTTGAGTATTTGAAAAATCAGGAATAGGTGGGTGTTGAATTTTTGGAACTAATCATATGATTCTTTTCCTTAAGTCTATTAAGATTATATATATGATAATAATGAATTTCCTAATGTCAAACCAACCTTGCATTCCTAGAATAAATTCTACTTGGTCATGGTGAGGCTTGGAGAGTCCAGTCACTGCTCAGGAATCTTGGGCTTGGGCCCAGCTTTTTCCTCTGCTTCAGCACATCTGTGTTGTCACTCAGACTGGCAGGGGACTGGGAGGGAGCCTTGGGGTTCCTTTAGCCACCAAGAAAGCAGCAGGTCCTTGTATAGATATGTAGACTGAGCCATGATTTATAACTTTTAATTATTGATGCATATGGTAGGTGTTTCTCCATTTGTATTCTTTTTCAATTTTTAAAAATTATTATAGAATACACATAATATGAAATTTTACCATCTTAACTATTTTTAAGGGCACAGTTCAGTGGTATTAAATACATTCATAATGTTATACAACCATCACCAGCATTCATCTCCAGAACTCTTTTCATCTTATAAAACCAAAACTCGGGCCGGGCGCGGTGGCTCAAGCCTGTAATCCCAGCACTTTGGGAGGCTGAGATGGGCGGATCACGAGGTCAGGAGTTCGAGACCATCCTGGCTAACACGGTGAAACCCCGTCTCTACTAAAAAATACAAAAAGCTAGCCGGGCAAGGTGGCTGGTGCCTGTAGTCCCAGCTACTCGGGAGGCTGAGGCAGGAGAATGGCGTGAACTCGGGAGGCGGAGCTTGCAGTGAGCTGAGATCCGGCCACTGCACTCCAGCCCAGGCGACAGAGCGAGACTCCGTCTCAAAAAAAAAAAAAAAAAAAAAAAAAACACCAAAACTCTATACGCATTAAATAATAACCATCCATTCCCCCATCTCCGCATCCTCTGGCAACCACTGTTCTACTTTCTGTTGATTTTGACTACTCTAAATATCTCACGTAAGTGCAGTCATACAGTATTTGTCTTTTTGTTACTGACATTTCATTTTGCGTAATGTCCTCAAGGTTCATCCATGTTGTGGCATATTTCAGAATGTTCTTTCTTTTTGAAGCTGAGTAATATTCCATTGTATGTCTCTACCATGTTTTGTTTACTCACTTATCCCTTGATGGATATTTGGATTGCTCCCACATTTTAGCCTTGTGAATAATCCTGTTATGAACATGGATGTACAAATAATTCTTTGAGACCTTGCTTTCAGTTATTTTGGGTACATACTCAGAAGTGAAATTGCTGGATGATATGGTGATTTTGGTTTTAATTATCTGAGGAACTGCCATACTGCTTCCCATCATGGCAGTACCATTTTACATTCCTACCAACAGCACACGAGGGTTTCAGTTTCTCCACATCCTTGCCAACACGTGTTATTTTCTTTTTGTTTGTTTTTTTGAGACAAAAGTCTTACTATGTAGCCCGGGCTAGAATGCAGTGGCACAACTGATCTCAGTTCACTGCAGTCTCCGCCTCCCAGTTTCAAGTGATTCTCCTGCTTCAGCCTCCCAAGCCTCCCAAGTAGCTGGAACTACAGGTACGTGCCACTGCACCTGGCTAATTTTTTATATTTTTTAGTAGAGATGGGATTTCACCATGTTGGCCAGGCTGGTCTTGAACTCCCAACCTCAGGTATTCCACCTGCCTTGGCTTCCCAAGGTGCTAGGCCACACCCAGCCTCTTTTCTGTTTTTTTGATAGTAGCCATCCTAATGGATATGAGGCGGTATTTCATTGTAGTTTTGATTTGCAGTTCCCTAATGATTAGTGATGTTAAGCATCTTTTGAAGTTCTATTTGCCATTTGTATATCTTCTTTGGAAAAATGTCTATTCAAGTTCTTTGCCTCAAGTTCTTTTTGAATCAGTTGTTTGTAGTTTTGTGTTTTGTTGGGTGTCAGGAGTTCTCTCTGTAGTCTGGGTATCATTCCCTTACCAGATAAACAATTTGCAAATGTTTTCTCCCATTCTGGGTGGGGTACCTTTTTATTTTGTTGACACTGTCTTTTGATGCACAAAATTTTAAAATTTGCATAAAGTCCAATTTGTCTGTTTTTTTCTTTGGTGGCCTGTGCCTTTGGTATCAAACCCAAGAAATAATTTCCAAATCCAATGTCATGAAGTTTCTGCCCTATGTTTTCCTCTAAAAGTTTTTATAGTTTTAGGCATTACTTTTAGGTCTTTGGTCCACTGTGAGTTAATTTTTGTTTATGGTGTTGGATAAGGATCTAACTTTATTATTTCGCAGTGGATATCCTGTTTTCCTAGTACCATTTGTTAACCTATTAAAATTATTGTGCTGGTTTTGCAAATGTTAGGTGTGGTCTGCCCAGGTATGTATATTACAGTGCCAAAATACCTCTGCCCCTGAATAATGTACCTTCACCCTTGAATAAGAAAATGCCCCTGAATAGTTTACCTTCACCCCTGTAAAGTTCATTTAGTTCAAGTAAAATTAAATGATATGCTTGGGGGATAGAAAGCCTACTATCTAGCTTAATCTTTTGATTTCTAAAACTGTTTCTTCAGTCAATTGCTTTCACATAATTTTACTTTCAAATCTTTATTTTTCCTTCAGGAGGAATCAGGACAACATTTCTTTTCTTTTCTTTTTTTTTTTGAAATGGAGTCTCACTCTGTCATCCAGGCTGGAGTGCAGTGGCACAGTCTTGGCTCATTGCAACCTCTGCCTCCCAAGTTCAAGCGATTCTCCTGTCTCAGCCTCCCGAGTAACTGGGACTACAGGCGCGCACTACCATGCCCAGCAGTCTTGGCTAGCAAGACAGGTTTAGCAGGGTGGTTCTGGCTCAGAGTCCCTCATGAGATTACAGTCAAGATTCTTCCAGATTCATTCTCTCACTCAAGACCTAACTACTGATCGCTCCGACCCAGCGGGAGGTACTGTGCTGGAAGCTAGAGAACTCAGTGAGGCATTCTTGTCCTCCAAGAGCTCATCACAGCTCTTAGGAGAGTCAATCTAATCAATAAGTAGCTGTTAGATATAAACATGCTAACACTGAAGGTCTTTAAAAAGTGCTTACATTGTATTTGCACAGAGCTCTGGGAGAACAAGAGGCTGACCTCCTTAATAGGGTTTTTCCAAGTAGGAAGAGTGAGGGAAGAAGAGGGCTGAGAAGAACCCGTAGGCAGTGACAAAGCTCATGTCTGCCAGCTGAGAGGGCTGATCAGATCCATCTTCAGAGGGTGGGAGCTGCTCTCAGGCTACTCCGCAGGGACAGTAAATTCCAGACCACACTGTTTGCACCTCCTCCTTGGCAGCAGTGACCATTCAAAAAAAAGAAAGAAAAGAAAAGAAAAAGGAAAAAAGGCTGGGTGCGGTGGCTCACGCCTGTAATCCCAGCACTTTGAGAGGCCGAGGCAGGTGGATCAACTGAGGTCAGGAGTTCGAGATCAGCCTGACCAACATGGTGAAACCTCATCTCTACTAAAAATACAAATATTAGCTGGGCGTGGTGGTGTATCCCTGTAATCACAGCTACTCGGGAGGCTGAGGTAGGAAAATCGCTTGAACCTGGGAGGCGGAGGTTGCAGTGAGCCGAGATGGTGCCACTGCACTCCAGCCTGGGGGACAGAGTGAGACTCCGTCTCAGAAAAAAAAAAAAAAATCAACGGTCAAAAATATCTTGATAGGAGGAGGAGTGGGGAAATGACTATTCTGAGAAGTGAAGTGTCTTGTAAAAGGTGTGCCCAGGTCTGTGGACAGCAACTGTAGCTATTGATGGTCCTACATCCACTGAATGGAATGTAGCATCAGTCCTAGCGATAACGTGCTGTTAACTTGTAACCAAAGGCTCACGTCAATGTTAGAGTCTGCAAAACACAGAGAATTATGAAGATGTAAGACTTCAACTTTTCCTTGAGCACAAAGTCAAAGTTTCTTGGTTCTGCACTCCTTTAAGAAGGTTTTCAGCAAGCCCAGCACATGCTTGATTGGCAGCTTGGGTTGAGCCTATGGCATGGAAGGACGGGAGAATTGCTGTTGTAATGGGCGGCTGCTTCTGTCATAGTTAATAGTTGTAAAGTTGAAAAGAAGTCTGGAAATGAGACTGTGTTGGTTAAAAATTTGATAATTGTGCTTGTTTTTTCCCACAAAAAAATAATCCAACAATTGATCAAACACAACCCATCAAACGTAAAAGACGCCTTCAGACTCTTCACAAAACCTTAGGTAAATGAAAACTTCATCCATACTGATGATAAGAATAGGCAGTGGCTCTTAATTCTGTCGTCTTTTGCCTCCGGTAGAGAAAGAGTGAAAATGTGTTCCCGGGTCAGGTCTACCGTTGCTACAGCTCTGTGGAAGAGCAAGCCGAGCGCGCCCCCTAGTGGATAACTCTATGCTTGCCAGGGCTTTCTGTCTGCGGCTGTTGGCTGTTAATCTCCGGATTCCGATTTGACATGTTGCATTTCAAAAGTCAAGTTAATTATCAGTCTTACTAAAGTGGGAGTTTTCTCTCTTTTCTAAGCCGAGTTGAAGAAGGAACACATTTCTCTCTTTTTTTTCAGGAATAACTAGAACTTCATGAGACTGTTATCAGACACCCACGTGATAGTCTTAATCATATTATGATAATTTTCTGTTATTTTATTTTATTACTTTGTTTAATTTTATTATTCTTTTGAGACAGGGTCCCGCTCTGTTATCTGGGCTGGAGCGTACTGGTGTGATTATAGCTCTCTGCAGCCTTGATCTCCCGAGTTCAAGCCATCTGCCTACCTCAGCCTTTCTAGTAGCTGGGACTACAGGTGTGTGCCACCATGCCCAGCTAATTTTTTTACTTTTTTAGTTTTTAGTGGACATGAGGTCTTGCTGTGTTCCCCAGGCTGGCCGCAAACTCTTATTGCGACAATTCTCTATCTGTCTGTGAACGAGGCCAAGGAAGATTTACCAAACTCATCCAAAGCTGCCCTGCCCCCCTTCCAGCCCTGGGAGGTCTCCCATCTGGGGCTGGGGGTTCCAGCCTGCTTTGAAGTCTTCTCGGGTGTGAGATTCATTACTTCTCATCCTTTCGCATTCCTTCTTTGATAGCTCACTTTCTAACCGCTAAACAGTCCAAACAGATATCCCCTGAGCGCCTACCCCTTGTCCCATTCCCTCTTTGATAGCTCACTTTCTAACCGCTAAGCAGTCCAAACAGATTTCCCTGGAGCGCCTACCCCTTGGTTCTAGTTTGTTCCCCAGAGCTTCTCAAAACATCTCTCGGCCTCTTCCCAGGCCATCCTGCATCTGGCAAAGACAGGCAGGCCATGCCGGCCTCCCAATTTTCTCCAAGCTAAACTCAGGCCGTTTGACAGGTCCCATACGGCAACGAGTCAGGCACCAAAGGGCAAAGCTAGGATGCAAATATTTCTCATTTTCTTTTTTTTTTTCTTTTTCTTTCTTTTTTTTTTTTGAGATGGAGTCTTGCTCTGTCCTCCAGGCTGGAATGCAGTGGCGCAATCTCCGCTCACTGCAAGCTCTGCCTCCCAGGTTCATGCCATTCTCTTGCCTCAGCCTCCCGAGTAGCTGGGACTACAGGCGCCCGCCACCACGCCCGGCTAATTTTTTTGTATTTTTAGTAGAGACGGGGTTTCACCGTGTTAGCCAGGATGGTCTCGATCTCCTGACCTCATGATCCGCCCGTCTCGGCCTCCCAAAGTACTGGGATTACAGGCTTGAGCCACCGTGCCTGGCCATATTTCTCATTTTCGACCGTCTTCTTTCTATTAAACTATTCTGCAGTCCATCTACCAATACCCGAATATTTCAGTGTGGTTAATTTTCCTATCTTGTCCTTGCAACTCAAGAGAATGTTTATAGTACTTTGTGGTTTCAGTATTATTTTCATGAACATTATACAATCTGTGAGGTAGGTCTTATTATCTCTATTTTATGCAAGTGGAGAAGTAGGTTGGGGCTTAGAGAGGTTCTCACTTGGGTCCTCTAAGCATGGTCCTCTACCCACAGAAGCAGCATCTTTCAGGATCTGTGAGACATGCACATTCCCAGGCCTACCCCAGACCTACGGAATCAGAAACTCTGGGGTGGGGCCTGGGAATCTATGTTTTCATAAGCCCTCCCAGTGTGATTCAGATGCACGCTTAAGTGTAAGAAATGCTGCCTCAGCTGTGGGTGGGTTGCCCAGGAATTTGTTAGATTTTTTAAAAAGTAAACAGAAACAAAAAAAAACACCCAAACACTGAGGTTCTGTAGGCTTTATTTAGACTTTTCCCCCAAATCCTCCCTAACTCCTCACTTTGAGTCTAGAATAAGCTACTTTTATCATAAACGCTGAACTAATCACAGGCCACGGTTGTTTGTAGATGAACACATTTTATCTTTTGTAGATCACCTTTTAGAGGAGAAGAGGTTTAAAGAATCCTCTCTGTCCGACAGGGATTTAAGAGAGCAGTTAACTACTGTAGCTAAAGAAACACTTCAAGGAGCAGCTAAACCAGGTGGGAATCTGTATGGTGTAAACCAAGTATGATGCTTAAATACAGACAACTTCTGAATGTGTCTTTTGCCTTTCATGGTATTTTAACTGACACCTTTAGTTCACCTGCAAAAGTGAAATAAATCTGCAGTGAATACAATCTGCAGTTAAAAGTTATGAATTAAACCAACTCCAGAGGCTGGGCATGGTGGCTCACGCCTATAATCCCAGCACTTTGGGAGGTCAAGGTGGGCGGATCACCTGAGGCCAGGAGTTCGAGACTACCCTGGCCAACATGGTAAAACCCCGTCTCTACTAAAAATACAAAAGAAAAAATTAGCTGGGCATGGTGGCAGGTGCCTGTAATCCCACCTACTCGGGAGGCTGAGGCAGTTCAAGAATCACTTGAACCCAGGAAGTGGAGGCTGCAGTGAGCTGAGATCGCACCATTGCACTCCAGCCTAGGCAATAAGAGCGAGACTCCATCTAAAAAACAACAAACAAACAAACAAACAAAACCCAACTCCAGGAATTTCACCACTCTCCCAAAAAGATGCTACTTTTATATTGTTTCTGCACAGCCAGGGCTTCACCCCTGCTCATCTCTGAGCCCAGACCTGTTTGGAGTGGGCTGAAACTCACTTATGCTAGCACCAAGTGCAGTACCCCCCTCCACGCTGCCACCCCTGTCAAAATTATACGTGGTTGTCACTTCCTAATGCTTAGAAATTAAATGCCAAATTATTGCAGCAGAGCCTTAGAGCTGCTGGACACACTGCCTCTTGGCATAGCATAGCTGAAGGTGGGAGGCTGGACATGACCTGTTTTCTCCCCATCACCAAGAAGACCCTTGCTCAGCACTCCCCTGTCTACACCACCGGCTGCCCTGCACAGCTCTCCACACGAAACCAGCCGATACCTGGGATCCTACCTCCATGCCCGATTTCCCTGATGTCTTTTTCTTTTATGGTCACATTATAAATGGGTTGACAGAAGCTCTAGGAGACGCTTATGTCGGCTGAGATCTCCTTCCTTTGAGATCTAGCTAAGACCAGCCTGTGCTCAGCGGTGTTCCCATCCACTCTCACAGTTTCTGTAAGTCCTCAGAGGGGCTCAGGAGTTCAGGATCATCTGTGGCGTTGTTTTTGCCTCGTGCTGGTGCAGACGTGAAATCCCCCAAACCTACACCCACGAGGGGGACTGTGTATGCAGTACCAGTTCCTGAGGCCAGGGGGCAGAGGAGGGGCAAAGGAGAAGAGGTTATATCACTGCCTGTGAAAAGCTGCAAACGGAATATTTGCCTCCATTGTTCTTAAAAGCCTTTGCAGGCCGGGCGCGGTGGCTCAAGCCTGTAATCCCAGCACTTTGGGAGGCCGAGAGGGGCGGATCACGAGGTCAGGAGATCGAGACCATCCTGGCTAACATGGTGAAACCCCGTCTCTACTAAAAAATACAAAAAACTAGCCGGGCGAGGTGGCGGACGCCTGTAGTCCCAGCTACTCTGGAGGCTGAGGCAGGAGAATGGCGTGAACCCGGGAGGCGGAGCTTGCAGTGAGCTGAGATCCGGCCACTGCACTCCAGCCTGGGTGACAGAGCAAGACTCCGTCTCAAAAAAAAAAAAAAAGCCTTTGCAGTAGGATTTCTCAGCCTCCTCTAGTGCCCCCGCCTCCTCTCACCCACCTGAGCTCTCCTCTGTTCTTCTCTTTACCTCTTACAAACTGGTCTGTGGAACTTTATTTCTGGTTGCTTTGTTGCGTGCCAGCCCATACCCTCAGTGTCTCATCTCCACCTCCCAAAAGCATCTCATCTTATCGCCAAATGGCAGATGAATGCATTTCCCCAAACAGCCAGTTCCTTCCCAAGAGGACTTCTGGAACCAGTGGCTAAGATGCCAAGGTTTTTATTCTGTTAGGAATGGAACGAACAGGTGTCCCTTGCAGGTTTAGTCCTGGTGGTAGGTGGCCCAGCGGGGATCTCTGTTCACTCTGCACTGTGTCTTCTCATTTAGATGCTCACTTTAGGACTGTGCCCTGCAGGCAGCTTCTGCATTTCCTGCAGAGGAACACCATCATCGCCGCCATCTCAGGGGTGGTCATCCTCACGGCCACCGTGCTGTTGCTGCTTGGTTTGGCTTCATACATCAGGAGGAAACAGCCATTGTGAGTAGTGCTGGCATGGCCTTCTTTCCAAGAACCTGCGGGTGTTTGAACTCACGCTGCCCCCAGGGCTTGCTGCTGATCCGGTTTAGGAGGAGGGCAGAAGCTGCAAGCCTGGTTGTGCTTCAGCATCCCCTGGCCTGCTCTGTCAAAGCACACAGGACCTGGGCCGTGGGTTTTAGGCACAGCCTGGGTGATTCTGATGCACAGCTGGGTTTGGGGATCCCTGGGTGGGCCAGGATTGCCTCTCAAGGCCACTGCAGTTAAGCCAGACCTGTCCCCATATTGAGGGCTCTGGCTGAAAGATTGGTAAATAGAAATATGGATTTACGAAAGAAAGGAAAAACACAAATCTAAGAGGGCGAGGAGGGCTGAAGCCACGAAGGAGAGTGAGAGCAGGGCTGATATTCAGCGCATTCACACTGACACAGCTGCCCTGCTTGTTAGAATACTGAAAGCCTTCCCTGAGCTTCCCACTGACCTCCTGATCTTCTCCGTGCTCCTGCAAATGTAGGGTTAGTGCCTGGCACAGCCGTGGCCCTCCAAGGCTCTGCTTCAGTGGTGGTCATTTTGACTGGTCAGCGCCTGTCTACACCAGTTGTTAGATATTTTGGTTAGGCCTCTAGATGAGGGGCTCAGGCACAGAGGCACTCACCATGAGCAGGCACTAGAAAGCAAATGGTTTGCACGGTGGTGCGTATGCATAGCTGCATTTTGAGATGATGTGCTTCTTGCTGCATCCCCGGGGACACGTATTCCTGACCGCAGAAGGAAGAGCAGCTCCCCACAGTCCCTCAGGTCCTGCCCGACACCGGGCTGAACGCTCAGCTTGCCCCTAGAGCAATGGGGTGGAGGCGTGTGATAAGGGGAAGTGTCCATCCCCACCGCTACCCACCCTCTGACTCCAGAGGTAGCAGTGCTTGAATTTTCCCACAAGAGTGGCATTGCTTTCCCTCCATGCCAAGGTTCCTGGGACTGGTGACCCATTCAGGCCACTTCCCCCACCCCCACCTCCAGCATCCTCTTCCTACCAAGGCTCATCCATTGGACCTGCCATTTTCCCTCCATGCCCCTTGAGATGCCAGCAGAAGTGGTTAGAACTGTGGCCCCATCCCATAGGGACCAGTCAAAGCTGTGGATGGCCTGAGTTAGTTAAGAGAAACGGGGGGGAAGAGAGTCTCCTAGAGGCTCTGTGCTGCCCAGAGGCAAAAAGAATTTCACAGATGACAAACCTTACTGATGGGAAGCAGAATCCTCACCCTGGGAAGCGTCAGCCTCCACCACTGCCCAACGAGTAGACGGCAGGAGCTCCTGTGCACTGAGCTGAGCACTGTGGTTTTTATTGTTTTGTTTTAGATCTCCTCCGGCAAACACGACATATAATATTTTTATAATGAATGGAAAGACATGGTGGCAAAATTCTGAAGAAAAAAATTTCACAAAATATACAAAAAACCAGAAACAGTTGAAGAGCAGCTCCTGTGTCTAAGCCAGGTCGCGGGGCGGTCAAATCAGGACTTGAAACTGCTATGAGAGGACATTCTCCATCCACACACCACAGGGAGGCAATTCCATTTCTGCCCGGGGAGGTGTATTCTACAAAAACGTCTGCTTCCCGTCCCAATTTGAATGGACCAAGAAAAACTGCTTTGCCACAGGACACCTGTGGCAACATGGCACCGATGGCCAGCGTCGGCGAACCCAACAGACTGTGGACTTATCATTTAATAAAGCATCGATTCATTTATTCAGTCATTCATGGAACAGATATTAATAGACCACCTCACATGCTGACAATATCAAAATACAATGAGGAAACTAAGAGTGACCCAGACATGCATTCTGTCCCGAGCAAGATCACAGTCCAGGGTGTGAACACAACCACACTAAACAGCTTTTATGGGAGGTGGGAGTACAGAAAGTTTTGTATCTACAAAGAAACTGCTAATAATTGTGGAAGCTGCCCACGAGGTGATTTCCTGCTTGCATGGCCGGGAAGAAGAAATGGGGTAATTGAGAGTGTCATGAAGTGGGGTTATTTATTTATTTATTTATTGAGTTGGAGTCTCGCTCTGTCACCCATGCTGGAGTGCAGTGGCGCGATCTTGGCTTGCTGCAACCTCTGCCTCTGGGTTCAAGTGGTTGTCCTGCCTCAGCCTCCTGAATAGTTGGGGTGACAGCTACGTGCCACCATGCCTAGATAATTTTTGTATTTTTAGTAGAGACGGGGTTTCACCGTGTTAGCCAGGATGGTCTCGATCTCCTGACCTCGTGATCTGCCCGCCTCGGCCTCCCAAAGTGCTGGGATTACAGGCATGAGCCACCACGCCCGGCTGAAGTGGGGTTATTTATAAAGCTGTGATCAGGGTTAAGGGAAACTGACGAAGAGTGGTGAGGCACCTGGAGCGAGCGGGAGCTGGAGTTGATGCCATTACGGGAGGGGCAGGTACGAAAATCTAGAGAACTCAAGAGCCTCTGACAGGCTGTAACCACTTGGTGGAGGAACAGGGACACATTGGAACCACTCAACAGGGAGAGATCAGGGCGAATAACACCCTGAACGCCTGCTCTTGGAGCCCTTTGATCTCCTACAAGTGAATTCCGTTGGCCAGACGTATGGCCACTTACCAGGGTGACTTTCCTCAATGCACAGTCACCATGGTAAGTGGCCACAGATCCCCTTGGGGACGACTGAGAGAAAGATGAATAGTGTACATTTTTGACAGTGTAGTAGGGCTCTTCCTCAAGGAGATCCGATCTCCCCATCATTCAATGGGTTTGGGGTATATAACCTAGCTCATGTCTGGGAAATAATTGAGGGACTGTTACTCTCTATTTTGCTAGTTCAAGTTGGACGTCTAATTATACAACATGGAACTCTGCTTGCACAGATCAAGTCAGAATTTAGTAGATTGCTTATCTATTTCTTTTCTAGGGACATCATGATCAACTAGACAGTGCCAAAGGTCCCTGTGAGTTCGACTATCCTGGCTAACATTTTGACACCACTGTTCATAACAGCAACCATATCCACCTTGCCTTTGACAATAAGTATGGCCACTCAGACCTCACCGTCCTGGGATCCAACTATCTGCATTGCATTTTGGGATCCCAGTTTGATGGTAGCCGTTCCCATCGTCATTTCTGACCTGCAGAAAGGAATTACTACAGAGCTCTCAAGGACTCTGGAGCCCTCCTCACCAATTTATTTCTCATAGTCATGATAAAAGGTGTATTGTTTGGACCCTTTCAGGGTGGGTGAGCAGGTCTTACTTGATAAATCCACTCTAATATTCCAGATTCCTTAAGCCTTTGGGTCCCTTCCTCTGCAGTATAAGAAGAGAGTTCTGGCATTTCAACTTCATTTACTGTGGGTTATCTTTGGACTCATGTTTCAGCTAACCAACCAAATGGAGCTCTTTCTAATCCCTCCAGCTAAAACACGGAGCCCAGAACCTCTGCTCAGTGGGCTCGTACCAATAAATGCAGCCTGATACAATGCCATGTTCCTTCCATCATTACCCCACATCCTTATATCTATGTCCATGCATGTTCCTCACATTTATGTCAGTATACATTAGAAAAATCATGCAGTTCTTTCAGTGCGTAGTGTACCTTTTGTCATATGGGGTACTTTATTCCTCACTCTTTGGGACCTGCTGGAACTTGAGTCTAGTTATGGGTCTAGAAGCAAAGAGGAGTGGTAGAAGTGGGTCCTGAGGAGAATTGGTGGGGTCTTGTTAGAGGACCTTAGGAGAGGCCATTACAGGGTTCTACAGAAAAATCAGGGTTAACCTCCTCAGAGAGGGTGGAAGGGCTACTTCTGCTGGCAAACAAGACTCAGCAGAATTTAGGGGTTTGATACCCCCAACTTCACTGGGATCTTCCCATATGTCCCCATTCCAGTTTTTTAGGATACCATTCCTTTTCAATCAGTTCTCTCACTTTAACACAAGACCAGTCTGCAAGGCTAGGCATTCAGGTGCACTGCAATTCAGTCACTTTGGGTTTGGTTTTCAGAAATCTCAGCCCTGCAGCTAAAGGAGATAAGGATTTCTTTCAGGACAGACATAGGAGTGAGTTCTTTTCTTTTCTTCTCTCTCTCTTTTTTTTTTTGACAGAGTCTCACTGTGTCGCCAGGCTGGAGTGCAGTGGCGTGATCTTGGCTCACTGTGACCTCCACCTCCCAGGTTCACGCCATTCTCCTGCCTCAGCCTCCCGAGTAGCTGAGACTACAGGTGCATGCCACCATGCCTGGCTAATTTTTGTATTTTTAGTAGAGACAGGGTTTCACCATGTTGACCAGGATGGTCCCGATCTCTTGACCTCGTTGTCATCTGCCCACCTCGGCCTCCCAATTTTTTTTTTTTGAGACAGAGTCTCACTCTGTTGCTCAGGCTGGAGTGCAGTGGTGCGATCTTGGCTCACTGCAACCTCCGCCTCCCGGGTTCAAGTGATTCTCCTGTCTCAGCCTCCTAAGTAGCTGGGATTATAGGCACCTGCCATCATACCCAGCTAATTTTTGTATTTTTAGTAGAAATGGAGTTTCACCATGTTGGCCAGGCTGCTCTCAAACTCCTGACCTCACGTGATCCACCCACCTTGGCCTCCCAAAGTGCTGGGATTACAGGCGTGAGCCACCATGCCCAGCCCATAGAAGCTTTCAGTTCATTTATGCAGAGTTTAAACTGGGAAAGTGAAAGCCTAAACTCATCCCTTTCTTTCCCCACTTTCTCCAGCAACCAGTGACTATTATACTCCTCAGTTTAACTAAAATGTTCTCAGGTGTCATCAAACACATGGGTACCCAGAACCTTGCCTTTTATATGTGTTTGATTGAAAGTATCCAATGGTAATATTTTGTATATCTTTATTGCCACATCATGCCATGGAGTACCTAAATGCACTCTTGGCCACTGGAAATAGATTTAAGATTCTGTTCCTGTCTTCTAGTATCAAAATTTGTATCAGTCAGCATCCCATGAGAGAAACAGAATTAGGAGGAGGATATGCAGAGTACTAAGAGATTTTTTTCACTTTTTGTGGGTACATAGTAGGTGTATGCGTTTATGAGGTACATGAGGTATTTTGATACAAGCATGCCATGCATAATTACCATGTCAGGGTGAATGGAGTATCCAACACCTGGAGCATTTATCCTTCATGTTCTAAACAATCCAATTATATTCTTTTAATTATTTTTAAGGTGCAATTAAATTATTATTGACCGTGGCCACCCTACCGTGCTATCAAATACTAGATCTTATTCACTCTTTTATTTTTCATACCTATTAACCGTCCTTCCTTCTCCTCCACCCCCACGACTCTTCCCAGCCTCTGGTAACTATCCTTCTACTCTCAATTTCCAGGAATTCAATTGTTTTAATTCTTAGCTCTCAGAAATGATGAGAGCATGCAGAGTTTGCCTTTTTGTGCCTGGCTTATTTCATTCCACATCGTGACTTCCAGTTCTATGTATGTTGGTGCAAATGACCATTGTTTGAATGGCTGAAGAGTACTCCATGGTGCAAATGTACCACGTTTCCTTCAGCCATTCATCTGTTGAGGGATTGTTGTTTCCAGATCTCGGCTATTGTGAATAGTGCTGCAATAAACATGAGAGTGCAGCTACCTCTTGGATACATGGATTTCCTTTCTTTTGAGTAGATACCCAGCAGTGGGATTGCTGGACTGTCTGGTAGCTCTATTTTTAGTTTTTTGAGAAACTTCCAAACTGTTCTCCTTAGTGGTTGTACTAACGTCCATTCATACATTAGCAACAATGTATGGGAGTTCCCTTTTCTCCATATCCTCGCCAGCATTTGTGATTTCCTGTCTACTGGATATAAGGGACAATTCTTCCCCAGAGCCTCTGATGGGGCTGCAGCCCTGCTAACACCTCAGTTTCAGACTCTGGCCTCCAGAATGTGACAGAATAAATTTTTGCTGTTTTAAGCCACCCAGTTTGCGGTGATTTGTTATGGTAGCCCTGGGAAACGAGTACATGGCCACGCAATCTTTCTCTGATACTTTGAGTCTCGAGGGTACATGAGATTGATTGGGCTGGGCCCAGGGCCGCTGCAAGGTGTGGGAGAGTATGTTTAGGGAATCAAGGGACGTAGGTCATGGCCCTGGTGCTTGTGGTCAGCAGGTTCACAGATTCCTGGGGGCAACTGTTGGGTCTGAAGGGTTCCTGGCTCCCTTCTCCATCCATGGATGGGCTCTGAGAGCTGGGCCTCAGGAAAGGCAGCAGGAGGGGTGATCAGGAGAAGCTCAGAGGCGGTCCAACTAGGGCCTGAGAGCTTTGGACCTATCTGCATGGGGAGTGAAGACGAGGTGGCCCTGAAAGGCTCTGCCAGTTCTTTACCAAGATGGAAAAACAGCCCATCCCTAGAAAAACTGTTTCCACCACATCGGTCCATTAGTTAAAAACTGCCTGGTTAGTGGTCTTGGGACTTTGGTCCTGCTGTAGCCACAGAGAGCCTGATGTACTGGACAGAGCTGGCTCCCAGGCCTACCCAACCCACCTCCTAAATCAGGGGCTTCGAGAACCAAGAGTCCCAGTCCAGATGCTTGTCTCATTCTCAAGGATCCCCCGACTGCTTCGGACATTTGGACAGAAGCTCCTCTAAATGTAATAATTTCCTTCCTTCCTTCCTTCCTT
>NW_012117599.1:1643946-1645030 GCF_000951035.1 Colobus angolensis palliatus
TTTTTCTGTATTTTTTTTAGTAGAGACGGGGTTTCACCGTGTTAGCCAGGATGGTCTGGATCTCCTGACCTCGTGCTCTGCCCTCCTCCCAAAGGGCTGGGACTACAGGCGTGAACCACCGCGACCGGCCTCCTTCAAGTCTTGATTCACAGGTTATCCCCGCGGAGGCATGCCCTGACTGGCTCAAAAGTACATGCCCACAGACCTCGCCTACCCTTTCTGATTTATTTTACTCCTTAGCACCTGTAACCATGTGACACACTCTATGAAATACTCATCTGTTTTGTTCATTCTCTGTCTCTCCCATTAGAAAGTCAGCTCCACGAGGGAAGGGATTTTCATGTGCTGTTCACTGCGGATCCATAGAACAGAGTACCTGGAAAAGAGTCTGGCAGAGCACGGGTGCTCAGTGTTGAATAAAGAAGTAGCCAGGGGTCTCAGGAGGTGGCAGTGCCATGGCAGTTTGAAGGCTTCCGAAGGTGCCATCCATTTGAGAAACCCCCCAGGGGAGAGCACAGCATGTGGCTGCTGTGGCCAAGCAATTCTCTTCTGACTTTAACCAGCTGGATTCATTTTTATTTTTATTTTTATTTTTATTTTTATTTCAGGGCAGGGCTGTGGTCACTTTCAGCCTTCAGGGATGCCCGAGTTGTGCTCGGTAGCCTGCAATACTGGAGAGCTGCCTCTGGAGGGCGCACGGGAATCCCTTTGCTGCGCTCGGGGGCGCTGTCACTAGAGGTGAGAGATGACCGTGGTGAGGGCAGTAATGGAGCATTTGCCTTTAGGTCTCTTTTCACTTTCACAGCAGCCCTATGAGACAGGTACCATTATCCCCATTTCCCCCCTTTTTTTTTTTTTTTTGAGACTGAGTCTCCCTCTGTCGCCCAGGCTGGAGTGAGAGCTGCGCCATCTTGGCTCTGCAAGCTCCGCCTCCCGGGTTCACGCCATTCTCCTGCCTCAGCCTCCCGAGTAGCTGGGACTACAGGCGCCCGTCACCGCGCCCGGCTGGTTTTTTGTATTTTTAGTAGAGACGGGGTTTCACCGTGTTAGCCAGGATGGTCTCGATCTCCTGACTTCGTGATCC
>NW_012117599.1:1645830-1650145 GCF_000951035.1 Colobus angolensis palliatus
CCGTGTTAGCCAGGATGGTCTCGATCTCCTGACTTCGTGATCCACCCGCCTCGGCCTCCCAAAGTGCTGGGATTACAGGCGTGAGCCACCGCGCCGAGCTCATTATCCCCATTTCCTAAGGGAGGAAACCAAGGCGCAGGGAGGCTAAGTAACGTGCTCATGGTCCCTCAGGGTTAAGTGGCAGAATCAGAAACGAACTAGAAGGAAAGGAGATACAGGTCACCATTTTTCTGTACCCCCAGAGGGAATCCAGGAGGGACCCTGGATGGAGGGGCTGTCGTCTTTGGGGGCTCATTGTGCTGAGGTGTGACCCCTCTTGGGCCTGCTGCAGCCTCTACCCCGTCTCCCTGCTGCACATCTCCTAGCAGTGGCCTGTGTCCTCTTAACTGTGCAGCCAGATTGGAACTGCTCAGCTCCAGGTGAAATGGACAGAAAGCCCCATCGCTGCCTGGTTTGAGGACTGGGAAGGGTTCCTGGAGGAAAACATGCTTAATTGGAGACCTGAAAGAGGACTAGGAGACAGGCAGGTGAAGAGGTGTGGGCAAAGACCTGAGGGTACTGGGGTGAGTGATGAATTTCTTCACAGCCTCTTGGCATGAGTAGAGTGAATGTTTACCCGAAAACCCAATGAGGCAAATGCACCGCAACTTTCCTAGCCCACATTTCCATCTTTGCCCTTTACTGTAAACATTCAGAAGATGCGTCCGCCTCCTTCCACTCTGGCAGAACAGAGGACGTTATCTGCATGCCAGTCTCATTATCTGTAGCCCAGTCTCAGAAATGTCTGAGCACTGGGCTTTGTAGTTTCCAGACCAGCCTCTGGGACAGGAAGCAGGGGGGCTCAAGGGCTATAGGGCCAGTGCCTTGCAGAGGCTGGGAATCCTCTTCTCAGGATCCAAAGACCCTGGAAACTAGAAGTCCCCCACCCACACAGAGGCACCCTGTCCCATGACTGGCTCAGCTTCCGGCTCTCTGGCGAGCTGGCCCCCTTTGGGGAGATATTTTACAACCAAAGTTTTCTTCCCTTATGTCCACCAGCATGTGGGTGTGGTCAGACTGCCTGGGCTGCAATCCCACCTGACCACTTGGCATCTCTTAGTTAACCTCTCTGGGCTTTACTTACCTTATCTGGAAAATGGGTTGAATGGCTTATTAACTGTGATGTGCATAGAGCAATGTCCGGCATATAATCAGTGCGACTCTCATTATTGTAGTATGAATGTGATTTGATGCTGTAGTTTCTCCTCTCTTCAGTGCGCCAGGGCCTTCTTCTCTCAATACTCCAAGAAATGAGTGTCCAGCATGGATGTGAAGGGACGTTTTCTACGCCTGGAGTTTCAAGATGCCGCTGGGGAAAGGGGAGGCTGCTAGCGAACACCATTTTGGAGGGGGGGGCTCTATGTAGGAGGAAAGTATCCTAGCTTAGAGGTCGGAACTCAGATTTTCTTTTTTTTTTTTTTTTTTTGGTGGGGGGGACGGAATCTCACTCTGTCACCCAGGCTGGAGTGCAGTGGTATGATCTCCCCTCACTGCAACCTCCGTCTCCCAGGTTCAAGCGATTCTCCTGCCTCAGCCTCCTAAGTAGCTGGGATTACAGGAACCTGCCACCACGCCCATTTTTTTCAAGTTGTAATGTCGGTAAGAAAAAAAAAAAAGACCAAACCTGATTCCTAGCTGGGGCCACTGTCTGTGTGGAGCCCGCACGTTCTCCCCATGTCTGCAGAGGTTTTCTCTGGGAACTCCGTTTCCTTCTACATGCCAAAGCTATCGGTGCATCCGCGTGTCTCGTGTCCCAATGTGAGTAAGCGTGGGTGTGTGTGAATGTGTCCTGAGAGGGGATGGGGTCCCGGCTGGGGCTGGTTCCCACCTTGCGCTGTCCTGAGCTGTCGGGCTGGGCTCCGGCCCCTGCTGCCCTGAGCCGGGTAAGTGGATAAATCATGATCTGACTTATTTTTTAGTAATCATTCTTAAAGGTATGTATAGCTCACAATTATTTTAATGTTTAATATTGAAGTATTTGGGGTCCTTATGTAGATGGTTGGTGATGTTTTTGTGACCAGGAATATGCCATAGGAACTTACCTGTTGTCTATAGCAATTAGCCTATGGGAAAATTGGTTTCCTTACTGTACCTCAAGTTGCAGTCTCCAAGAACCTGTCAGTGAGCTAAGTGAGGACTCACTGGATCCGCCATGCGCCTCTGCCTTTCTGGCCCTTGGGAGGCTCAGACCCCTTCCTGTCTATCCGAGCAGCCGCTGCCCTCTGCGCAGAGGGCACGAGGCTCCAGTTAGGTGCTTCCCGAGGAGGGTTATCAAAATCCCCAGCTGTGCCTGAAGGGCTCCCGCCTGACCTCCCTGGACTGGCACTCAGGGTGTGGGGGGTGTGGAGGGGGAGCACTGGGGGACTGTGGGGAGGGTGGCTGCGGGGTGATGGAATGGGGTGGCAGAGACAAAGGGGTAGAGTAAGCTGAGAGAGATGAGGGCCGGGATAGGAGAAGGGAGGAGGGCGGGGACAGTGGTGTGGGTGGGGAAGAATAAGGTGGAGGGAGTGGGGAGAATAAGCTGGGGGAGTGGAGTGGGGACGAGGAAGGGAGAGGAATGGGGGAGGGAAGTGGAGGAAGCAGGAACAATGTGGTGGGTGGGAGATTTGAATGGAGGAGGGGTGGGAGGAGGGTGAGGGGAGGGAGTGGGGAGGGGAGGGAGTGGGGAGGGGAGGGAGTGGTGAGGGGCCAGGAATGAGCCCCAAGTGGTGGGTTCAGCCCACTTGTTCCAAGAGGGAGAAGAAGAACTGGGTGGGGGATGGGTGGCTGTGTGGAGAGCCGGGGGAGGGGAGAGCCCACTCCCTCACCAGCATCAGCAGCATCAACAACGGGTGTGACTTACGAACTGGTTTCTGCTCAAGTCAGCACTTACTGGGCACCTCCCCATGCCAGGCACAGTGCCCTGGTGGGGAGGTACACCCCGCGGTGTGGCCCTCCCAGAGCTCTTCACTGGGGGTTAACTTTGGAGCCTGCCATGGCATCGGTGCTCCAGCCCCTTTGCTATGAGATGAACACCACCCTTTCCATTTCTCAGATGGAAGCCGGCAGGGAGGTGGGAAGAGTGGACTCTCCAGGAGAGTGGGGCTCTGGTCCCCCCGGAGAACCTGCCGGCTGTCCAAAGGTCTCTGAGTGCTTGGCCAAGGCAGGTGCCCCAGGAGAGGATTGCCGGCCACTGAGGTGTGGCCTGTGACACCTGGCATTTGCCTGCCTGGACCTCACAACTCTGGGAGTTTCCCAGGTATGGTGCTGGGGAGCTGGGCTTCAATACTGGTCCTGCCTGGACCTTCTCAGAGCCTTGGCTTCCTCTTCTTGGCAATGAGGCTGATAATTTACCCTCTTTTTTTTTTTTCTTGAGACTGAGTCTTGCTCTGTCGCCCAGACTGGAGTGCAGTGGCCTGATCTCAGCTCACTGCAAGCTCCGCCTCCCAGATTCGCTGGGGCCAGCATGTAGTCGTGCTTGATAGAAAGGAATAGATGCATTTAAGCTGTTATGAATATTCTGCAAGACTTCAGCGCTTTGTTTGCCATTCCAGCATCTGTCCTCCTTCCAGCCACTCCTTCCTTCCAGACTGTGCTGTGGGTGGGGCCTGTGGCCCGGTCCTAAGCCACTTCCCCGTGCCATCTGCTGGCGTCAGGGATAGGCTGGGGGATGGACATGTGATCTACTCAGCCAATGAGCTGTGTTGGGGGTTTTTCCGGTAATACTGAGAAATTGATTCTTGTTCCTTGAACAGGATTTGAAGTTGAGTCACTTTCTTGGACCATAGGGAGAAACCTTGTCTGAGAATGAAGCCAACAACCTTGGGGCCATCAGTTGAGCCCAGAGCAAGCTGTTCCTGAAGCACATATGTGGGATTTTTTTCACCCATCCATGCAATATTTATTGAGTACTGTTGTGCTAGGTACCACTCCAGTTGCTGGGGCCACAGCTGGGAACAAGACAGTTCCCACCTCACAGATATCACAGTCCCGCTTAAGACATTTGTTGGGAATGCTGCTCTTCCCCCAGTATCTCTGTGGCTTTCTCCTGCATCTCCTAGTCTTTTTTTTTTTTTCTTTTTCTTTTTTTTTGAGACAGAGTCTCGCTCTGTCACCCAGGCTGGAGTGCACTGGCGCGATCTCGGCTCACTGCATGTTCTGCCTCCTAGGTTCACGCCATTCTCCTGCCTCAGCCTCCCGAGTAACTGGGACTACAGGTGCCCACCACCTCGCCTGGCTAATTTTTCTGTATTTTTTTTAGTAGAGACGGGGTTTCACCGTGTTAGCCAGGATGGTC
>NW_012117599.1:1654204-1660589 GCF_000951035.1 Colobus angolensis palliatus
CCAGGATGGTCTCGATCTTCTGACCTCGTGATCCGCCCGTCTCAGCCTCCCAAAGTGCTGGGATTACAGGCTTGAGCCACCACGCCCGGCCGGAACTCAGATTTTCTAAAGGGGATTCAGGTGGCCAGAGGATAGTAGAGGCCCGGAAAGGAGGTCCCCAAGAAGGAGGCTTCGGGGTGGGGCGTGAGGGGATCCTCAGGCCGACTGGGGAGCTGAACGTGTTGTAACCGAGTGAGTTAGAAACGCCACACTTTGAGATGAATTCAGGAGTCCTTTATTAGCCGGCGACTGAGAGATGGTTAGTGCTCAAAATTCTCTCAGCCCTGAAGAAGGGGCCTGATTTTCTTCTATACTTTGCTTTAGAAAGGGGAGCGGGCAGGGTCTAGTTAAATCAATCTTACAGAAGTAAAGCAGGCAAAAAGTTAAAAGGATAAATGGTTACAGGCAGGCAAACAGTTCCAGGTGCAGGGGCTTTAAATCTATCACAAGGTGAAAGACACGGGGCTTTGGGCGTTACCAACCGGACACAAACAGGGGGGCTCTGGGTACTATTAACCAGGAGAATTCCTGGGAATTGCGGATAAAGCTTGCCACAGTATCTTATCAGTTAATTGCATTCTTGGATGTGCTGGGAGTCAGCTTGCACAAGTTAAGTCCTTGAGGAAGGAGGGTGGGTAAAGGGTAGCAAATGAAAGAGCCAAGATGGAGTCTGTCTGGCTCTCTTAGCGAAGGGAGAGTCAATTCAGGTTAAAACAAGGTAAGGTATCACAAGCCCACTTAAGAGCAGCAGGACCCCAAGAAGAAGAGCTTTAGGCGTCTCCACAGTGGGCCCAGGGCAGTTCCACATAGGTCTCTGAGACCCCACAGACAGGAGAGTTGTGACGACTCCTAGTGACCAAGAAAGCAAGGAGGTGGTGGGCGAGAGGCTCCCAGAGGCCTTGGGGCACTAGAGGGGAGATGGAGCCGAGAGAGAGTGGCTCTGCAGGCCCCCCTCTGAGAGGGTGCATGACGTGTGGCCCCAGGCCCAAGGGTGGGTGGGTACCGTCATGGGGGGTGCACGGGGTGAGGGAAGCGAGGACAGGAAGAGGAAGAGGAGGTGGTGGCCGCAGCGACGTGGTGCTCAGCCAGATTCAGCTTCGTGAGAAAGGTCCCCGGTGGGCCGGGCTGGCACTGGGGGTGCCCTGGCTCTGTGTCTCGGCTGGGTGGCTGACTCCTCCTGGAACGCATCCCTGACATCCTCCAGGCGGGGCTGGGGCTCCGATGGGGACACACAGTGCCCAGGCTTCCAGCCTCCCTGCGCTGGCTCCCTGTGGACTCAGCTGCCCCCCACAAGCCTGTGAGCCACCGGAGAGCCAGGGCAGGCTGTCCTTGCCGTCCAAATACCTGGCACAGGAGGGGTTCTCAACCTTCAGGGTATGGGCTGACTCAGTGGGTTTCTCCTCCCTCCAGCTCTAACCCGCCTATGGGATAAATACATCACTCCTCTGGGTTGTCTGGCTGGTGCAGGCCCCAGGGCGGCGCCCCTTTGAGGGGAAAATGGGGGCATTCTAGTTTCCATGAGCCCTGGGACTCCCCTGCCTCCCACCACTGCTGCCTACCCTCCCGTTCCGGGTACGCGGGCTTCCTTCCGTCTGACGATTCCTGCTGCTGGAGTCGTCCTTCCTGAACCCCTGCCTTTGCTTAGCCTCATCCCCATCTCTCAGTCCCATCCTGCAGCTGGGCAGGCAGTGCTGGGCCCCGGAAATGCCCTGTTCCTCCCTGGAGCACGTGGCCTGTGATTTTCCTTGAGCACAGCACTTTGTGACTTTGATGTAAACATCAAACACAGCCCCCTTTCCTGTCTTCGCATCCAGGAAATAGGTTAGTTTCAGACAAGCCTGCTTGCTGGAGCTCAGCAGACACCAGGCCTTCCGGCCAGGCCTGGCCCACCGTGGGCCTCAGAGCTGCTGCTAGGGCGTTCAGGTAGGTAACTGTCCTCGGGCCGTCTGCCCGTGTCCTGCCACCAGGGCCACCCCACGGGGCTCTGGGAGACCTGGCAGAGGGTGAACGCCCCATCCATGAGTGAGAAACCCTGGCGGGGTGTGATGTCCTCCCCAGAGTGTGTGCGGAGAGTGTGAGCGGCAGGGCCTCCCTCTCAGGCTGGGGGCTCGGCCTGCAGGGAAATCCAGACTGGCTTTGTAAGTCCTGATTCTTCACCCAGAACCGGCTCTCCGTTGGCGTTGGGACCAGAGACCCCACAAGTGGCCTGTTTGCCTGGACATCCACCTGTACGTCCCCAGGTAAGTGGTGCCTGGGTGGAGTGGCACCTGGCCACCGTCTCCATGGTGGGCTGTGTCTGGAGGAGGAGGACAGAATATTAACCGGGAGTCAGGAGGCTGCTGGGAGGACCAGGAGGCTGGAGGACTGGGCTGGGTGGTGACCGGCTGGAGATGGAGGCAGACAGGGCGTGTGGCCATGCCGAGGGTAGCAGCTCCCCCTCCAGAGGCCTGGCCCAGTCGGGCTGTTCAGGGGACACAGCGAGGCCTGCTTGGTCCCTGGGCTCCTGCTGGGCCCTGTCTGGCTGCATCCTTGGCTCCCGGAAGCAGAGAAAGCTCCAGAGAAAGCGCAAGTGCAGTCTAGTCCCCAGGCCCTGCGAAGATAAGGGGCTGTTCACCAGGACCGTGAGCTCCATCAGCAGAATGCTGTCATTCCTGTGAGGGGTCCAGGGCAGGCTTGAGCCACTTGTAGCCGAGCTCAGGTTAGAGGAAGACCTGGGGAGAGAAAGAGCGAAACACCGGGTTCCGCTTAACTACTGTGTGTTCTTGGCAAGTTGCTCGGCCTCTCTGACCTCAGTGTGTGCATCTGTTAAATGCACATGCAGATACGGGCACCTGGCAGGTGCCTGTTTCCTGACTGTTGGCGAGAGGCTGGGAAGCGTGTCTCAGGTAGGAAGGATCCCCGACAGGAAGAACGGGTTCGTGAGGTGAGCAGCTCGAGATGGTTCGTTATTCTCTCTTGGTTAGAACAGCAGGCAGACAGGAGGTGCTTAATAATGCCTTGCTGAGAGATCAGGGTCAGGGACTCCTAAGGTGCCACCTGTGAAGGTGCCTCCTGCTGAATCCAGAGCTTGCTTTTCCTCTTCCCACCGGCCCTCCAGCCTCAGCCCCGCTGCCCTGGCAGTGTTGACGGGGGCGTTGCTGTGCACACGCTGGAGCCTGGGGGCCTGGCCTCACGTTCTGGCTCTGCCACTCACCAGCTGTGTGAGTGGGCCAGTCACCGCATCTCTCTGTGCTTCCCTCCCAGGGCTCTCGGGAGGATAAAGAGAGTGACTGTATCCACCGTGCCTGGCACATACAGGTGTGGAGAAACGTCTTGCTAAAACCCTCATTATCCTCACTAGCTCCGGGTGGCCTTGGGCTCTGGACTCCACAGTTCCTATCTACTCTCCGGGGCTGCAGCACCTAGACCACCCCGTGCTGACCACTCCCTGCCCCACCCCCAGGTACAGGGTTAAGGCAGCCGTTCTTGTCAAAGCCAGTTTTGCCTCCTTCCGTACCCTGGGACAGTTGATAGTACCCGGAGACAGTTTGGGTTTTGACCCAGCGGGTGTTACTGGCATCTAACAGGTCCAGGACAGGAATCCTGTGAACAGCCTACAAGGCCCAGGACAGTCCCACGCTGTCCCCTCGTCTCTTTCAGCCCCTATCCTCCCGACTCACTCCGCCTTCTCCCATCTCCCTTTTACAGTCACAGAGCCTGAGGCCTGCAGAGGGGACTGCTCGTTGCTGAGGTCACACAGGCAGCAGAGGCCGGAGTTGGGGGCCTCCCTGGAGGGGCGGTGGAGGGGCGTTGTTCAATCCACAGACACTTAGAGAATCTGCTGGGTTTGGGACTCTGACCCTGACCCCGCCCCAGCCCGGCTCTCCAGGGTCTCCTGATAGCCATTTGCTGGAGTGGTTAGTGCTGCACTGGGCACACCTGGGTTCAAATCATGGCGGCCCCTTGCAGGCTGCATGTTCTGAGCATGACATTGACCTCTCTGAGCCTCAGTGTCTTTAGCTGAGCAGTGGGATAACAGTTCCCACCAAATGGAGTTGCGGTGAGCATTAGAATAAATGACTGATGCTCGTGAAGGGCTAGGCAGTCCCCAGCACAGAGGCTGTTGCGGTTGTCCTTGCACGCTTGACAAATACTTGTTGGGAGGAAGCAGGAGCTTCCATAGATAACAAGGCAAGAGCCGTGGGCCCGGCCTCGGGGAGCTCAGCCTGGTCACGGACCAAGGAGCAGAGACAGAGGCCCTCAGGACTGTGATGTGGCAGGATGGGGACCCTGGAAGCCTAGGGGAGGTGCCTGACCCAGGCTGGGGAGGGGGCGGGGCCCATGGGATGCTTCTGGGAGGATGGGACAACGGCGGAGGCCTGAAGCCTGAGGCCCAGGAGGAGGATGCAGCGCTGTTCTGGGCTGAGGGAACAGCCCGTGGCCGGGATCCTCAGGACGGGCCCCTCCTCTCCCACCGTGGGTCAGTGGAGGAAGTTCCGAAGTCCACCATCCCCCACCCGAGGAAGCCCCTCTGGCCCCTCCCCCCTCCCCAGGTGTCAGGTTCCACTGGTGTTCAGAGGCGTCCCCACCCACCCCAGCGGACTGCAGACCTTTGTAGGTACCTGGTATATAGCGCACCTACTCTGTGCCTTGCTGGTATAGGTAGGGGGAACAAGACAGCCTCCACTCCCATGGTGCTTACATTCTGGCAGGGGACAAAGGTACTAGGTCCCCAAGTTGATACAGTGTCGTCTTTTAGGTGGTGAAGAACCATAAAGTTGGGTCAGGGCTAGAGAGAAAAGGAGAGGCTATTTTAGAGAGGGAGAGGCCGGGCGCGGTGGCTCACGCCTGTAATCCCAGCACTTTGGGAGGCCGAGGCGGGCGGATCACAAGGTCAGGAGATCGAGACCATCCTGGCTAACACGGTGAAACCCCGTCTCTACTAAAAATACAAAAAAATTAGCCGGGCGCGGTGGCGGGCGCCTGTAGTCCCAGCTACTCAGGAGGCTGAGGCAGGAGAATGGCGTGAATCCAAGAAGCGGAGCTTGCAGCTTGCAGTGAGCCGAGATCGCGCCACTGCACTCCAGCCTGGGTGACAGAGCGAGACTCCGTCTCAAAAAAAAAAAAAAAAAAGAGAGGGAGGTCAGGGAAGGCCTCCTGGAGGAGGTGACTTAGGCAGAGACCTAAATAAAGTGGAAGGTGTTGGGGGAAGAGTGTCCAGGCAGAGGGAACAGACAGTACAATAGCCCCGAGGCTGCACCATGCCTGGTTTGTTCAAGGGACCTGAACGAGTAATACGAGGAGGCCCATGTGGCTGGAGGGGAGCAAGTGGCGGCGGGTGACGGGCATCATGAAGGGCCTTGGGGGCCGCCCTGAGGACTTGCATTGTCACCCCGAGTGAGGTGGGAGCCTAGAGGGCTTCCAGCAGAGAAGAGGAGGATGTGATGGCATGACGGGGGGCCAGCAAGTCTCACCCCAGGGGGTCTCTGCAGCCCCAGGGCTGGGCACCTTCACTGGCCCTGCTTTCCAGAGGTCTGGTGAGCTTCACTCGCTGCTCAGGCTGCACCGTGACCATGTGGTGGGTCCAGGATCCCATGATTGGAATCCGATCCCTGCAGTCAGGAAAGACATATGAAGGAGGAGCCTGTCGCCATGGCTCACTGCTGCTGTGTGGCTCATGGTGCCACCAAGCTGGCATCTGCTGGCGACCAGTGCCTATGCTGCCTCTGCTGGTAGGCACAGGCGCCCAAGCACATCTTGGGGATTAAGGAGCAGGAAACACGGCTTCAGAGGGACTTAGGGTCTCAGGCGAGGACTGGGGGTTCAGAGAGAGAGCCAGGAGCTGGTGTGGGAACAGCATGGTGCGGGGGCAGTAGGAGGAGGTGGAGGCAGTAGGGGGCCGGGGCCCCACCCAGTGCCTTGGGTGGGGACATGTGGCGCCTCTGGCTGGGGGGACACGTGGAGCTTGTGCTGCTCCTGCCTGCTCCCACCAGGTCCTGTGGCTTTGGCGTGATACCTCTGCTCTGACGATGGGCATGTAATGGGGGCTTTTGATGCCCGGAGAATGTTCTGTGAAACAGTAGACCTTCACGGCTTTGCGGAATAGGCGTGGGAATTAAGTGACGCTGAAAGGGGTCCTTCCATGTGGTCTTTTCAGAGCCTTTAATGTGCTTTTCACAGCATTTGAAACTGTATTTGACCCCTTGACTCTTTTTTCCTTTGAAGCATGTTTGGGGAATCTGATCTCTCTGCAACAGCTGTAATCTAGCACTGCCTTTACCCCAGGAGGCCGGGTGAATGGTGGGGTTCCAGGCCTTTACCCCAGGAGGCCGGGTGAATGGTGGGGTTCCAGGCCTTTACCCCAGGA
>NW_012117599.1:1660639-1672239 GCF_000951035.1 Colobus angolensis palliatus
CCCAGGAGGCCGGGTGAATGGTGGGGTTCCAGGCCTTTACCCCAGGAGGCCGGGTGAATGGTGGGGTTCCAGGCCTTTACCCCAGGAGGCCGGGTAAATGGTGAGGTTCCAGGCAGGTCCTTCTGACCAGGCTCCAAGGCTTCCTCCCATTGTCCTCCCAGGGCCTGGGCTGTGAGCGTGGGGCAGGTGCCCCGTGGCTGCTCTGCTGTGATCTCTCTGCTGGGATCCTGGGGCTGTAAGCTCTGGGAAGGCCAAACTACGATCTCCGAACTGTGAGCTCCAGAGGAAGCTGGCTGGGGTCAGCCTGGGGAGAACCGTAGGCCAGGCTTGGGGAACGAACAGGCTCGCTGGGGACTGAGGGATAGGGCTCCTAACCCAAGTCCTGCCCGTTGGGGTGGCCCAGGCAGGACGAGGGCCGGGGTGGGTCTCGGGGTGGGTGTCTCCTGGGAGGGCCGCGAGTCTGCAGGGACACAGCTGAGAACAGAAACAAAGGATCCCCCGCCTGGGGTCTGGGGTCATCCTGGGGAGCTGTAGATCGGTGCAGCTCACTGACAGCAGACACTCTGGCTAGCCGCTGCGTGGCAAATGCTCCCCCCTCTTGCCCCTGGACTTTTCATCTCTGCCACCTCTGCCCACCTTCTCTGGCCTCCCCAGCATCTCTGGCCATGGGGTCCCTGGGAACTTGGGCCCCAAGTTTTACTAGTGAGGACGGTCCAGAAAGGCCCCAGGGGTGGAAGAGGAGCCGCCCACCACCCGACCTGCCTGCTGTGGGCGGTGCTTGTGATGACGGTTGTCCTCCTGGGCCCTGGGACAGGGAAGCTGGGATGCAGCTGAGATACAGGAAGAGAGCCTGCCTCTGGGACTCCTTAGCCTGGGGTCACAGATGGCAGCCCTGGGCTGGGCACTGAGCCTCTCTCATCTCTTCTTCTGCCCTAACTTGCTTGCAGCTACCCAGGCTGCACCTGCGGCCACGTGGGGAGGAGCTTCTCAAACTGTGTTGGCGACAGTTTCCTGCCACAGCTTCCGGCCCCAGGGACCAGCTTTGCTACCCTGCACCCATGGTCCTTGGACAAGCCCTCAGTTTGCTGCCTCATCCCGCGTCCTCAGGCTTTGTGGGAGTGGCTCTAGGAGTCTTCAAGGAAGGGCTGGCTGGGTTGGAGAAGATGGAGGGGAGACGGAAGGGTGCACTAGGTGGAGGGTACTGTGTGGATAAAAGTATGAACGTCCTTTGAAGGAAAGCAAGTAGCACAGCTCAGCTGGGGCAGAGGGCTGGGGAGATCCAATGCAGTAGACAGTAGGGTCTTGAGCAAGGGAGGCCTTGGGGAAGAATTGCCAAGGAGCAACTTGCAGACTCTGGAGCTCCGCTCTGTGGAAATGGACTGTGGGGTTCAGCCAGCCACAGGCAGCATGAGCGTGCAGTCTGGATCTTAGTTGGTTGTATTAATGGAAACAGTTGGTGGAGATCAAAGGAGATGATGCCAGCACCAACCCACCTCAGTCAGGCGAGAGATCTGGGCGCAGGGAGAGATGGGTGTGGCAGCATGTATGGCTACTGACAGGATGACCCAAGTAAGGGGACGGGGCTGGGGGAAGGAGAGTAAGCAGGATGGTCAGAGGGCAGAGGCAAGCCAGGGGGTGGTGAAGGACCAGAGAGGTCTGTGAGGCTCAAGCAGGAGGGAGGAGTCATTGGTGTCAGCCACTCAGGGGACCCAGGATTGAGGAGGTCACAGAGGGCTTGTCTGGTGCCCACAGACTGCCAGGGGTGCTATCAGTGCTGGAGAACAGCCTGGGGGGTGGGCGCAGACCATGGGTCTGGCTGAAAAGGCTGGGAGTCAGGGACATAGGGACGGGAGTGTAGACAGCCCTTAATCACTTTTCCTATTTTCATTAGCATTTTTAGTGTCCATTGTGTTTGTATCTTCCAATTCCCTTCCCCCTTAATCAAAATTTGGGGTATAAGTTACATACAATACACTTTTTATATCATTTTAGTTCAAAATTCTGAGATTTGACAAATGCGTACAGCCCAGAGGCTACCACATCAATCAAGATACAGACGGTTGCCCCGAATTCCCTCCTGCCCTCTGTCATCACTCCTTCCCCGACCCCCAGCACCCAGCAACCCCTGGCGCGTTTTCCATCCCTGCAGTTGTACGTGGAATCACAGTTAGTAGCCCTTCGAGCCTGGCTTCTCTCACGCAGCCGGAGGCCTTTGCGATGTATCCGTGGAATCGTGTATCTCCGTATGTCGTTCCACTCATTGCCAGTAGAATTCCACGGTAGGCATGTCCCATGGCGTATCTCATTCATCTGCTGGGAAACATTTAAGTTATCCCTAATTTTTGGCAACTGTGGCTAGAACTGCTATAAAGGTTCCTGGGTAGGTTTTTTTGTGAATGTAAATTTCCGTTTCTTTAGAGTGAATACCTAGGAGCCTTCATGACTTTTTTTTTCCTTTTTTGAGATGGAGTTTTACTCTGTTACCCAGGCCAGAGTGAGGTGGTATGATCTCAGCTCACTGCAACCTCCACCTCCTGGGTTCACGCGATTCTCCTGCCTCAGCCTCCTGAGTAGCTGGGACTGAGTAGCGTGGTACCCGCCACCACGCCTGGCTAATTTTTGTATTTTAGTTTATTTATTTATTTATTTGAGACGGAGTCTCACTCTGTCACCCAGGCTGGAGTGCTGTGGCACCACCTTGGCTCACTGCAAGCTCCACCTCCCAGATTCACGCCATTGTCCTGCCTCAGCCTCCCGAGTAGCTGGGACTACAGGTGCCCGCCGCCACGCCTGGCTAATTTCTTGTATTTTTTTTAGTAGAGACAGGGTTTCACTGTGTTAGCCAGGATGGTCTCGATCTCCTGACCTCGTGATCCGCTCGCCTCAGCCTCCCAAAGTGCTGGGATTACAGGTGTGAGTCACCGGCCCTTATTTTTTGTATTTTAATGGAGACGGGGTTTCACCATGTTGGCCAGGCTGGTCTCAAACTACTGGCCCCATGTGATCCACCCGCCTTGGTCTCCCAAAGTGCTGGGATTACAAGTGTGAGCCACTTCGCCCAATCACTTCATGACTTTTTTTTGAGACGGAGTCTCGCTCTGTCGCCCAGGCTGGAGTGCAGTGGCTGGATCTCAGCTCACTGCAAGCTCCGCCTCCCGGGTTTAGCCATTCTCCTGCCTCAGCCTCCCGAGTAGCTGGGACTACTGGCGCCCGCCACCTCGCCCGGCTAGTTTTTTGTGTTTTTTAGTAGAGACGGGGTTTCACTGTGTTAGCCAGGATGGTCTCGATCTCCTGACCTCGTGATCTGCCCGTCTCGGCCTCCCAAAGTGCTGGGATTACAGGCTTGAGCCACCGCGCCCGGCCCACTTCATGACTTTTTAAAAACACTCTTGTGGAATGGTGACCTGTGTCTCCAGGTGGAGCCACAAATGCAGTCCCTTACGAATCTGTGGAACACCCACCTGTCCAGGACCCCCCCTCAAGCTTGGCCCTCCCAACCTCACCATCACAGTTAATCGGGGTTACAATGCAGATCCTGGCCCCTCCTCCGGCTACTCTGACCCAGACCTCACCTGATTCCCATTCCAGTACCTTCCTTTCAGCTCCAGAGCCCATCCCTGGACACCCAGGGCAGAGGAAGCCTCTCTCGATTCACAAAAGCATTCATTTTACCCCTTGGTTCCATTTGCATAACTCAGAAGGGCACCCAAGGTCACTTCTCCGATGCAAACTTAGGCCTGGGTAGCCTTGCTGGGCCTCTCTTAGTAGAGAAACGCCTCGTAACCGCTACGGAGAGGTATTTTTCCCCAACATTCTACGAAAACTTACAAATATGCAGAAAATAGAATTAACTGTACGCCAACAACTCACCTGCTAGATTCAGCAGTTAATGATTTGCTATAATTGTTTTATCACATACAGTTGATCAACACTGTTTGTGGAGTTCTTATTTGTGAATTCACCTACTTGTTAACAATTATTTGAAACCCCAAAGCCAACGTGGCACTTTTGTGGTCATTCTCAGACATACAGAGTGGCAAAAATATGAGTCACTCGATACAGATGTTCCCACTGAGGATGTACAAGGCAAACGTTCTCATGCTGCAGACAAGTGTCTTTTCCACGTTCTTTTTTTTTTTTTTTTTGAGACGGAGTCTCGCTCTGTCGCCCAGGCTGGAGTGCAGTGGCGTGATCTCAGCTCACTGCAAGCTCTGCCTCCTGAGTTCACGCCATTCTCCTGCCTCAGCCTCCCAAGTAGCTGGGACTACAGGCGCCTGCTACCTCGCCCGGCTAATTTTTTGTATTTTCAGTAGAGACGGGGTTTCACCATGTTAGCCAAGATAGTCTCCATCTCCTGACCTTGTGATCTGCCCGCCTTGGCCTCCCAAGTGCTGGGATTAGAGGCGTGAGCCACCGCACCTGGCCAGTCTTTTTCATGTTCTGTTTGGTGGTGCCACATATTTTGTTTTTTTATTTTATCCTTTTTTTTTTTGAGATTGGAGTCTCGCACTGTCACCCAGGCTGGAGTGCAGAGGCAGTGGCGTGATCTCGGCTCACTGCAACCCTCCACCTCCCAGGTTCAAGCAATTCTGCTTCAGCCTCCTGAGTAGCTGGGACTACAGGCGCCCGCCACCATGCCCGGCTAATTTTTTGTATTTTTAGTAGAGACGGAGTTTCACTATGTTGGCCAGGATGGTCTCCAACGCCTGACCTTGTGATCCACCCGCCTTGGCCTCCCAAAGTGCTGGGATTACAGGCGTGAGCCACCACACTTGGCCTACTTTATCTTTTTAAAGACAGAGTTTCGCACTTGTTGCCCAGGCTGGAGTGCAGTGGCCTGATCTTGGCTTATTTCAACATCCACCTCCTGGGTTCAAGAGGTTCTCCTGCCTCAGCCTCCCAAGGAGCTGGGATTACAGGTGCCCGCCACCACCTCTGGCAAATGTTTTATATTTTTAGTGGAGACAGGGTTTCACCATGTTAGCCAGGCTGGTGTCGAACTCCTGACCTCAAGTGATCCACCCGCCTCAGCCTCCCAAAGTACTGGATGACAGGCATGAGTCGCCGCACCCGGCCTCATATATTTTGAATGTTTGTGCTTTTTGTTGGTGATTTCACTGGTTAACATGGCCCCCAACCATAGTGCTGACATGCTGTCTAGCATTCCTAAGGGCTAGAAGGCTGTATGTGCCTTACGGAGAAAACATGTCAGATAAACTTATAGTGCTGTTGGCTGAGTGTTCAATGTCAGTGAATCAACCAGGTATATTAAATAAGGTGTCTTTAAGCAGAAACTCGCAAAAAAACAAGGTTATATCTTGATCAGTTGATGAAAATGTAAACAGAGGTTCCTAGGAATCTAACTCTACATTTCCCCTAGGAGGGATAGTTCTATATTTGCTAGTTCAGTGTTTGCATTGACTTTATAGAACTGCGGAGAAAACAGGAGCCCACTGTGTCTCTCTGGCTGTCTAACCTTTTATCCGTCCCTCTCGCTCTGTGTGTCCATGCATCAGTGTTATTTTGGGGGGTGCTCTCCAACTAGATTACAGTCCTCAGTTCCCATCACTCCTAAACATTTCTGCACGCAGATTGTTACCTAGGGTTCAATATTTTATGTTTCTTTTTTAATTGAGGGAGGCACATACAATTAAATGAACACATCTTAAGTGTACGTTCTCTTAGTTTTGGCAAGATCAGACACTTGTGTAACCCAAGCCCTGTGAATATACAGGACATCACCATCACCCCAGAAAGCTGAGGGCAGGCAGTTTTAAGTTATCTGCCTTACCAGATGTCCATCCGTCTAAATAGCCTTAATGCCTCCTCCCCTCAATCACACGTGTTGTTTGTTTAATAGCCGTATCAAAGTTCACTTTGAGATTAAACCCTAATGTATTTAACCAGTCCCCTAGGGACGGCTATTCAAATTAGCATATGCTCCGTAGAAACTTGCCAAGGAAGGCAGAGGGCAAGGCGAGGGGGGCCTGCTAAGGCCGAGGGGAAAGGGTCAGTGGAAGCGACAGGGGAGGCTGAGAGGTAGGGCCCTTGGGTTGAACAAAGCTGGGTGCGGCCTCAGGGCTTCTGTGCGTGCCGTCCCCTCTCCCTGATGCGCTGTCCACCACGCTTTTTGAAAAGTTGGCTCCTCCTTCAGATTTCCACTCACATGCTAGCTCCTCGGAGAAGGTGACCGTCCTGGCGAGAGCCACCTCCTCTCTCTCTTAATGTCACTCCACTTATTTCCTTTGTAATGCCGACCTCAGTCTGTAATGATTGTTTTTGTTTCTTTCTCAGTTTATCTCTCGGCTCTCTCTCCATAGAGTGTTGCGTTCGAGAGGGCGGGGTGGGACCGCGTCTGCCTGGAGCCTGCATATCCCCAGCACTGGGCCTGAAACACAAGAATTCAGCACGTGGTTGGGACACGAAGGGATGGGTACAGGTGTTGGTTCTTGGGGACCAGTTGGCGTGCCTGAGTGTCCACATAATGTCTCTGGAAGGTCAGAGAGGGGTTTGGGACTTCTGGATCTGTGCCCAGCAGGCTGCGGCTTCTCTCCAGGTTGACTAGCTCAGAGCAGGCTCTGCCCCCTTGGCGCGCTCAGCCTGCGGCACTGATGCCCTCCACGCGGAGTCTCTTGCGCCGTCTCTGGGCCCCACGCACCGGGTTCAGGAAGGCCCTGATGTGCCTCCGACCCTCTGTGAATCCGCAGGTTTGGGGAGGCCCAGGGGCGATGCCAGACCCCGCGGCGCACCTGCCCTTCTTCTACGGCAGCATCTCGCGCTCCGAGGCCGAGGAGCACCTGAAGCTGGCGGGCATGGCGGACGGGCTCTTCCTGCTGCGCCAGTGCCTGCGCTCGCTGGGCGGCTATGTGCTGTCGCTGGTGCACGACGTGCGCTTCCACCACTTTCCCATCGAGCGCCAGCTCAACGGCACCTACGCCATCGCCGGCGGCAAGGCTCACTGTGGACCGGCCGAGCTCTGCGAGTTCTACTCGCGCGACCCCGACGGGCTGCCCTGCAACCTGCGTAAGCCGTGCAACCGGCCGTCGGGCCTCGAACCGCAGCCCGGCGTCTTCGACTGCCTGCGCGACGCCATGGTGCGCGACTACGTGCGCCAGACCTGGAAGCTGGAGGTGAGAGCGCGGCCTGGGGCGCGGGGTCTGGAGAGGCGTGGCCCGAGAGGGGCAGTCCGGGGTTTTGGGGGATAGGAGGGAGGAAAAGGTCATCTTCCCCATTCGGTCCCCTTTGGAAGCTGGAGAGGTGGGGCACCGGTTGGGGAAGAACCTGAAAGGAGGCCTCAGAGGTAGGGGCTCCGCGGTGGCGGTCGCCTTCCGCAGGCTGAGCGATGCCATGGTGCGCTACTGTGCCAGGTGGGAAGGTGGAGGGATGCACTGGGCCGGGCGAAGGCGAGGCCTGGACTGGGGGCGAGGCTGAGAGGTGGGTGCTGGGGGCTAGGGTGCGCCCTTAGGGTAGGGCGGCTGTCTGGGAAGATGGGCTGTAGTCTTGCACAGCCTGAGTGACGCCGCCCTGCACAAGTACCTGAATTAGGTCTTCAAGCTGGAGATACGCTTGGGGCCGTGCTGGAAGGTGGGAGTGGTTCCTCCCTAGCTGGACTGGGGAGGGGACCATGGAGGGGGCAAGGAAGTGGTCCTCGACAACCTGCGTAACACGCGCTAGGGACGCCTGGGTGAGGTGGGGTGGGGAGTCCTCTGGGACGGGGCTCCCGGAAGGGGGTTCCTGTGGCGAGCACTTGGCCACACCTACAGACCTCCTCGACTCTCCTTTTATAGGGCGAGGCCCTGGAGCAGGCCATTATCAGCCAGGCACCGCAGGTGGAGAAACTTATTGCTACGACGGCCCACGAGCGGATGCCCTGGTACCACAGCAGCCTGACGCGTGAGGAGGCCGAGCGCAAACTTTACGCTGGGACCCAGACCGACGGCAAGTTCCTGTATGTGGGGCCCGGGGTTTGGGTGCGGTGAGGACTGGGGCTCGTTGGCAGGGATCCTGGGGACTGGGGCAGACGTGAGCGTGCAGGTGGGCCGTGAGGATGTGCCTGTGCTCCCATGTGCAAGTGGGTTGTGCGTTTCTGATGTGCAAAGGACCTTGCGCATAGGGAAGTAGAGGCAGTGACCAGGAAAGCCTCCAGAGTGGGTCCGTTGGCCTGGCTTGGAATCCCGCTTCTGCCACCTGCTGGCTGTGGCCCTTGGGGCAAGTAGCAGACCTTATTTGTCTGCCTGTTTCCCCTCCTTCAATCAACAACTACTTACTGAATACCTACTGTGTATCAGGCACTGAGGACATGGCAATGAGCCAAACAGACACAGTGCCTGTCTTCATGGGGCAGGTGGACAAGAAAAGGAATCAGTAAAATAGAGACCCTGTCAGATGGTATAAGTGCCATGTGTGCAGGTGGGGAGGGGTTGCAATTTTCGATTAGGTGGTCGGAAGAGGCCTTCCTGAGAAGGTGGCTTTTGAGTAAGGGAAAGAAGCTGAGGAGTGAGCTGTGCAGCTTTCAGGGGGAAGGGTGTTCCTGGAAAATGCAATGGCTGGTGCAAAGATCAGGAGGCAGGAGTCTACCTGGTGTGTTCCGGAAACATTGCCATGTGCCTGGAGCTGGGTAGGTGAGGGGGAGAATGGGAGGAGGTGAGGGCAGGGCAGGGACTTCCAGCTTTTCCCCCAGGTGAGGTGGGATCCCGGGCGAGTGATGAAGCAGCCCTCTGTAACTGTCCTGTGGTTGACAGCAGTACCTCCCCCCGGGGTCCTCTAGAAGGATGACAGGAATTAGTCCGTGTGAAGCGAGAGGATGGTAACTGACATAGGAAAAATGTGGTAAATGTTAGCTTTTATATGTGGGTGAACGTGCGTGTCTGAGCCACAGCTGAGGCCGTGTGGCTGTTTGTGAATTTGTTAATGTGAAAAAAATCTCTCACAAGCTCTTTTTAAAACTCTGGGTGTTCGACAGCCCTGCTGGGGCTCTTGCTTTCTGGTTTGGATGCGGGATCTTTTCTATAACAGATGGTATCCAGGTGCAGCTGAGGTCACTCAGGCCTCAGAATACAGAGAAACTGGTGCTGCCTCTTTCCCATGACCTCAGGAAGCCCAGTGTTTTCCCCCAAGAAATCTGTGGGGATAATTCCGGGGCCTTCCTTCTCGTGAGTGCTTCTTGGCCTGAGCCCCCGCCCAGCAGGTCCCTCGGGTCACCTGCTTCCCCCAGGGCTGTTTCCTCTCCTGAGGTCAACCCACTTGGAGGAAATGACCACATCCCTTGATTTTCCTCACCCATGTGAAGTTTCTGTAGATTGCCTGCAGGCTTCTTTGCAAGATGCAGCTCCCTCTCCAAGATTCTGTTGTGCGCTGATAAAACAACTCTTTTTACCCTACCGTACAGATTCAGATTTAGGCTGTAAATTGGAGTGGAGTTTCCCAGGCTTCTGAGGGAGTTCTTAGATACATGTTGCAGGTAATACTCAACTGCTGGCACAACTTCTGAACAGCTCAGGACAGGGCTGTTTTCTCTAAGAGGAAACCTTTGCATTTGTATCCGTTAGCTTTTGCTACGTAACAAACAGCCCTAAGATTTATTGGCTCAAAATGACAGTTATTACTCTTCCCGATTCTGTGAGCTAACTAAGCAGTTCTGGTTTGGGTCATCTAGGCTGGGCCTGAATAGGCTGGGATGGCTACACTCACATGACTGGCCGTTGGCTCAGTGTCACCTGGGTGATGGGGATGAGATGGCCCAGTGGAGTCATCATCCAGCAAGGAGCTGGGGCTTGTTCGTGTGGTGGTGGTGCAGGGTTCCCAAGATCAGTCGGCAAGTTCAAGCCTTTGTTTCTGTAATGTCACTGATGTCCTATTGGCCAAAGCAAGTCACACGACCAAAACCAAAGTCACTGTAGGGAAGGGACTCCCTAAGGGAGAGGAATGCAGGGAGCCATTTTTGCAAAAGGTTGGTTGTAGGATTGGACCAAGGGGGTTGTCATGAAGGTATGGGCATTGTGAACATGGGTGTTGGGGGCTGTCTCTCTTTCCTTTTGGACTGTCAGCCTGAGGGCAGGGGCTGCCTCTGGAGGGCTCCGTCTTGCAGTACATGGTGATGGCTGGTCCAGGTGTTACCCACCTTCCTCCAGATGTTGCATCACCCCACCCCAGGTGTGACCCTCGCCAAGATGTTACTAACATTAGCTCACACATCTCACATGCTCATATCCCCCTCGTCCAGACAGCTACCCCAGGTGCCTGAGAGTCCAGGGGCTCTCCCCAGGCTGGACACAAAGAAGACTCTAAGCCCTTCCTATTGATTTAGCTGATTCTTTCCTCCCGTCTCTGCTTTCTCCTTCATAAAATGTAAATTTCATCTGTCTTTGATTTTATTTATTTATTTATTTATTTTTTTGAGACAGAGTCTCACTCTGTCGCCCAGACTGGAGTGCAGTGGCCGGATCTCAGCTCACTGCAAGCTCCGCCTCCCAGGTTCACGCCATTCTCCTGCCTCAGCCTCCCGAGTAGCTGGGACTACAGGCGCCCGCCACCGCGCCCGGCTAGTTTTTTGTATTTTTTAGTAGAGACGGGGTTTCACCGTGTTAGCCAGGATGGTCTCGATCTCCTGACCTCGTGATCCGCCCATCTCGGCCTCCCAAAGTGCTGGGATTACAGGCTTGAGCCACCGCGCCCGGCCTGTCTTGGATTTTATAATCTGAGTTTCTACTCTGGTTTCCCACTACATCCCCAATGTAGTTTTTCATCCCCGCAGTCTCTGCCTCTCTTCTCAGTTTCCCTTTCTTGTTCTCTTTCCCTCCTCGCCCCCATCTCTCTTCTTCATCCTGCACTCACACACACACGTACAGGTCATGATTCTGCCACTGTAATGGCTTAAAAATTTCCCCCAGATTCCCGAAAGCCTCCTGAGAGTGACAGAGGATTCTAGGGGGTGGGAGAGTGAGTGGAGGATTGAACAGGTGGGATTTGGGCCCCCATTCTGCTTGAATGACAACAGCAGCTCAGCTTTGATCTGTTTACTATCTTAGGCTTCCACGTATAGTATTGTGTGGCAAAGGTTTCACTGCCCAAAGGAAAAGTTTAAACACTTTTTGTGTAACACAGCAGAGCTCATGACAGGCTTAGAGTTAACCAGTCTACTGAGATGAGAGGAGTCTCAGGAGAGCCAGGGCCAACAGCTGTAAGCAGCTGTCTGTGCATCGCATGTCAAACTGGCGTGCAGTCTCCCAGGCAAATAGGACCAGCGTTGGTGGTGGGAGGGTGTGGCTAGGAAGGAGAGATGCCCAGCATCTGGGCATGACATAGAGCCTATGGCTGGCAGTGAGGTCCAGAAACAGCTGGCACAGGGGTATGAGGGACAGTGACCATTCTGGGTAAATGTCAAGAGACCAGAAGCAGCTGCAAGGAACTCGGCTCCTGGGAAATTAGGCAAGGCACGCTTTGGACAGAAACTGTGAGAGCTTCTTCTTGCGGTTCCTGAAGTCTATAACAGCTTTCTCAGGGCTCGGGGTGTGAGAGAAAGACACGTGCCACTCAGGCCTAGAGTGAAGACCAGGACCATGCTTACCGTTGAGCGCAGTTCATAATTGCCGAAGAACGGA
>NW_012117599.1:1672914-1698221 GCF_000951035.1 Colobus angolensis palliatus
CCAGCTAATTTTTGTGTTTTTGGTAGAGACAGGGTTTTGCCATGTTGGCCAGGCTGGTCTCAAACTCCTGACCTCAGGTGATCTGCCTGCCTTGGCCTCCCAAAGTGCTGCGATCACAGGCGTGAGCCACCACACCTGGCCTGTCAAGTGTTTCTCATCCTCTCCTGGACCGCAGACCTCTTTGGAATCCTACTGACTGCCCCTTTCACAATCCCCCAAAACGTATTCACCTCAAGGACTTGGCAGACAGTTATACAAAATCATGGTTGGTCCTGAACCTCGTCCTTCGAACCCTTTTCAGGTCAAGAAGTTATGATTTAGACCAGTTATCTCATTTTATACATAAGGAAACCGAAGCACAGCAAGGATTAGCAGTTTATTCAGGGTTTCACAGATAATCTGTGACAGACCTGGGTGTTAGTCTTAGGTAGCAATTAACTGTAGAGTCAGAAATGCATTTGAATCCTGGCTCCACCTCCCACCTCTTACCAACTCTGCAATTTAGGCAAGATACATAATCTTGTGTCTCAGTTTCCTCATCCGCAAAATGGAGATAACAATATTACCTACTTTGTGGGGAGTGCTGTGATTATAGGACAAATATGTGAAGAATTTAGAACCAATATCTTAATAAATAAATAAATGGTAGCTCTTTTTTTTTTTTTTTTTTTTTACAATCATGAACCAGAGACAGATGGAGCTCTTAAAAGTTCTACGTATTATTTTAAGAGCAGAGATACAAGTTGATTTTTTAGCCTGTACTTCTGGCTTAAGTGCAAGTTCCAACTGCAAGAACAAAGAACTGCCACTATCTAGCATTTTTTTGTGTGTGTGAATAAAGTAGAATTTATAGTACTGAAATATATGTGGTGATAACACCAATGTCTTAGCCTGTGTGGTTATTATCTGGCAATTTGTGGCTGCTCTTTATGAACTCATGTGTCTCTTTCCAAAGAGTGTATTAGTTAGCATTTGCTGTGTAACAATGTGCTATATTCACACCCTGAAACGTAGTGGCTTAAAACAATGGTCATTTACAGCTGGGTGTGGTGACTCACACCCATAATCTCAGCACTATGGGAGGCTGAGGCAGGCAGATCACCTAAGGTCAGGAGCTTGAGACCAGCCTGGCCAACATGGTGAAACCTTGTCTCTACTAAAAATACAAAAATTAGCTGGGTATGATGGTGAATGCCTGTGATCCCAGCTACTTGGGAGGCTGAGGCAGGAGAATTGCTTGAATCGGGGAGGTGGAGGTTGCAGTGAGCCAAGATCGTACAATTGCACTCCAGCCTGAGTGACAAGAGCAAAACTCTGTCTCAAACAAACAAACAAACAAACACCAGTCATTTATTCACTCTTGTTTTACTTGGCAATTTGGCTGGTTTGCTTGGTAATTTGGGCTAAGTTCAGCTGGGTGCCTCTTCTGCTGGGTTTTTGAGCTTACTCATGTGGCCACAGCCAGCTGGAAGATTGGCTGGAGCTGGATGGTCTCTGGGATGGCCTCACTCACATGAATGGCTATTGGCCACTCATGTGGGGCGCCTTGGTTCTCCTCCATGGGCCTTCTCTAGCAGGCTAGCTTGGACTCATTCCCATGGTGTTGGGAGAGCTGCCAGGAAAAGCAAGTGAGGGCAGGCCAACCTCAATGCTCAACTACTTTTGAAGTCTCTGCTTGTGTCATGTTTGCTAATGTCCTGTCAGCAAGGCACATGGTCAAACCCTGATTCAGGAGACAGAGGAGGAGACCCCACCTATTGATGCAAAGAGCTCCCTAACATTGTGGCTGTTTTTCTCCAATATTCCACACGGAAGTTTAAATAAACAAGGAGGAAATTATTAGTTCCAGAAGAAAGAATGAAAGAGACAGATGGAGGGCCGGACACGGTGGCTCATGCCTGTAATCCCAGCACTTTGGGAGGCCAAGGTGGGCAGGTCACGAGGTCAGGAGATCAAGACCATCCTGGCTAACATGGTGAAACCCTATCTCTACTAAAAATACAAAAAATTAGCTGGGCGTGGTAGCAGGCGCCTGTAGTCCCAGCTACTCGGAACCCGGGAGGCAGAGCTTGCAGTGACCCAAGATCGTGCCACTGTACTCCAGCCCGGGCGGCGGAGCGAGACTCCATCTCAAAAACACAAACAAACAAAACAAAAACAAAAACAAAACAAAGAGACGGAGGAGGGAAGATGGGAGGGGAGGTTTGCTGTTTATTGGTGAGTGACTTGGCATTGAGTCTCTGTTGTCAGTGTAAAACTTCAGGTTGTGACCCTTAGGAGGTGCTTTCACTTCTCACAGTCCCTGGAGACCATCACCTCCCGGCCAGCCTGCCAGCTGCCTCTGACTGCCACAGCTCCGAGACCCCCAGGGCCAACAGCCCTCCCTCCTCACTGGAAAGCTGCACTTAACAGGAGCTTGTGCCAGTGACTCAAAATAGAAACGTTTTGTGGGAGATGTTGACTGGTGTCACTGTGGGGTTTCACGTGATGGCGTTGCATCTGCTGTCCCAGCCTCATGTCTCAGTGGGACGTTTGCTTCCTAATTTGTGGCTTCTCTTCCTTGCCCGTTTGTGTGCCCTCATTGCCCCCTGCCTTGATTTCCCATCTCTCCACGTTGTCTCCAGACTGTTGTGGGCTAGCCTGGGAACTGCCCCACCCTTCACTGCACCGTTCTTTGGGGAACATGCTGTCCAGGAATGGAGGCGATGGTCACAGCTGTACCTCTCTCCCTCACTCAGGGGACATTTCCTAAGGAAGGGCCTCATTGCAAGGTGGGCCCACGGCTGCCTTGCTCACTGCCATATCCCTGCACTCAGAACAGTGCCTGGCCTGTGGTCCACAGTCTGTAAAGACTTGTCCAGTGAATGAACACCCACAGGCAGGGCCAGGCCCGGTCTGAGAATTTGCACCTTGGAGGGTGCAGCTCACAGGCCATCCCAAGGGCTCTTCTGTAGGGCAATCCCTGAGATCAGGAGTTGGCTGCTTTTGCCCTCCACAGCTTCCATGGGGCCAGCTGCCCTCCCTCCTCACTGGAAAGCTACACTTGATCCTGCAGGAGAGGCTTGTGCCAGTGACCCCAGACAAAACTGTTTTGTGGGGGATGCTGACTGGTGTCACTGTGGGGCTTCAATGAGGGTGCCAGTGTCTGGCACTAAGTTGGTCTGTGTGTATGGGGGATGTGTGTGTACTCAGGGCTGGAGGGGATGGGGGGACAGTTTCTCACCCCACAAACACACCACCTCTGAGGGGCTCAATTCCCATCACAGACATGGAAGATTTATATATTTGTTTTGACAAAATTCCAGCAGAAAGCAATCGAGGGTCTCATTCTAGGAAAGGTCCATCTATTATGGAACTGGTCAGTCTTGTGATGAGAAAGTGACTTGTTCTGATTTGCACAGGGTGCCCTGTGAGCTGGTCATGAAGCTGCACCTACCTGTGTGGGTCTAGGTGGAAAAGGCTTTCTCTCCCCAGGAGAATGGTGCTAGGTCTACCTGTTGAAGGCTCTGTGTCTGTCGTAGACAACCAAGTGCCCCCCATGGTTGGCTGACTGTGTGGCCAAGTGTACCCTCAATGAGTGCCTGTGGATGGCTCTCTCCCGTGGATGGCAAGTGTCTGGCCATGGATGGCCAAGTGTTCAGCCATGGGGGACCAGGTGTTCCCCAGTGGATGGTGTCCCCCTCCTCCACGGCTGAGTGTCCACTGTGGATGGTCAGGTATTCCCCGTGAATGGCCGTCTGTTGGCTCTTGGAGGACTGTGCATTTTCCTGGGAACACAGCCATGGCCGCTCCACCGCCCTCTGCCACTCAGCCCATCATCAGCAGATCAGGAGGCGATGGGGGCCTGGCCTGGCTTCCCCAGTCCCTGCAGCTTCTCTCCAAGGCTCCTGGGTGTGGAGCCCATAGGGTGTGTGTGGGGGGAACCGGGGCACAGGAGGAGGCCCCTAGGTGGCTCTAGGGGTTACATCCCTTCCCTTCCCCTGCCAGGCTGAGGCCGCGGAAGGAGCAGGGCACATATGCCCTGTCCCTCATCTATGGGAAGACGGTGTACCACTACCTCATCAGCCAAGACAAGGCGGGCAAGTACTGCATTCCCGAGGGCACCAAGTTTGACACGCTCTGGCAGGTAGGCCGCCCGTGCAGCTTGTTCTGGGAGATGCTGTGCTCTGATGGGGTGCCGGGCTCCGGGAGGAGAGGAGCCTCTGCTAGCCGCCTGCTCCCTGCAGCTGGTGGAGTATCTGAAGCTGAAGGCGGATGGGCTCATCTACTGCCTGAAGGAGGCCTGTCCCAACAGCAGCGCCAGCAGCGCCTCAGGTGCCTGCAGCGGGCGGGCGGTGGGCGGGGCGGCAGGAGACCTGGTCCCCAGCCCTCACTGGCCCTTCTGCTCCCCCAGAGGCTGCTGCTCCCACGCTCCCAGCCCACCCATCCACGTTCACTCACGTGAGTTGGGGGCACCTGGAGTGTGGCCTTGGGGATGGAGCTGGGGGGTGGCTGTGGGGGAGGCTGGGGTACCTGTGGAGCAGAAGAGGCTGTCTCTCCACTGTCTCTGGGAGTCCTCAGTGGACATGGGTCTCATGAGAGGGGATGGACATCCCCAGCTCAGGCCTTGCTGACTCTGTGGCCTTTAGCCTCAGAGACGGATCGACACCCTCAACTCAGATGGATACACCCCTGAGCCAGGTGAGCGGGCAGAGGTTGGGGCTGTGGGGGTGTGGGTTGGGGCTCATGGCAAGCCAAGAGCAGGGTCCCTGTCAGGGCTGTGGGGTTTCACGGGGACGCTGTGGGCCGGGCCAGGCTGTGGCAGTTGGCTTGGTTAACCCCTGTGACACACACGCGCATGTCCATCACGCCTGCCTGTGCGCACGTGCGTTCCAGTGTGTACTGACGTGCAGGGAGCATACCTGGCCCCGCCTGGGGCTCCCCAGACACACGTTTGTTGAGCGCCTACCATGTGTCAGTCACGTTCCGAGGTCACTGTGTGTATGAGCCACCGAGCCCTCCTGACATGCCTTATGAAGTGGTGATGGTGATTACCCTCACTTTACAGATGACAGAGGGAGGGCTCTGTCTACTGGGATGTGAGGCAGTGGTGGGGGCGGGATGTGAACCCAGGATGGACCCCAGAGCTCACATTCCTAAAATGCTCTGCTGCGGGTGCTCCTGTGTCTCAGGGTGGGTGCAGACCTGAACATGTGTGTGCACAGAGAAGATACATAGTTACATGTGCACCCAGAAGCTCACCTTTGGAGGCCTTGTAAATGTGGTTGTGTGCTGCATACACAGACGGGGACAGGCCTGGCCATAGGTGTACACGTACGAATGCACACACATGCGCACCGCAGCTGGCACAGTAACGGTGCCACGTGGATACCAATGCACCCGCCCCTAGCGTCCACCCTCCTGTGGCCTCACGGTGCACCCACAGCTGTGGCCAGGAGTGTGTGCCAGTGCCTGCGTGTGGATGTGCAGGAACACGCATGGGCACCCACCTGCCTGTGCGTGCTCCAGGGACGGCACCCTTGTCTGGGGCTGGTGCTTGTGGGGGCTGGGGCTGCCCTGCTGCCCACGCCCCTGCCCCTGACCTGGGAGTGTACGGCTGTGTGTGCCCAGCCCGTGTAACGTCCCCAGAGAAACCGCGGCCGATGCCCATGGACACCAGCGTGTATGAGAGCCCCTACAGCGACCCAGAGGAGCTCAAGGACAAGAAGCTCTTCCTGAAGCGCGATAACCTCCTCATAGCCGACATTGAACTCGGCTGCGGCAACTTTGGCTCAGTGCGCCAAGGCGTGTACCGCATGCGCAAGTATGGCCGCCCGTGCTGTGGCCGGGGCTCTCCCGAAGGGGGGCAGAGGGGAGTGGCTTCACCAGGCTGTGGGTGGGGGGAGCCGGGATGTCTGTCTCACAGCAGTTTGCCTGCGAAACAGACTCTGGGGCAGGACATTGCACGCTGGAGGATTCCCTGAGAGAGCTCGGGACACCTGAGCGGGATGGGATGTGGGCCTGGGCAGGGGGAGGTGGCTGAGCTGCAGTTACCCAACCCAGCGGAGCTGCAGTGGGGTCCCCGATCGGTGAGTCCGCTGGCCCCTGACAGGCTGCCTCTGGGGAGGGTGTCACTTTGTATTCCTTTTGGCAATGGTCTGTTCCCGGCGAGCAACCCGGCTGGGAGCTGTCCTCAGCAGACACTCCCGGCCGCAGGGACCATTGAGCGCCTGGGTCCCAACCTGGGTGGCCACCGCAGTTGTCTACCGCACAACTCAAGGGAGAAGAGAAGAGAGATGGGTGGGTGGGGGTGTGGGGCCGAGCAGGGCCGGTGCCCCTTGCCCACACGCCTCCCGTGGCCGGGTCGAGCAGGAAGCAGATTGACGTGGCCATCAAGGTGCTGAAGCAGGGCACGGAGAAGGCGGACACAGAGGAGATGATGCGGGAGGCACAGATCATGCACCAGCTGGACAACCCCTACATCGTGCGGCTCATTGGTGTCTGCCAGGCTGAGGCCCTCATGCTGGTCATGGAGATGGCTGGCAGCGGGCCGCTGCACAAGTTCCTGGCCGGCAAGAAGTGAGCACCGGGTGGGCCCAGCCATCGGGTGGGTGGGGCCGGGGCTCAGCCTGGGCATGGTGGACACACACCCGCACGCATGCATGTGTGGGAAGGACCTGGCTCAGGGGCAGAGAGGAGGAGACAGTGGGAGACAGTGAGAGACAGTGAGGAGGGAGGAAGGGCCTGGGCGGACCTGACTGTTCCTGCCTGGGAGTGCGGGTGAGTGGTGCTGTGGCTGCCTCCTGGTGGCAGAGGCCGAGGCGAGGAGTGCGGTGGGTTCTGGGGAGATTCTGAAGGCAGACCTGCCAGGGTTTGCTGACGGATTGGGTGTGAGAGAAAGAGGAGCTGCTGGAGAGGACAGTGGAGGAGCCACGTGGGTGTGCACGTGGGGACGGGGACAATCAGGCCACATTATCTTTGAGATGCCTGTGACACCTCAGCACGTTGGGGGTGCAGGCAGAGGTCTAGACTTGGGAGTCATAGTGTGTGGGTGATCCCTAAAACCTCGAGACTGGATGAAGGCAGGGGTTTTGCCTGTTTTGTTCACCGCTGTGTCCCCTGCGGGTACTCAGTAAGCGTTTTTGAACACATGGTCACCTGGCTCATGCCCAGCTGGGTCAGAGAAGTGTGCTTTGTCCCTGGGAACTTGGCTGGTCTCCCAGCTGACCCCGCCTTCCCCGCCACCCCAGGGAGGAGATCCCCGTGAGCAATGTGGCCGAGCTGCTGCACCAGGTGTCCATGGGGATGAAGTACCTGGAGGAGAAGAACTTCGTGCACCGTGACCTGGCGGCCCGCAACGTCCTGCTGGTTAACCGGCACTACGCCAAGATCAGCGATTTTGGCCTCTCCAAAGCACTGGGTGCCGATGACAGTTATTACACCGTGAGCCTCTGCCCCTGTGATGCCTGGGTGGATAGGCTGGGTGGGCAGAGGGTCCCCGAGCCCTGACCCGGCAGCATCTCCCCCTCCCCAGGCCCGCTCAGCAGGGAAGTGGCCGCTCAAGTGGTACGCACCCGAGTGCATCAACTTCCGCAAGTTCTCCAGCCGCAGCGATGTCTGGAGCTATGGGGTCACCATGTGGGAGGCCTTGTCCTACGGCCAGAAGCCCTACAAGGCAGGCGCGGGCAGAGGCGGGTGGGCGGTGCGGTAGGGAGGGGGAGGAGGAGGAGGACCCTGGTCACTCACAGGTGTCTCGGCCCTGGTTTGAGCAGAAGATGAAAGGGCCGGAGGTCATGGCCTTCATCGAGCAGGGCAAGCGGATGGAGTGCCCATCAGAGTGTCCGCCTGAACTGTACGAACTCATGAGCGACTGCTGGATCTACAAGTGAGTGCCGGTGGGGAGGGGACCCGCCCGGGCTGACCCCTGGGAAGTCCTGGTGCCGGATGAGTTGATGTCAACATAATGCTATCCCACCCAAAGCCCTTCACCCAGTTCATGGCCCTTGCAGCCACCCCCTACCCGCCCACCCAGCTCTCTGACACACCAGGGTTTGCTGTCCTGCTGCAGTGTGCCCCGCCCTGCCACCCCGCCTGTGGGCCTGTGCCTCAGCATCTAAAACCTCAGTCATCACTCAACACATGGACCCTGCAACACACAGACACATCCATACTCTGCTACTCAACCTATGACACTGACACTCGGGGCATGAGATGGTTCTCCAGTACCCAACACTCCAGTCCCCACCAGCCAGCACGCAGCACCCAGCTACCAGACAGGCGAGCACTGAGGTACCAAATTCTCATCTGTTCCAGCCCCCACCTCTGCCTGGTTGAAGCCCAACCTTCAGACATCTCAACTCCTAACACCATCAATATCCCACCTTCCCATCAGACAACAGGCAACACACACCCAAACAAGCGGACGCCCTAGACTGCCCATGCAACATGTGGACACTCTAACGCATGACTCCCCACCGGCCAGCACTTAGGACACTGACACCCAAATACCCAAGCAGCCCAACAGATAGACCCTCTCTGGCCCTCTCTGGCCGGTCCACCCTCCTGTGACACGTGTTAATTCGACCTCCATCAAGAAACACCCAGGGTACCACACCCCGGTACCCAAAGAGGCTAGCACCTAGCACCCCAACCCAGTCCACGGATACCCCATGCCCAGTGTCATTAATACTGCAGCTCCCCACTGGCCAGACCCACTGCCGCGCTCCAGGCTTCTGCTGCTCACCAGCCTCGCACTCCCTCTTGTCTAAGCCCTCGCCCAGCCCACTGATACCCTGGCCCCCTGGCGCAAAGCATTAGCTTTCTGTATCCCAGGTCCCCAGGGTCAATAGCTGCCACTCTGACACCAACTCCACTCAGTCCCCCGAGTCCTCACTGGTTAACGCTCAGTAGAGGGTTATCCCAGCACCCTGTGTGTGGGCAGCTCTGCCTCTTAGGCTGTGTGGCATCGCCCAACGCTCTCACACCCCAGAGGCCTCTCCACCACCCAGCGTCCCACCACCCCAACAGCCCTGCTGACTTTCTGAGCCCCGAAAGTCTACCTCAGCCAAGCACTGTGCATGCCCACCCTCTAGTGAAGCTGGGTCCTGGGGGTGTGGTCAGCAGACTGGATGTACCCCAACCCCCACAGGTGGGAGGATCGCCCCGATTTCCTGACTGTGGAGCAGCGCATGCGGGCCTGTTACTACAGCCTGGCCAGCAAAGCGGAGGGGTCTCCGGGCTGCACACAGAAGGCCGAGGCTGCCTGTGCCTGAGCTCCCACCACCCAGGGCCTGCAGCCCTCCACGCCGGCTCTTCCCCTGCCTCAGCCCCACCCCAGGCCCTGCTGCCTGGCTGAGCCCTGCTTGGTTGTCTCCACACGCAGCTGGGCTGTGGTAGGGGGCGTCTCAGGCCATGCTGGCCTTGCATTCCCTGCCTGGCCCCTGTCCTCTGTGGCTGCGGAGCAGGGAGGCCCGGGAGGGTGGGGCCGTGCAGCCTGGGCTGGGGGCTCCCGGAGGGCCCTGAGCCGAGGGCGTTGCTGACACGGATGCCTTCCTCTGGGCCCTGACACTGGAGCCGGGGTGTCCTCGGGTGGTCAGGTGTAGATATAACCAGAATAAACTCAACTTCCCTCTTGTCTGAGCGCCCTCCTCTTTTCCGGGGTGAGGATAGGTGCCAGGGGAGGGGTGGGTTATGAAAAGTGCAGGGAGGTGACTGTTCTTGTGTGGACTGAGCCTGGAAGGGACCCCTGGGAAGATGGAGCTGGGTCCCACTCTCCACCCTAGGGGCACCTTCATGTGAGTGAGGGGCTGGGGTGGAGTGGGGAACCTGAGGCCAGGTGGGTGTGGGCCCAAGGGCTGCGTGCCCGGCTGAGCCCAGCTCCCCTGCCTGTGTGGAGACAGGTGCGCTCCATGCCAGGTGCACGTTCAGATCACCTGGAGCGATTTTAACCAACGCTAACCCCCTCCCCCATCCAGATGGGGTCTTCACCACTCCAGGGGTGCCTTGCAGATCCTGAGAGATACTGTTTTTCCCTGGTAGATGCACGTATTAGCTCCCACATAAACTGTATTACTGAATTTGAAAAATACCAACATGCAAACATTCTTTTTAAATTGTTTTAAAAAAGAATGAATCAATGAAGAAAAATTACATCAGTTAATTTAGTGATTTCTTAAATCATCTGGTTTGCAGATAGTTCAGTTTTATTAAAATTCACTCGTGAGTCGCTGGACAATGACTTACATTATTATGTAAAATATATTGGACAGCAAATAAATTGTGACTTTCTTTTATGGCCATCATTATGATTTGTTTCATGTCATCATTATTGCTGAAAGTCATTTTATTTTATAAGAAGGAGGCATTAAAAAATGGTCCTCTAGGTGTCAAGTACACTGGGGACGCTAACGGACCCCCCAGAAATGTCCGGTGAGGAATCAACGAAAGAGGGTGCAGTATGGCAGCCTCCAGATGGCGATGTTCCCCCAGGCCGGGGCCAGCTCCGGTCAATCCCGCCCTCACCTCCTGCCTCACCTCTGGGCGGCTCCTTTTCCGCCAGCAGCACGACCTCAGGCCCTCACCTCCAGGTCCCCATTCCTGTCCCCTGTTGGGGTGAGCAGACCCAACGCCAGGTCGTGAGGGTGACAGAGTCTGGCAGAGTCCAAGAATTGAGAAAAAGACCGTCTGAGAGATAAAGAGAGGACACCAGGGGGCCGTCGCGATTGTGGAGGCGGCCAAGGCCCTGCGCCCTGGAGCCCACGCTATTATTGATAATCCCACAGAGAAACAGGTGGTGAGAATGTGGCGGTCAAAAGGACGGGTTGCATTCAGCGCATGATTTACAGCTGCGACGGTTTAGCATTTATAGGGAACATGTTCTGCTGCTTGAGATAATGGGAATACAATCGATCTAGGAGCCTAGGAGGGCTAGAGCAAGGAGCCAGCAAGTCTAGACACGTTCCAGAGGACATTATTTCAGTCCTGCAAGCCCTACTTCAGTTTCCCTCCCAGCACTGCCCTGCAAGGATCTTTTCTCCTGGCGGCTCTGACCAAGCCCCTTTGCCCTCCTCCAGGGTTTCCAGCGCCGCGTGGACTCCCCTCTGGGTCTCTGCATTCACTGCTGCGGCTGCCTGGAAAATTTCCCGTCCCCCTTTCCCCCGCACCCCGGGTGATGTGCGCTAGGAAAGTTCCCGTCCCCTCCGGTGATATCCACTAGGAAAGCTCCTGTCCCCGCTGGCTGATGTCCGCTGGGAAAGCTGCCCGCCCAGGCTCCCGAGGTACGAAGGAGAGGGGCTGAGGGACACAGTTTGTGATCACTGCTTGCACACCTCCTGTGATGGGCAGCTCCTCCATTACCTCTCAAGACAGCCTGGGCTGGTAAGTGAGTTACAATTCTTAGAAAGGTTTTCCAGCTGTTGACACCAACCTGGACCCCCATTCCCTTCACCGTTCCAAGACCATACCCCTTCTTCCAGATACCTCACTCCTCCTCTGTCAATCATGTGCCTATTCCAGACCTGTGTGTCATGAGGCCCACGGGCCCAGAGTGATAACCACTGGCATGGTGGCAGCCCACTGGGCCCTGGAGGTCCAGAGAAGCTCCTGAGCCAGCTGAGAGGGGCCAATCTGGTGGGCTTCCTGTAGGAGGGAACGCCTTAGCTGAGTTCTGAAGGGTGAGTGACATTGGTAGGGGACGAGGTAAGGAAGGTACCCCAGGCAGCAGGAATGGTGTGTAGTGGGAGAGAACGTCCTTCTGGAAACAACAGAGGTTTTGTGGGGCTGGAAGGCTGACTTTGGACATGGGAGGAAAACAGGAGGCCTGGTGCGGTGATCAAGATGGGAGGCGAGTAACATCCTCTTTGGTTCATATTTCCTGATGGCTTGGCCAGGAAGCAGCTAACATCCCCATCTACCAGGTCCATGGCTTCCTAGCATTGGGTTTCACCATTTTAAAAACATTTTTGAATTTTAGGTGGGAAAAATATCTCATTGTGTAAATGAAGACAAATTAGCATTTCCCTTGTGAGTGGCGAAGTTGAGCAGTTTTCAGATGCGCGCCGGCTTGACAGATGCCACCTCTTGCTGTCCTCACACCCAGCACAGAGCTCACCTCTTCTCAGGCCCCATCCTCTGCTCTGAGCAAAAAGCCAAGGGTGTGGGCTGCCCTGTGGCCACCTGGGTGAGGACGTGATGAGTCAGTTTCCTGTTCTGCTTCCATCACCTTTTGTCCCTTCAGGGTTTCAAATTTCTCTCTTCTCTGTTGGAGGCTGGGGTCCCACGTGCCCATAGCTTTGTCCTTGTCGAGGGCATCTCTGAGCTCAGATTAGAGGGCTGTGAAGCCCCAGGAAGGTATTTGTGGGAGGCAACTCTGATGCGCTGTGTGCCTCGAACACACAACTTCCTGTTTAATTCTCAAAACATCTGCCTGGGGTGGGGACTCTGGGGCCCATTTTACAGTTGAGGAAACTGAGGCTCTGAGGACTGAAGTTACAAACCCAGCATGCCACTGTCACCATCCCATGGCCACTATGTAAGACGCAACTTTACTGGCAGCTTGTCTGGGCTTCATTTAACAAACTCTTCTGTAGACATGAAGGTTCTGTTTAATTCACGTTCTAGAGGGGTGAGGTTGTGAGCTCTCCATCTTGAGGTGAAACCCTTTGTCCCGCCCTGCCCAATCAAGGCATGGAAGCCTGTTTCTCATCTAGGAAGGGGCTGTGGTGTTCAGCTCAGCACCAACCTTACATTTCAGTGAGAGAAATGGAAAAGAAAAACGAGGGAGAAGAAAGCACATACATTCATCTTCCTCGGAACCAAACTCCTGAGTTAGGCCTTGGTTCTGGCTCCATGGCTGCCACTAAAATTCCACGTGGCCTTGTTAAATCCCTCCCACCTCTGGCTTTCTACTTTTCCTTCTGTGGCGTTTTTATTCCAGCAACGTTACTTTTCACATCTAAGCTCCCGGTTCTTTTTTATATCTGCCTGCTTTTGTCTCGTAGTCTCCTGTCATTTTTTTTCTTTGAGATAAAGTTTTGCTCTCGTTGCCCAGGCTGGAGTGCAGTGGCGCTATCTCGGCTCACTGCTATCTTCACCTCCCGGGTTCAAGCAATTCTCCTGCCTCAGCCTCCCGGGTAGCTGGGATTACAGACACCCACCACCATGCCCAGCCAATTTTTGTATTTTTAGTAGAATGGGGTTTCGCCATATTGGTCAGGCTGGTCTTGAACTTCTGACCTCAGGTGATTCACCTGCCTCAGCCTCCCAAAGTGTTGAGATTATAGGCATGAGCCACTGCACCCGGCCTTCTGTTCTTGTTTATGGCTGTTATTCTCTTCTTTTTCTGTTTGAGTTTTCAATATGTTTGTTGCAAAGTCCTTTTAAGGTTGCACTATTACTCTCTATTTTCTCAGATGTAAATTCTTCCAGTTGGGGAGTTTGTGGAAATTTCATGAAGTGGTTGTGAATCCATTGTCTCTTCAGAATATTTCTTGCATGTGTACCTGGTCAGGGCTGTATGTGAGAGCCTGTGCTCTTGGCTTCATACATTAGGGGGCTCTGCATTGGTACTAGCCTCCTAATGGGTGGGGGGTGGGGGGCTTCAACCCTTGTCTCTGGGCACCTCTGCAGTGGTCTCTTGTGCACCTGGTGTTTTCATGTCATTGCTAAGTGTTTGAAGAATGGTTTCTGTGTGTATTTGGTCTGCCATCTTGAATGAAAGTCCAGTTTCACCATCTGTAAACATTTCACAGATGAGTCACGGGAAGTTCAGGGAGGTGGCCTGACTTGCCCCAATGCACACAGCTAGGAGGGAGAATTTGAACCCAGTGAAACCCTATCCACTCCTGCTCCTCGGCAGGCCCCGGCCTGGTGCTCCCCTCAGCTCTGACTCAGACCAAAACTGGCAGGTTAACTCGGTATATTGACAAGGCCCTGGACTCTGCAGTCCGGCTGTGTGACCTCAGGGAGGTTACTTAACCGTGGGGAGCCTCATTTTTCTCATTTGTCACATGGTGATGATAATTGTATTTTCTGGGTAGTGATATGAAGTGAAAAAATGCATTAGTCTAGCACTTAGTAGCTGCTCATTAAATATTCCTTCCTTCCATGGAGGAAAGCAAACTGGGGATGGGACCAGGGGAACGTGATAGCTGATCCATCAAATTCCTGGAAGGTTTCATGGGCCACAGGGCGGAGAGCTTCTCCATGGTCTGAAAAGGAGAACAGGGAATACCATGGAAGGATCCAGGGAAGGTGACACAGCTGCTAAGTCTGTTCACTGGGGGAAAGAATAATCCCTTCAACAAATGGTGCATAAGGATTTCCATAAACAAAACAAACAAAAAGACTTCTACCTCACGCATACACAAAAACTAACCAAAGTGGATCAATGACCTAAATATTAAATATAAGAACCGAAACCATAAAACTCTTAAAACAAAGGGGTAGATATTCTTGGATTCCACAGTGGATTCTCAGGTATAACACTCAAAGCACAAGCAATAAAAGAAAAATAGATAAACTGAACTTGACCAATATAAAAATCTTTTAATTTTTATTTTTAATTTTTATTTATTTTATTGTTTTTTTGAGATGGAGTCTCGCTTTGTCCCTCAGGCTGGGGTGCAGTGGTGTGATCTCGGCTCACTGCATCCTCTGCCTCCCAGGCTCAAGCAATTCTCCTGCCTCAGCCTCCTGAGTAGCTGGGATTACAGGCGCCCATCACCATGAGCAGCTAATTTTCCTATTGTTAGTAGAGATGGGGTTTCACCATGCTGGCCAAGCTGGTCTCGAACTCCTGACCTCAGGTGATCCGCCTGCCTCATCCTCCCAAAGTTCTGGGATTACAGGCATGAGCCACTGTGCCTGGCCAAAAAACCTTTTAATTTTTTTTTTTTTTTTGAGACGGAGTCTTGCTCGGTCGCCCAGGCTGGAGTGCAGTGGCCGGATCTCAGCTCACTGCAAGCTCCACCTCCTGGGTTTACGCCATTCTCCTGCCTCAGCCTCCGGAGTAGCTGGGACTACAGGCGCCCGCCACCTCGCCCGGCTAGTTTTTTGTATTTTTTAGTAGAGATGGGGTTTCACCGTGTTAGCCAGGATGGTCTCGATCTCCTGACCTCGTGATCCACCCGTTTCAGCCTCCCAAAATGCTGGGATTACAGGCTTGAGCCATCGCGCCCGGCCTTTTTTCCTTTTTTTTTGAGACGGAGTCTCGCTCTGTCGCCCAGGCTGGAGTGCCGAGGCCGGATCTCAGCTCACTGCAAGCTCCGCCTCCCGGGTTCACACCATTCTCCTGCCTCACCCTCCCGAGTAGCTGGGACTACAGGCGCCCGCCACCTCGCCCGGCTAGTTTTTTGTATTTTTAGTAGAGATGGGGTTTCACCGCGTTAGCCAGGATGGTCTCGATCTCCTGACCTCGTGATCCGCCCGTCTCGGCCTCCCAAAGTGCTGGGATTACAGGCTTGAGCCACCGCGCCCGGCCAAAAACCTTTTAATTTTTAAATTAAAGGACATCATCAAAGGGTAGCCCAGAGAATGGGAAAAATGTTTGCAAATCATTCATCTGATAAGGATTTAATGTGTAGAATGTACAAGGAATTCCTACAATGCAACAACAAAAAGATACTCAACCCAATTAACGGAGCAAAAGACTGGAACAGATATTTCTTCACAGAAGCTATACAAATGGTTAACAAACGCATGAAATGCAAACCTCACTAATCATAAGAGAAATGAAAATAAAAACCGCAGTGACAAGCCACACCTCACACCTCCTTGGATGGCCGCGTGCCGTGCACACACCGTAACTGTAGCTGCTGAGGGTGTGGCGAAGTTGGAATCCTCTTACGCTGCGGGCGGGGATGTGAGATGGTGCAGCCTCTGTGGAAAGCATTTTGATGTTTCCCCACAAGGCTAAACACGGGCCGACCATCCGACCCGGCACTTCCACTTTTAAGTATACACGCCAACGAATTGAAAACAAGGTCTCAGAGAATAGTAAGCCAAGGTTCACTGCAGCATCGTTCATGATAGCCAAAAAGTTGAAACAACCCAAACGTCCGTCAAATGATGGACGGATGAACAAAATGAGGCGTATACGTTCCATGGAACATTATCCAGCTGAAACAAGAGGGAAACTGTTGCCTTCTACAACGTGGAGGAACCTTGAAAACATGCTAGTGAAAGAAGCTAGACACAAAAGGACAAATATTGTATGATTCCACTTACAGGAAATATCTAGAACAGGCAAATTCAGAGAGACAGGAAGCAGATAGAGGATACCAGGAGCTGGGGGGAGTAGGCAATGAGGAATCATTGATTGACGTTTACAGAGTTTCTATTGGGGGTGATGGAAAAGTTTCGGAAATAGATGGGGTGATGGTTGCACAACACTGTGAATGTAATTGATGACACTGGGTTGTGTACCTGAAAAGAGTTCAAATGACAAATATTGTTAAACATGTTTTACCACAGTTTTAAAAATAGCCTAAAAAGCCCACCACCGCCACAAAATACACAGTTACTCTCTGTAAGTCCAGTGAGGATTAAGATACAGCAGAAGGTCTCTTGCTCAAGCACACCCAACGTTGTCTATGCCACAATTTATAGACCTGTGTTTTTGTGTTTTGGCTTCAGCAAGGAGGTGAACAGAACTTTCAGAGGAGGTGAAGGGCTTGGCAGATTTTGCTGGTGACACACCCAGACAGGAGTAGCCTTGATCTTGGTTTTCCCAGACTCCAGAGCTGGGAGCAATACATTTCTGTTGTTGACGAATGACCCAGTCTAAGGCATTTTGTTACAGCAGCACACACAAAGACACAACAGCACCAGCAACAAAAGAAAACAACAGAGAAGGTGGACTTCATGAAACTGAAAGTCTTTGTACAAGAAAAGTGTATCAAGAAATTGAAAAGAGAACACACAGAATGGGCCGAGTACTTGCAAATCATATATCGAGTAAGAATCTAACATCCAAACCGTATAAAGACCTTTGTGTAAATCAACAATAAAAAGACTAAGTAAAAAATGGACAAAGGATATGAACAAACGTCTTTAAGACATACCAATGACTAATGAGTGCAGGAAAAGATTCTCAACATTATGAATCACTAGGGAAATGCAGATGAGATAGTACTTCAAAAAAAAAAAGGTAAAGAAAAAATGGGCAGAAACAAGTGTGGGAGAGGATGTGGAGAAATCAGATCACTCATGCATCGCTGTGGAGGTGTCACAAAGTGCAGCTGCTTTGTAAAACACGTTGGCACTTCTTTAGAAATTTAAACATAAATGAACCATCTGACCCAGCAATTCTACTCCTAGGTAATACTCAGGAGAATGGAAAACATGTTCACACAAAAACTTGTACATGAAGGTATTATGTAGACAGTGGCATTATTCATAGCAGCCAAAAAGTGGAAGTAACTCAAACATCCATCAACAGATGAGTAGACAGATGGGCATACACATACAAGGAAGCCTTATTCAGCCATGGGAAGGAATGAAGTATTGATGCATGCCGCAGCAGCCACTAACCTCAAAGACATTACCTAGGTGACAGATCCAGACACAAGAAGCCACATATTGTGTGATTCTATTTATATGAAGTGTTCAGTATGGGCAAATCCAGAGAGACAGAAGGTAGATAGTGCTTGCCAGGGGCTGGGGGAAGGACAGTGGGTAGTGACTGCCCATGGGCATGGAAATTGTTTTTGGAGGTGGGGGAGGTGGCAGAGTTGATGAAATGTTCTGGAATGAGAGAGTGGTGATGGTTGCTCAACATTGTGAATATACTAAAAAGCAGTGAGCTTTATATTCTAAAATGGTTAAAGTGCATGTATTTGATGTGAATTTTGTCTCAGTGTGAAAAAATCCTGCTGTCAGAAGAGTGTCTACTGGACCTGGGCTGTCCTGGTACGAGGGCTTTTTTTGTTGTTTTTTTTTAGCTGTTGGTGACTGGCCGAGCCATCTGTTGTGAAGATGGCTGCTTTGTAGTGTGGAAGGCTCTGGGCAGGACGTGTCTGCCAACTCTAATACAGACACTTGCCAGGAGCTAATGACTATTAGTCCTTGTATTGCATCTTGGAGCCAAGCGCCTAGATTTTAAAACCCCAGTGTGGGAGACACTGACGGTGAAATTTCCCAAGTACTGGGTGGTCTGTACCCAATCCACAAGGAGGGAGCGACAGGCACGTGGCTGCTCCGCCTGGCTCTCCATGTCTGTGTGGTGTAAAATACCTCACCTGGGGCCACATTTCTTACCTGTTGAACGTTTATGAGCACAGGGCAATGGCAACGTCAGGAACATTTATTCACAATGTTGATAATGGGCTAAACCCAGCTCAGTCATGACTAGGGGAAAACCCGTTCCTTACAATTGATGTGTTGGTACAGGATTTATAATAAATGACTGAAAACTGTTAATCCGCTTGGCAAGTTTAAAGCAGGTTTTCTTTGATCGAGAAGAAGCTCAATTGTGTTTTTTTAAGAAGTTGTGGCTCTTCCTTCTCTCTGGAATTTCGTATTGGTCTGATTTTCATCAGGTAAGGAGGCAACAGGCTGGTGGCCATGAATAGTCAGTTCTGCTTCCCTGTGGGCCATGGGCTGGGCTAGTGAACTGCAGGGGTGTTCTCCATGGGGCAGAAGAACCAGGGTCTTTCTCATGTGTGATGCTGCTAGACTGACCCCTGGTGGCCTCTGTGCTGTGACTGGTGTGTGAGGCCTGGTGTGGGTTCTGGGCCATCTCCTCATTCCCTGTTCAATGCCATACGCTAGCTGGGCGGGGTTCCCTCCCACTCAGGGTATGCTCAGTGGGGCGCCTACCCAGCACGCAGTCTCCAAGGTTCACACCACCTCTAAAAGACACTGGATTCTAATTTTATAAAACATACAGCACTGTAGCACTGTAAGGCCAAATTTTAGTTTCTCTATATAGCTTCCCATAACATCGCTCCTGAAAGCAGAGCCACAGGCTTCCCCTCCAGTGGGAGCCCATGAGCCCGGGGCTGATCCCCGATCTCATACGCTCTCCTGAGGCCCGTGATGGTTTAGTCCGGGAGTGCATTCGTAGAGGGAGTATTGCTTACAGGGGATGTGACACCTCCCGTTTCTTACAAAACGGGTTGACTAATAGCATGCAGTGTGCTGTCTGTGTGGCAAAGGAGGGAGATGGGAGCACTTTTCCCAAAAGGACATTTATAGAGCAGGGTCAAGGGGATGATGGCAATAGGTTTTTTTTGTTTGTTTGTTTGTTTGTTTTTGAGATGGAGTCTCGCTCTGTTGCTCAGGCTGGAGTGCAGTGGCACGATTTCGGTTCACTGCAAGCTCCGCCTCCCGGGTTCACGCCATTCTTCTGCCTCAGCCTCCTGAGTAGCTGGTACTATAGGTGCCCACCACCATGCCCCGCTGATTTTTTGTATTTTTTAGTGGAGGTGGGGTTTCACCGTGGTAGCCAGGATGGTCTCGATCTCCTGACCTCGTGATCCGCCGTGCCTAGCCGGCAATAGGTCTTTCTCGGCAGCAGCAAGCCCTGCTGGCTCTGGAGTTCTGGGTGGACGACGTACTGTCAGGGTTCAGGTCTGTGAAAGCTGCTGGGAACATGCATTCTGGAGAAGTGGGAGGGGGACTGAGGGCAAAGCAATTAAGTTGCAGAAGGATCCTGAATGCATGCAAATGTGCAGCCCCACACTGGCTTAACTGGAAAAGGAGGTGGTGCTTTGTGGGCATAGGAATCTGATGCATCCTCCTCTCCCTGCTGCAAAAGATCTGGCTGGGAGGAATGGTCCACATCCAGTCCCTCTAAGAACCTTGTCCCTGGAGTTGCTGCCACAGGTGTGCTGAGAGGCGGGGCTGAGGCAAAGGGCAGCCCAGGGTGGTGGTGGATCCAGTGGTGAGGGTGGGATGGATGAAGGTGTGGGAGGGGGGGCCCAGGAGGCGGCAAGGAGCTCAGGAGCCTCCAGACTGGTGGCCTTCTGCCCTCTGCCAAATGAGTTCCATCCCTATCAGGAAGCTGCCATTTCTAGGGGCTTAACACTCGAAACGTCTTTGGAATACAACAGACAAGAATAGGAAGTGCCACCATTTATTTATTCGGCCTCATGCTTCACACCATCCTCCTGAGATAGGATGTTTGTTTTGTGTATGGGGAAACCGAGGTTCTGGGAGGGGCAGAGTGTGCCCAAGGGCCATGACCAGTAAACGGCAGAGCCAGGACTGGAACCCAGGCCACACCCCTCCATGCCCCTTCGCCATGTGTACACCCAAATTGTCAACGCCTTTCCCAGAAGAGCAGCAGCAACGGCCCGCAGCTAAAGCAGCTGGACTTGTTACTCCCTGCAGCAAGGGGGGGCCCCACACCAGTGAGCTGGGGTGTCTCATAAGAGGGTGTTAGCAAGTAGCAATTGTAGGATGTGGGCCTTGGTTATTAGCTTATTTGGGGGGTGGGTCTGTGGAGTCAGGGTTTGCTCCAGTGTGCAGGCTGCTTCAAGAGTGTCTGTTGAACACAGTCTGTCGTTACGCCACAGTTAACAGTGTTTTCCTCTCTGTTGTAAAGCGAGTCGTTGAACTGCATGACGTAAGAACTGTGCAGTAGCATCCAAAACTCTAGACAGGAGATACTAGCCGACCATTTATAGGTCATTATGAGAAACGCAATGACTGTTAGTTCCCGTAACACGTCTGCAAGACAACGGCCTAGAGCGCCTCCAGGTAATGGGAGCATGTTCCAGAAGCCAGCTGGCTTGGCTTTAGAGGTCAAGGGCTTTTTCTAATAGTCCTAAGCTGTCCTGTTCCCCTGTGGTGTTTTTCTAGGTATAAAAAAGAAGTATTTGCTGTGGCATGACCTGTCCCTTTGCTGGCTAAGAGGAAAATAAAGCTTACATGACTGTCCTTCATAACTCTAAAGAACGGACTTAGTCGGCTGGACTTTCAGAGCAGCGTGGTCTTGTTTATGGCTTTAGCTGAAATTACCAATGAGTTTTGAACTCTGTCTCTAGTCATTTTATTCCCTTGGTGGGAACTGTAGTTTGCAGAGTATGCCTGAGGAGCAAATGAAGGATCACTACGGGAAGGTTTTGGAATCATCTATGATAATTTTACGCTGGATCGCTGGGTACTCTTTCAACGAATGGATTACTGGATACGTGCTTGTTGTAAATATCTGACCATATCTAACCACTCTGAATATACGCGAGTGTGTGGCAGACCAATATAAGCCTGACATGGACTAATAAGATGTAGTGTCCCGCCGACACGCGGATTGTATGGGGAGCATATTATTGTAACAGGAATGCATTTCGTGTCTTTGTGTGCCTTTTGTATAGAAGCTGCAGATCATGTACAGGCGGGTGTGTTTTGGATATACTGTACAGTTCATGTTCATGTTGAGATAAAGCTGGAAATAAAATGTAATCTGTCATGCGCATCCGTGTGAAGGGACCACCAAACAGGCTTTGTGAAAGCAATAAAGCTTTTTAATCACCTGGGGGCAGCAGGCTGAGTCCGAAAAGAGAGTCAGTGAAGGGAGATAGGGGTGGGACCGTTTTGTAGGATTTGGGTAGGTAAAGGAAAATTACAGTCAAAGGGGGTTGTTCTCTGGCAGGCAGGGGTGGGGGGTCACAAGGTGCTCAGTGGGGGAGCTTTTGAGCCAGGATGAGCCAGGAAAAGGAATTTCACAAGGTAATGTCATCAGTTAAGACAGGAACCGGCCATCTGGATGTGTACGTGCAGGTCACAGGGCATATGATGGCTTGGCTTTGGCTCAGAGGCCTGACATTTCTGTCTTCTTAAATTAATAGGAAAAATAAAATAGTGTTGAAGAGGTGGCGAAAATTTTTTTGGGGGGTGGTATGGAGAGATAACAGGCGATGTTTCTCAGAGCTGCTTCAAGTGGGATTAGGGGCGGCGTGGGAACCTAGAGTGGGAGAGATTAAGCTGAAGGAAGATTTTGTGGTAAGAGGCGATATTGTGGGGATATCAGAAGCAGCATTTGTCATATAGAATGATTGGTGATGGTCTGGATGCAGTTTTGTATGAATTAAAAAACTAAACGGAAAATACAAGGTCTGAATAAGAGAAGGAGAGAAAACAGGTATTAAAGAACTAAGAACTGGGAGGACCTAGGACATCTAATTAGAGAGTGCCCAAGGAGGGTCAGCATAGCCCTGCCAGCAAAGATTATTTATTTACTTTAAGAGGGAGTTAAGGGTGGCGGTTTGGGATAGCACCACGAGGTATCAGCTGTGATATCTTGGAGACACCGGCAGTGTAAACACGAGCAGGGCATTTATGAGTAGTTGAGAACGGTGAACAGGAGCACGACTAGACAGAAGACAGTAGGGATGACTAGTTTTTTGGGGCACAGTCCAAGTTGGTCTGGTGTCTGGAATGAGACTGGGGCTTAATAAAAAGGAGCGTCTATACAGGAGCTTAAATGGGCTGTACCCTGTAGCATTCTGCGGACAGGCCTGAATTCTGAGAAGGGCAAGTGGTAAAAGTATCATCCAGTCCTTTTTAAGTTGGTGGCTGAGCTTGGTGAGGTGTGTTTTTAAAAGACTATTACTCTATTCTACTTTCCTTAAAGATTGTGGACTGTAAGGGGTATGAAGGTTTTACTGAATACTAAGAGCCTGAGAAACTGCTTGGGTGATTTGACTAGTAAAGGCTGGTCTGTTATCAGACTGCATAGAGGTGGGAAGGCCAAACCGAGGAATTATGTCTGACAGAGGGGAAGAAATGACTATGGTGGTCTTCTCAGACCCTCTACCCATCCAGTGAAAGTGTCTACCCAGACCAAGAGGTATTTTAGTTTTCTGACTCAGGGCATGTGAGTAAAGTCAATTTGTCTGTCCTGGGCAGGGGCAAATCCTTGAGCTTGATGTGCAGGGAAGGGAGGGGACCTGAACAATCCCTGAGGGGTAGTAGAATAGCAGACGGAACACTGAGAAGTGATTTTCTTGAGGATAGATTTCCATGATGGAAAGGAAATGAGAGGTTTCAAGAGAAGAGCTAGCGGCTTGTAACCTACATGGAAGAGGTTATGAAATGACGACAGAATAGAATGGGCCTGTGAGGCTGGAAGGAGATATTTTCCTTGGTCTAAGAACCATTCCCCTTGTGTGGGAAGAGATTGATAGGTGGAAATTTCAGTGGGAGAGCAGGTGGGAGTGACTAGATGAGAAGGCGGAAAATTGCTGTGAAGGATGGAAGTTGGAACGCTAGCTGCATTTTTAGCTACCTTATCAGCATAAGTGTTGTCTTGAGTGATGGGATCTGACGCCTTTTGATGGCCTTTGCAGTGAATGACTCCAGCTTCCTTTGGCAGTAATGCGGCTTTGAGAAGCATTTTTATTAAAGAGGCATTAATGATGGAGGACACCGGTGTAGTGCGGACACCTCTTTCAGCCATCTATCAGCATGGTGGTGCAGAATATGAAAGGCATATTTATTTATTTATTTATTTATTTATTTATTTATTTTTTTGAGACGGAGTCTCGCTCTGTTGCCCAGGCTGGAGTGCAGTGGCCGGATCCCAGCTCACTGCAAGCTCCGCCTCCCGGGTTCCCGCCATTCTCCTGCCTCAGCCTCCTGAGTAGCTGGGACCACAGGCACCCGCCACCGTGCCCGGCTAATTTTTTGTATTTTTTTTTTACTAGAGGCAGGGTTTCACTGTGTTAGCCAGGATGGTCTTGATCTCCTGACCTCGTGATCCGCCCGTCTCGGCCTCCCAAAATGCTGGGATTACAGGCTTGAGTCACTGCACCCGGCCGGAAGGCATATTTAGAGTCAGTGTAAATATTGATGCGTAATCCTTTTGTAAGAGTGAGGGCCTGAGTTAAGGCAACTAGTTCGGCTTGCTGAGAGGCAGTGGAGGGTGGCAGAGTGGTAGCCTCAATGATAGGTGTGGAAAATACTATAGCATAGCCTGCCTTTGCTGGTGAGTGGCGATTAGGCCTGGTGGAACTGCCATCAATAAACCAAGTATGATCAGGGTGAGGAACATGAAAGAATATGGGGAAATGGAGTGACTGTCAGGTGTTTCAGAGAGATACAGTCACGGAGGTCAGGTGTGGTACCAGGAATAATGTGGGAGGCTGATTGAAGTCTGGACCAGGAACAATAGTAATTGTGGGAGACTCAGCAAAGAGTGAGTATAGCTGAAGGAGCCAGGGAGCAGAAAGCGTATGTGTCAGGTGGGAGGAAGAAATAGATTTTGGAAGTTATGAGAACTGTAGAGTGAATTGAGCATAGTTTGCGATTTTTAGGGCCTCTCAAAGTATTAAAGCAGCGGCAGCCACTGCACGCAGACATGAGAACTGGGCTAAAACAGTAAGGTCAAGTTGTTTGGACAGAAAGGCTATAGGTCGCGGTCCTGGCTCTTGTGTAAGAATTCTGACTGCACTAACCATGCCTAGTAAGGAAAAGAGTTGTTGTTTTGTAGAAGGGATCAGGGTTTGGGAGATTAGCCGGACACCATCAGCAGGGAGAGCACGTGCGTTTTTATGAGAATTATGCTAAGATAGGTAGCAGATGAGGAAGAAATTTGGGCTTGAATGAAGTAATGGGGGCTGTCCGTGAAGCCTTGTGGCCGTGCAGCCCAGGTAATTTGCTGAGCCTGATGGGTGTCAGGGTCAGTCCAAGTGAAAGCTAAGAGAGGCTGGGATGAAGGGTGCAAAGGAATAGTAAAGAAAATATGTTTGAGATCCAGAACAGAATAATGGGTTGTGGAGGGAGGTACTGAGGATAGGAGAGTATATGGGTTTGGCACTACAGGGTGGATAGGCAAGACAATTTGGTTGATAAGGCACAGATCCTGAACTAACCTGTAAGCCTTGTCTGGTTTTGGGACAGGTAAAATTGGGGAGTTGTAAGGGGAGTTTACAGGCTTTAAAAGGCCATGCTGTAGCAGGCGAGTGATAACAGGCTTTAATCCTTTTAAAGCGTGCTGTGGGATGGGATATTGGCGTTGAGAGCAGGGTAAGGGTGATTAGGTTTTAATGGGATGGTAAGGGGTGACTGAGCAGTCACCAAGGAGGGAGTAGAGGTGTCCTATACTTGTGGGTTAAGGTGGGGGGATACGAGGGGAGGATGTGAAGGAGGCTTTGAACTGGGGGAAAAGGTAGCAATGAGGTGTGGCTGTAGCCTAGGAATAGTCAGGGAAGCAGATAATTTAGTTAAAACATCTTGGCCTGATAAGGGAGCTGGGCAGGTGGGGATAACTGAAAAAGAGTGCATAAGCCGGGCACAGTGGCTCACGCCTGTAATCCCAGCACTTTGGGAGGCTGAGACGGGCGGATGACTAGGTCAGGAGATCGAGACCATCCTGGCTAACACGGTGA
>NW_012117599.1:1699891-1728135 GCF_000951035.1 Colobus angolensis palliatus
TTTTTTTAGTAGAAATGGGGTTTCACCGTGTTAGCCAGGATGGTCTCGATCTCCTGACCTCGTAATCCGCCTGCCTCGGCTTCCCAAAGTGCTGGGATTACAGGCATGAGCCACCGCGCCCGGCCGGCTGGGTTTTTCTATTTGGTGAAAAAGAGCCTGAATGCCACCTGATTTGGGAGAGGTCGGATAAAGAAAAAAGGAGCATTAATCTTGACTATGCCTTTAGCTCAGTTGCCTCTTTAAGAGGAAATTGTTGGGCCGGTGAGGGAGGGCTAGTCACGGAAGGAAACGGTAAACCAGACCCGGTGTGAGGAGAGGAGGTGACAGAAAGATGATAGGGTGGGGGAGCAGAGGCTGAGGAAGAACTGAGGCCTGGCTCGGCCTGGCGAGGAGCAGCCTGGGGAGAAGGGGAGAGGTCAGGTGGGTCTGTAGAAAAGGCAGACTAGAAAGACTCAGTGATGCTTGGGGTTGGGACAGAGGGGACAGGCGGGCGGGAAAGAAGGAGGACTTGGGACGAGTCGCATTGGGAACAGGGAACAATGTGTAAAGGAATGCCGGGACCTCAGGCACCTCAGACCGTTTGCCCATTTTACGACAAGAATTACCTAGATCTTGTAGGATGGAAAAATCAAAAGTGCTGTTTTCTGGCTATTTGGAACCACTGTCGAGTTTGTACTGGGGCCAAGCGGTGTTGCAGAAGAAAATAAGACACTTAGATTTTAGGTCAGGCGAGAGTTGAAGAGGTTTTCAGTTCTGGAGAACAGAGGCTAAGGGAGAAGAGGGAGGAATGGAGGCTGGAAAGTTGCCCATAGTGAAGGAGGGAAGTTTAAAGAGAAGGGAGAGACATGGAGAAAGTCGGGGGGAGCAGCCAAAGCAGGCGTCCCCGCGGAGATCAGACACCAGTGGAACGTGGGTGAATAATCAGAGAGGCGTCCCCGCAATGATTAAACACCAAGGGAAGGCTGCCTTCCCGCGTCCGTGACCGGCGCCGGAGTTTTGGGTCCACGGATAAAACGCGTCTCCTTTGTCTCTACCAGAAAAGGAAAGGAACTGAAATTAAGAGAAGGGAGAGATTGAAGTGTGACGCCAAGATTGAAAGGAGAAAGAGGTTGAGGGATAGTGAGAGAGGTTGAAGAAGAGAGGAAAAAGAGGCCGCTTACCCCATTTAAAATCGGTGAGATGTTCCTTGGGCTGGTGGGTCTGAGGACCCCAGTTCGTAGGTGGATCTTTCTCACGGAGCAAAGAGCAGGAGGACAGGGAGTTGATCTCCCAAGGGAGGTCCCCCATCCGAGTCACGGCACCAAAATGTCATGCGTGTCCGTGTGAAGAGACCACGGCTTTGTGTGAGCAATAAAGCTTTTTAATCAGTTGGGTGCAGGTGGACTGAGTCCGAAGAGTCAGCGAAGGGAGATAGGGGTGGGGCCGTTTTGTAGGATTTGGGTAGGGAAAGGAAAATTACAGTCAAAGAGGGGTTCTCTGGCGGGCAGGGGTGGGGGTCACAAGGTGCTCAGTGGGGGAGCTTTTGAGGCAGGAACAGGCCGTTTTCACTTCTTTTGTGGTAGAATGTCATCCGTTAAGGCAGGAACCGGCCATCTGGATGTGTATGTGCAGGTCACAGGGCATATGATGGCTTAGCTTTGGCTCAGAGGCCCTGACATAATCATGTAGAATCTAAGCTGGGATGAAGCTTCAAGCTGTATACAGTGGCATGTTATGAATTCCTAAGGAGGCAACATGGGACCTAGAGGTGGTTGATCTTATAATGCTAATGGTAATCTCTTAAGATGTAGAATTTTGGAGGTTTCTGAGAGGTATGCTATTAAAAAAAAAATTCCATTAGTTCTGTCTTTATAGAGGACTGGAGAAAACAAGGACAGTGAAATCTCTGGATTGAAGGCACAACTTCAGTGTTTCTTTTTTTTTTTTTTTTGAGACGGAGTCTTGCTCTCCTGCCCAGGCTGGAGTGCAATGGCTGGATCTCAGCTCACTGCAAGCTCCGCCTCCCGGGTTTACGCCATTCTCCTGCCTCAGCCTCCCGAGTAGCTGGGACTACAGGTGCCTGCTACCTCGCCCGGCTAGTTTAATAACAGTATGTTTTACTCCCTTTGTGTTGCTGTAAAGGAACACCTGAGGCTGAGTGGCGTGTGAAGAGGTTTATTTGGTTCAGGGTTCTGCAGGCTGCACAGGAAGCATGGCGTAGCATCTGCTTCTGTTGAGGGCCTCAGGACGGGTGCACTCCTGGTGGAGGCGAAGGAGAGCCCTGTGCAGACCACACGGTGAGAAAGGGAGGAAGAGGGAGGTGGGGGAAGGTGCCAAGCTCTTTTCAACAACTAGTTCTTGTGGGAACTAAGGGTGAGCACTTACTCCCATGAGAATGGCACCAAGTCATTCACGAGGGCTCCACCCACTCCACCAGGCCCCACCTTTCATACAACAAGAGACTCAGCAGGACCAAACAAACCACAGCATTGGTCTGGAAAAAGGAGTATCTCTGTCATTAGAAGTAAGTGGGGATTTTCCAGGTTGGAAAACAAAATCAAGCCCTTTTTGTCACTCTCTGGCAGGGAAATTTCCAATCCACAGTGAATATAAACAAACAACCAGAATGTATTGACAATCCACGGCATTTGTATGGAGTCCGCCTGGAGGGGTCTGAGGGCCTTCAAGCTTCTCTAGTTCCTGCTCACATCTACATTTAAATGTTTTATCAGGATTTCGTTCACAGGGGGATGTTTTGTAACTGTTCTTGGCAATACCTCTAAAATTACCTGGCTTAATATTGTTGCCAATTTATCTTTACAGGTATCCAATTTTGGGTAATATCATAAAGACTTTTTGTTAGGGTCCACTCTCACCTTTTTGATGACATCAGTTGGCCCTCCTAAGATGTAATAGGCATCAGAACTTTCCTCATTTTCTTTTTGCACATTAGGGGCTTGTTCTGACACTAACAGCAGCCTCTGAATTTCTCAAGACCGGTGAGATCACAGGAGTGTTTGTATGGGCTGATCTTGTTTCTTTAGCGTAGTGGTCAGCCCAAACATTGCCATTAGGATCTGAGTCTGTATTTGAATGACCTTTTACCGTTACTATAGCTAAGATAGCAAAGCATCTAAAATGTCTTTGTTACTCAACTTTTATAGGCATTTGTCAGGGTTAGAAGCCTGTTTCTAAAGCATTCAGACTTTGTGGACTAGCCCCAATCATATTTCTTTATACTATCAGTCTAAACATTTGTTCTTTATTTTTTCCAACCTGCCCACGTGGGAGCAAATGTTTGAGTCGTCTGCAATGACCTAATTTCTGGGATCGGTCTGTATTTTAAGGGTGAATTTAACTCTGTGGTAGCATTTTGAAATAGGAACAAGTAAAATTAGGGCAAGGCTACTCAAAGGCATCTCTAACAAAATTACTAAAGGGTATGTATTTTTTACAGTGAGAGTTAATGATTTGGTTACAAAAAGAAATCTTTCTTCAAATGTAGCATAACTTAATCACTTTACACGTGTGAAAATAATTCGAAAGCAAAGCTGTTGGAATTTTATTTAGAGCCTTAAAGGAATGTGATTATGAACAGGCATAATCTATCAGTCTAAACATTTGTTCTTTAACTGTGCCTGTGCACAGTCATGCAACAGGCACCTGTAACCTCTGTTTCTCTGATTATAGATTATCCTTTTTCTTTACCTACACTGTGTCATGTGTGTCCATGTGAAGAGACCACCAAACAGGATTTGTGAGAGCAATAAAGCTTTGTAATCACCTGGGTGCAGGCGGGCTGAGTCCGAAAAGAGTCAGCAAAGGGAGATAGGGGTGGGGCCGTTTTATAAGATTTGGGTAGGTAAAGGAAAATTACAGTCAAATGGGGGTTGTTCTCTGGCGGGCAGGAGTGGGGGTCACAAGGTGCTCCATGGGGGAGCTCTTTGAGCCAGGACGAGCCAGGAAAAGGACTTTCACAAGGTAATGTCATCACTCAAGTCAAGGACCGGCCATTTTCACTTCTTTTGTGGTGGAATGTCATGGGTAAGGCAAGGCAGGGCATTTTCACTACTTTTGTGATTCTTCAGTTACTTCCGGCCATCTGGGCGTATACGTGCAAGTCACAGGGGATGCGAGGGCTTGGCTTGGGCTCAGAGGCCTGACATTTTTGCCACCTTATATTAATAAGAAAAATAAAATAGTGTTGAAGTGTTGGGGCGGTGAAAATTTTTGGGGGGTGGTATGGAGAGAGAATGGGCGATGTTTCTCAGAGCTGCTTCAAGCGGGATTAGGGGCAGCGTGGGAACCTAGAGTGGGAGAGATTAAGCTGAAGGAAGATTTTGTGGTAAGAGGTGATATTGTGGAGTTGTTAGAAGCAGCATTTGTCATATAGAATGATTGGTGATGGCCTGGATGCAGTTTTGTATGAATTGAAAAACTAAACAGAAGCCACAAGGTCTGAATAAGAGAAGGAGAGAAAACAGGTATTAAAGGACTAAGAATTGGGAGGACCTAGGACATCTAATTAGAGAGAGCCCAAGGAGGCTCAGCATAGCCCTGCCAGCAAAGATTATTTACTTTAAGAGGGAATTTAGAGTGGCGCTTTGGGATAGCACCGGGAGATATCAGCTGTGATGGCTTTGGAGAAACAGTGTAAACTAGCAGTGTAAACACCAGCAGTAACTAATCAAATTGTAACTAATCAAATTGCTGTGACTCATAAACCAGACTCATATGGAAAATGCTGTGATTTCACTAAATTTGTTTTCTGCCTGTATAAAAGAGACCTTTACTTTTTAGCTTTGGAGCACTGACCCCATTCCTTTGGAGTCTGTGTTTCCCAGATGGCTATCCTCGGCTTTTTCCTTAAAAACAGCCTTTTAAATGAGATTCTGATCCTTTAAATTATTTCAGGTTGTCATGAAAAATCCAAATTCTTATTTCACTCCTTTGATACACAGTTTAGGTAAAAAAACATTTAAAAAAGATTATACCTTTATGTACATGTGTATTTACATAAACATGTAAGATACCTGGGCATAGTGGCTCACATCTGTAATCCCAGCACTTTGGGAGGCTGAGGCAGGAGGATTGCTTGCACTCAGGAGTTTGAGACCAGACTGGGCAACAAAGCAAGACCTCGTCCCTACAAAAAATAAAAAAATTAGCCGGATGTGGTGGTCCGTGCCTGTTGTCCCAGCTACTTGGGAGGCTGAGGAGGGAGAACTTGCTTGGGCCTGGGAGTTCAAGGCTGCAGCGAGTCTATGATTGTGCCACTTCCGCCTAGGTGACACAGCAAGACCCTGTCTCCAGATAAACCCATAAAGACATCCATTATTATTTCATGTAAGTACAATTCTTTTTTTTTTTTTTTTTTTTTGGCAAACCAGACACTCATTTTCCTGTGTTCTCTCCGGATCTCAGCTCACTGCAAGCTCCGTCTCCCGGGTTCCCGCCATTCTCCTGCCTCAGCCTCCCGAATAGCTGGGACTACAGGCGTCCGCCACCTCGCCCGGCTAATTTTTTGTATTTTTTTTAGTAGAGACGGGGTTTCACCGTGTTAGCCAGGATGGTCTCGATCTCCTGACCTCGTGATCCGCCCGTCTCGGCCTCCCAAAGTGCTGGGACTACAGGCTTGAGCCACCGCGCCCGGCCGTAAGTACAATTCTTTATATACAACCTTTTTAAATTCAGCCTTGGCCTAGTCCAAAGCGACTGTCATGCGACAAGTGTCCACTGTAAACAGACCGAGTTGTGTCAAATCTTCAGATTTGGTGGGTATGTGGCCAAATACCTACCTTTAGAGTAGTAATTTCGAAAGCACACGTAACGGAAGAGACCCTTGTGCGTATCTCCTCCCAAGTACATAGTGTTTCTCTCAGCCTGCTGCTGAGGCTCATGGGGTGAAACGAGAACTTAAAAAAGGAGTCTGGGGGGGTCTCAGGAGGTTGTTCTGATGAAGCAAGTTTAGGATCGATTCTTGAGATACTCTTTCTGAGGGAAAGTCTGCCAATACAGGTTTTTTCTTTTTTTTTTTTTTGAGACGAAGTCTTGCTCTGTCGCCAGGCTGGAGTGCAGTGGTGCGATCTTGGCTCACTGCAACCTCCGCCTCCTGGGTTCAAGTAATTCTCCTGCCTCAGCCTCCAGAGTAGCTGGGATTATAGGTGTGCGCCACCACGCCCAGCTAATTTCTGTATTTTTAGTAGAGACGGATTTCACCATGTTGGCCAGGGTAGTCTAGAACTCCTGACCTCCACTGATCCGTCCACCTCGGCCTCCCAAAGTGCTGGGATGACAGGCGTGAGCCCCGGCGCCTGACCCAGTTTTTGTTTTGTTTAAGTGAAGGTTTCTAGGACGCTCATTGTATGCAGAGCTTTCCACCTTATTATCTGCTTTGGTGTAGAAAGAGAAACCCAAGCCCTGAATCTGTCCTGACCGTGCAAGCGCATGTAGGAAGCCCTGCTGCCAGCATTGTACAAGGCCCGATGTCAGCCTACACACCACAGCTCCGGTTGCACAGGAAATCTGGTGTCCCCGAGGGGCACATCACAGGTTGTAAAAATAATGTGGCTTGTTCTACTGAGCTTTGGTACAAAGCAGAGAAAAGGTCAGATTCACAATCACGCCAAACAACATTTTGACTAAATCACTCCTGCCTTCATGGGGATGGTTTTGATTCATGATGTAACTAGCCTCCGACAGAACACTGACGTGCAGCATCTCCTAGCAAAGGCTGGCTTTAACACAGGCTGGAAAGACGACGCTGAGAAAAGCAAGTTGGAGCAGGCAAGATGAAACCAACGGATGTGCTGTGGCTACTGAGACTCGCCTCCTGTCTGTGTGGGCTCGACAGGGACCATGGAGGGTCCCTGAGAGTCTTAACATTGCAAAAGGGTCTACACACTTCTAGTTAAAAGAAAAAAATACAATTTAGATGTGTAGCGTTTACTACTGCACCTTACAGACTTGGCTAAGTCATTTCCAGTCTGTACCGAGGCTCCGTTTCCAGCAGCCCCAGCTGGTATTTCTGTGTGGCACCCTGCGTCACTGTCACCTGTGGCTCCATTTCTCAGCGTCACACAGGTTGCTTTCCATCCAGCCTGGCTTTGGGGTATAGCTGTATCAGCTGGTAAACTGCGAAATCATTTCAATACCAGTGGGTAAACAGCAGTTTCTAGTACTCCCAGCCCCTGTGCCACAGCCCAAGGGATCCCGCCTTGTCTCCAAGCCAGTGTTTAGAAATGAAATGGCAGAGGGGCACTGCACGCTGTACTGCTGCTGGTGAGTTCCCACAGGTGGCCCTCAGGGCCCTCCCCCAGGCCGCCCTGGAGTCCCTGCTGTCTTCCCTCCGTGCCCCACTTCTCTCCTCCTCCATCTGTCTTCCTCTCACCACACAACTTCCTTAGACTGAAGGCTGGTAGAGGTTGGCCAGTGTTAGAACACGCAGGGGTGAGTTGGACACAGGCTGTTCCTGAGAATGGTGACTGTGACCAGAGGGGAGAGGTGGCACAGTGGGTGCCGTGTGCATCTGCGGTCAGCCTGACCTGGGGCCTCTGAGCCAGCACAGCCCAGCCGGGTTCCTCAAGTGTAATGGAGTAACCCAGCACATCGAGTGTTAGCCAGGTACCCGACGCAGAGTCAGTACTCAATAAATGGTAGCAATGACTGCTTTTTATGAGGCCTTTTAGGATAGTGGCAGAGGGAAAACGCTTACTGGATGAATCCAAACAGGCTTTCAAGTCGTTTTCGATCAAGGACCCTCCATGATTGCCACGGGAACACACAGAACTCCATCAGACACTGCAGGAAGTTCAGCAATGAGAAAGCAAACCCCATCTTAACCTGTCACTCAGCTCCATCGAGTAAGCTAAGGATAAGGGGGTTTACTTTGGTGTGAGAAAATCCTAACAAATACACCTTGTGTATAAAAAACCACAAAACAAGTCAAGGCTTTTGAAAAAAGCATTTATTTCAAAGTACAACACAAAGTTGTAGATTTAAGAAATACACATTCAATCTTGTATCTCAAGACTTGGCTATGTGCATTTCAGTTCGTCTTTAAAATAAGTTCAGGTATACAAATGTTACATACCTCAAGTACAAACAGCACAGAAAATGCATATGGTCTCCACTGAATGTTTTTACATTCATTCACTGTTCTTAAGTTGACTTACATTTCTGTAATCTGCTTTTAAACCAAGACAGCCTTACTTTAAAAAAATACTCTGTATTTTCAGCACAAAGTCCTCATACAGTTTTAAAATTAGATCTTGGCGCATAATATTGCGAAATTATTAAAAACCAAACTTGGTAATTTAACAAAATTGTCACATGCCAGGACTTCTGAATCAACTCAAATTATTTCCTTAGCTGTAATGTCAAATGTGTTCACACAGATAAATAAAGCATGGGGAAGACAGGTGGTCAAAACGCAGTTAACGGGAAAGGTCCTCAGATGTACAGGTCTTATTAGAGTTTGTGGCTGAGTCCAGACTTTTCTCTAAAAGTACAACAGCAAATCTCATGTTATCATAATTGCAAGAAAGATCTGAAAGAAGCGAGTGGTCTGAGCCTGCCCTGCTTGGGTCTGTTTTGCAAAGATGAGGAGGGTGGGGAGGGGAGCTGCAGTAAGAGCCATAAAAAGATGTCTCAGAAACCGGCACACCATGATCTAGACGAGGGCCCACTATGTGTGTTTGTTTGTTTGTTTTTTGCCTAATTTAATTCTCGTGAGGAAAGTGCGAATTAGACCAAGGGTCCGAGCTTCTTCTTCCAATCGTGGGGCTCCATATCCGCCAGGGGTTGTAGGTCTGTCCCAGGTCGTCAGCTGGACTGGAGGCAGAGGGAGGGTGAGGAGCAGGGGAGTTTTCTGTGCCCATGAGGCCGATGCTTGCCAGCGTGTTTGCTGGAGTTGTGAAGGGAAGGGCGCTGCTAAGGTTGCTGGACCAAATGGAGTTGCTGAATGGAGTGGTGGACCACAGGCCGCTGGTGTTACCGAGGACCGACTGTGACAAAACAAAGTGTCCAGCACTGAGCCCGGCAGGCAGAGGGTCAAGTGGGTAAGGGGGTGGGGTAAGGGGGTAAGGCTACAGAAAAGATGAGGCTGGGGCACGCGTTCCTCTCACTTTGCTCACTTTAGAACAAATGTTTTATACATATCTATTTGAGCAGATGATTCTGATTTTTTTGAGATAGGGTCTTGCTCCATCACTCAGGCTGGAGTGCAGTGGTGTGATCATGGCTCACTGCAGCCTCAAACTCCTGGGCTCAAGCGATCTTCCCACCTCAGCCTCCCAAAGTGCTGGGATTACAGGCATTAGCCACCGTGCTGGCTGGCTGTGATTTTAAAAAAGACAGCCCGGCCGGGCGCGGTGGCTCAAGCCTGTAATCCCAGCACTTTGGGAGGCCGAGACGGGCGGATCACGAGGTCAGGAGATCAAGACCATCCTGGCTAACACGGTGAAACCCTGTCTCTACTAAAAAAAAAATACAAAAAACTACCCGGGCAAGGTGGCGGGCGCCTGTAGTCCCAGCTACTCGGGAGGCTGAGGCAGGAGAATGGCGTAAACCCGGGAGGCGGAGCTTGCAGTGAGCTGAGATTGCACCACTGCACTCCAGCCTGGGCGACAGAGCCAGACTCCGTCTCAAAAAAAAAAAAAAAAAAAGACAGCCCGTGGACTAATCCAGCTCTGCCTACTTTTGTAAAGAGAGTTGTACTGGAACACAGCTGCGCCCGTCAGCCTGTGCACTGCCAGGGCAGCGGTGAGGCACGGCCTTCAGAGCCTGTAACAGTCACTATCTGACTCTATACAAAGTTTGCTGACTTCTCTTTTAAGGAGTGGTTCAGGTGGTTTTAAAACAGAAGATTGAATAATTACACATGAAGACAAACTCTGGCATCTGTAAAGTTGAAATATCTATTATGAAACCTTGCATGTCTCATTCAGTTTCTCTGAGAACAGAGAGACAAACGCAGTGGGGTCATATTTTTCTGTCATAATTTTGTGGAAGCCAAAACCACTAATTATTTTCCTTGGCAAGAATACTCTTTCGGAGCATGATCTTTGCAGAAGACTCCGGCCGAGAAGCAAACAAACGCACTCTAGACAATCGAAGCTAAGAGACAGGGCTTCCAGCACCAAAGGAAATGCAGTATCTAGCTTGCTCCTGGGAGCCCAGTGCCTGCACTGCACAGATGCTCAAGGCTTCCCTCAGCCATCTGGGCCTGCCACAGGCCTATGGCCACCCTTGGGGTCCATTTACAGGTGGGGAAGACGCAGAAAATGCCCTTGATCTATTAGGAGGGACTCCAGAGGCCAACCTCACAGCAGTTCAGTTGTTCTTCCTAACACATCCTGCTTGTAATGGCTCTGCAGAGCATCGAGAGATCGTTTTGACAGAATATGACGACAAAGCGATGCAGGTAACAGAAGGACTAACCCACCCCTCCGACGCTGCTGCTGGTTGTAACTGTGTCAGTGCCATCCAGGTGACAGCAATGGCAGATGGCACGTGCGTGGGCCAGGGCCAGGCCTCAGCCCCAGCCCCAAGTACTCACTGTGGCTGTGTGGGTCGGGGAGCCGGAACTGGCTGGCCAGGAAGGACTGGGATCTGTCGCTGGCGAGTCCCAAAGGTACGAAGGGCCGCTATTAAACTCGTTCCAGCTCCTCTGTGAGGCCTGATTGCACGATCGAGATAATCCGAGTTTGCTGAAAACTTCTGGAAATAAAGCAACAGTCGTCAAGTCCGTATTTGGTTTTGCCATGATCGCTACGGCATGGGGCTTCACTCAATGGCATACCTCCCACCACTGCTCCTGGAGCCACCACACCCACTTCCCCAGCCCCACTACAGCCCAGAGGAAGCAGGGGCAGGGATGTCCTCTAGAACTCAAACGCACAGTGCACGAGCTGATATGCCGTTGATGACATCCGAATGCAAACATTCCCCACTCTCACATGATAGCTAATGCGAAGCTTCCACGGTGACCTCTAGTTCTGGACAGCAAGAAGAGGACCCCTGGTGTGCGCAGGGCCCCATTTCAGACCGGACCCTTCTGTGAAGCCCTTCAGTAGCCGCCGTGGAACTCAGACCAACTGGTGCACGCACCGGGTCAAGCCCGGTCCTCTGCCCCTCTGGCTGCTGGTGTGGGTGAGGGAGGAGGAGAGGAGGGGACCCGTCCCAGGGAGCTTCCTGCGGGGCCTCCTTCCACAGCGCTGCTGTGCTGTGTTCTCCAACACATAAAACCACACCTCCTCTCCCTTCCTCTGTCCACAGGCTTATTAGTTACACATCTAGTGTTAAACACTCACCACCAGTTAGATTAAAAGAATTTCCAAAGGCGGAGAACGAATTGAGGGGAGTGAAGTCAGGGCTGCTTGGGTTGCTGACGGGACTCCACAAACCCGAGCTAAATGTTACAAGAGGAAAACGCAACACACAGAAATGTATGGTGGTTAGTGAAAACGGATCCATAGCGCACAGCTTCACAAACAGGAGACACTGTTTCAACTGGGGGTCCTCAAATATTAAAAACAAAGACAAAAGGAGGAGCTGAACAATGGCTGTTTCCCACAAGGACTGAGCTGGAGGGAGCCTCAGAGCTCCGATGCCCTATCACTAGCCCACAGCCCGGTTCAGAGCAAGTGTTTTTGCAGAGAAACACATTTTCTTCCTTCTGTTTGCTTTTGCTAAGGGAAGGTTTATTTAAAAACTATTTCAGGCCAGGCGCGGTGGCTCAAGCCTGTAATCCCAGCACTTTGGGAGGCCGAGACGGGCGGATCACGAGGTCAGGAGATCGAGACCATCCTGGCGAACACGGTGAAACCCCGTCTCTACTAAAAATACAAAAACTAGCCGGGCATGGTGGTGGGTGTCTGTAGTCCCAGCTACTCGGGAGGCTGAGGCAGGAGAATGGCGTCAACCCGGGAGGCGGAGCTTGCAGTGAGCTGAGATCCGGCCACTGCACTCCAGCCTGGGCCACAGAGCGAGACTCCGTCTCAAAAAACAAACAAACAAACAAACAAACAAACAAACAAAAAAACTATTTCAAATCTAGGACTCATTTCCTATTAGTGCAAAGTAGGTAAATTGGGGCTCTATTGTTGCTTATCAGGAAAAGTCAACCAAGGTGACTGCTGCAGGCCACCACACCCCCACACCTGCTGCATGGAAAACAAGCCTGACTCAAGAAAGGGGCGTGGTCAATGAGTTACTACAAATTGTCTACTATTTGCTCCAAATTTCCCTCCTCCCAAGTAACTTTTGCTCTTCTGTTTTTAACGATCAGATCGCATCTTACCACAGACCGGGAGACGGAGGAGAGTGAGAACAGGTTTCACATGCATGCCTGCTGGGCTGAGACAGTCGTGGGTGCCCCTTTCTCCATCTGGACCCCCCCGGGGAAGGCACCACAGCCGCCTTTCTGCTTCCACCCAGCAGACGTGATTTCTTAGAGACACCTGACCACTTCTGACAAATGCCTCCTTGTAAATTAGGGGAAGAATGCCCTGAAACCCATTTATGGATAAAAGGTGCTAACCCCACTCGAGAAGCCTTCCTTCCATCTTTCTGGCGGTTGGTGGTGGTCTACCGTACCTGTCTGAGCCATCGCTGTCAACAGGAGCGTGTGAAATGCCAAGGCTGCTGGAGAAAACGGTTTTGTTTGAAGAAACTTTAGCAAAGCCATTCCCACCTGTAACAATGGACGCTCAATCAGTGGAAGGTACATCAGGGCAGAGGTCATTCCACCAGGCCTGGCGCCCGGCGTGGCAGGCCTCTGAAGCACAGGCACTGACCTGGGCTCTTGTCGTAGCCGGCCGTGACTGCAGCAAAAGTGGGGTTGCCGTTCTTGCCCGGGAGTGAGGCTGCCTTGGTCAACTTGTGTTTGCTTCCATTTGGCTGCTTTATTTTAGGGTCACTTGAAAAAGAAGCAAAGAGAGAATTCATTCCTCAGCAGTGCCCGGCCTTGGAGAGGTGTGGGGCCGGCAGGACGGAGCCCCGAGCGGGCCTCTCTGCAGCGGGGCAGCTCACAGAGCATCACTCAGCCTCGTGTCCCATGCTCTGGGGCCTCAGACCGCTTAATCAGAGACAGAGGGCGTTCTGGGAAAGGTAAGAAAACGAAAGATCACCATGAAAGAGACCAGGGCGGGGATCACAATTGAGGGACTGGCAGAGGCTTTGATCCCACTTCTATGAAGAACGGTAGAGCCACCCGGCAGGAAATGCAGAGGGCAGGCACTGACACCGCGAAGCGCTGGGCCTCAGGGAGTCCCCTTCCCTGCCAGGACACGGTGAGGAGCTCCTGTGGCAAGGCCCCTAAGCGGGGTGGCTCCCCCAGCCTCCGTGGTGACTGCCTCTTGGGCAATGGGGGGCGAACCTGACCCCAGGCTGGCTGGTGATGCGGTGCACAGGAACCCACGCCACGGCGAGGCACACGGTGAGAACGCCACCTGTGACTGTCAGGCTTGCGCTACACTGTGGCAGGCGGACAAGCGAGGCTCTGTGCCTCGGAGAACAGCATGGTTCCTGCATCCTGTCTGTGTGGTCAGGAGGCTGCCCTCCCGGGTGCATACATCCCCTACTGCAGCACCTCACCCAGCACAACAGTCTTGGACCAGATCCTGCCCTTCTCAGTCCTAAGCCAAATTGTCCAAAGGCCAAAATTAGTGTCACATAAACCCGTATTCCCAACCCACAGGAATCCCCATTAGGTCTTCATGTAATGCTTAGAACATGTTCACTGGCTCCTCAATGAAAATACCCCTCTAGCGAGTTACACGGTGCATTTCTCGGTCCACGGGTGGGAAGAATGACTGGACTGGAATGGGAACCGGGTTACTGTTGGAGCTGGGCACCAGCACAGCAGCAGAAGAGGGGGTGGACCGCATGTAAAGGGGCCCACACAAGCTGGCAGTCGTCAGAAGTAACACCAGACAGTGGTCTCGGGCCGGTGTTTCTGTGTAAAGGGTGTGACACTGGGTTTCAGGCACGTTTTGAGCTGAGGACTGGAAAGGAAGCAGCAGGCCTACCTGTTGGAGCTGCTGTTGACGATGCTGCTGTAGCTGCCCCGGGCCACGAAGGGGCAGGGGGCGGCCGGGGGAGACGGGGAGGCAGGTGTCGGTGAGGTCTGGCGTTGTTTTAAGAAAATGTCTGCGTTGAGGGTTTGCAGAGAAAGTTTATAAAGACTATCGGTAGCTGGAAATGAAAAACGAAAGGGTAGTTAGTGTGGTGTTTTGATGAGCCGTCTTCCAATCACTCTGAATGTTCTCTAGACCATGCAGAACTCAAGCTCTTCTACAAAGAAGAGAACGAAAGCTCTTCAATGTGTTCTGTTTCACAGGGTTTCAAGGGAAAGCAGCCACATCTCTCTGCACTGGGGGATCTGAGGGGAGCGAGAGCGTGGCCTGTCCCTGCTGTGCTGCGTGGCGACAATGTCTTCACTCCCCCACCTCAGGCGGGGAGGAGGGTCTTCCACGTCCTCCAGGGGTGGAGAGCTGAGGCCGCTGCCTGGGGACCCGGAAAGTGCCTACACACAGGTTTACAGCTGCGGGAGGTGCAGTGTTCCAGGCTGAATCCCCAAGTTCAGTAAAGCCTCTCTGCTGGCGTGACGGGGATGTGCAGCTCTGATCCCTATTCAGCTCCTAGTATGTTCCTGTGTCCTTTAAGGCAATGTCTACACAGCTGTTTTAAAAATCTACAACAGGCTGGGCACAGTGGCTCGGACCTGTAACCTCAGCCCTTTGGGAGGCTGAGGTGGGAGGCCTGCTTCAGCCAGGAGTTTGAGGCTGCAGTGAGCCAGAATCACACCATTGCACTCCAGCCTGACCCCGCCTCTAAAATTAAAAAAATTTCAGTCATAACATTCTCAGTAAATGGAAATATGTATACTTTTTATCAGAAAAATGTATCATTTTGCACATCTATTGTGTGCAACGTGGTGCTGCTGTAGCTACTGCAAGAGGAAGAAGGTGAGGGGAGAGCTGCGAATTCCCGTCACCACAGGGCACGATCCCCAGCCCAGGCCTGCCCAGCTGGGTGTCCTCTCCCTTGCTCCCTGGCTGGCCCCTCCTGCCTTGTGAGATTTCTGCGTACCGTGAGTACCCCCCGCTCCGCTTCCCCCGTCCCCTCACTGCAACATTGCAGCTGCTCTGCCTGCTGCCACTGCTTCCCTGGTCATACTCTCTAGCACAAGCTACTTCTCCCCCACCCCAGGGCTCAGCGCTCAAGGCTCCCCATGTCTTGGCTAGGTCAAGGCACTAGCGTGGCCCTGCCGAGTAAAGCAGCCATCCCTTGGGAGCCCGTGCTCCCCACTCCCCCATCCTCAGGGCCACCTGCTACGTTCTCTCTCAGCTTCCCCAGTGCTGCCCGTGCTGGTGCCAGACTCCCGGTCCTGACTCCCACCCGCCCACTCTCACCCCTTGATGACGTGGGCCCCTCCTCGCTGGCTCTGTGGATCTGCTGGCCTGATGCCCACACTCAGGACGTGTCTCACTCTGCTCTCCTGTATGAGCCCTGCTCGAATCTCTATGTCCCCCTCAGGCTTCTCTGAGGCCTCCCATCTGACACCACATCTACACTGTCGGCTTACTGTCCTGACCCTTCCCTAGCCACCTTCTCTGGCCTCCCTCCGCCCCTGCAGCAACTCAGCCCCTCGGGCAGCGCCCACACTTGGAGCAGCTGTGCTCTGTTGTGTGCACTCGATCCTCCTGCCTGTCCTGGGGAAAGGTGTGGGCAGCTCCTGTGCATGGAATGTGTTTCACAGGGCCCCGTGCTGCAGATGCTCCCAAGGCTGTGATGATGAAATGAAGCAGGAGAAGCCCCTACGGAACAGTGCTTGAAGTAGGAGTCAAGGGGAGACTCAGAACAGTATGGGGGGTGCAATTAGAGAACGTTTTGATTCAAATATTATTAAAACTTTCCTTTGTGTCTTCTGATTTGCCTTTTATTAACCCTTTGTATTTTTTGCCTTTTTAAATCATGAAATTTTTCAAGGAGAATTTTCTCTGCAACTCATATGGTACAGGGCACCATGCTAAGGGGTGCTACTTGGGATGGAGAGATCTTTACACAGAGGCTGCACACTCCACCAGTAACTACTGCCACATGCCCGCTGCACAGTCTTGGGTGGGACCAACACTTTCACCCCAAGGAACTGCACTAAGCCTGGCACCGCTGACGGCGCTCGCAGAACTTCAGGTCTAAGCGAGACGAAACACCAAGGGAGGCGAAGGGAGAAAAGGGGATGAGAAAGCGGGGGCAGAACAGGAAGGTAAAAGTGATGGGGAGCGTGTGGGACCGACTCTCTCCTGGGTTTCCTCCACCCGTATCGAGTGGAGCTCTGCTGGAACATTTTAGTAAAGCTGGCAGAGCAGAGAGGTCACAGGGCTTGGAACCAGTGTAAGGGATGGCTTGGCTAGAAAAACAAGCTCTGCCTCTCTCCCCCACGGCACCATGCTCAGATGTACCAGCGGCCTCTGCAGAAGAGCCAGGCAGGACACTGAGGACTGCGGCACCGGGCTCGTCACAGTTCCTCCTCCAGAGGGCTGCGCTGCCATGTCCCACATTCCCCCGAGGGGTGGCACCAAACTCTCCTGCCCGGGGTCGGGTCCTGTCATCCTTTCCCCTCCACACAGAGCGAGTGATGCCAACACGTGGCTCAGGTGCCACTGGCTGGGGATGCTGCCAGCCAGCTTGTGGCTGTGCCCGGCTGTCGCCCGCTCTCCCGGCAGCATGATTCTGCATGCTTGTGTCGTTACGTCACCAGCACGGCTCATGTCACCTCACTGGGCCTCAGAACACCGCTGTGAAACTGGCTCCAGGGGCTGTGTTCTGTTGCTGAAAGTGGCATCTGTTTAATGGGGAACTACCTAAATCGTGGAGTGTTAAGCCAAGGGCCAATGGCCAGCAGAAACCTCAGGGGGCTCTGGGAAGCAGAAGCATCCTGCCTGGACACACGAACCACCCACGGTCTTCTTCAAGATTGGTTGAGTGAAGGATTTAGGATTGTATCTCACCCCAGGCAAAAAGCAGTATTAAAAGGTGCCACAAAGTCTCATGGCAAATAGGGCTACAGGATGTATGTCAGAGAGCATCCTTTCCAGGTGTATCTACACATCCTGGTGAGAGTGTGGATGCCCCAGCCGAGCCTCCGGGCTCTCTGCCCTCATTCAGCCCAGTGAGCCTGCCCTTCGTCCAACCCTTTCACCTTCAATGACCCAACTGGTGCTCAAACCTGACTGCATCTCTGGTCTTCCTCACTCTCCCTCTGGCAAACTCCAACACAGTGGTGAGCGCGGACCAGTCAGTCCTAAGGCCAGGACCTCTCTTGGTCCCAAATCCCTGCTGTCAGCCCCTCCCTTTTCTGGTCTCTCTTGTCCCCTATTTCAGGTCAAGTGTCTGTGGCGTGAAGACTTCTATTCTGGTTCACTGTGCCTACTGTCTTGCGTGAAGAATTCTATTCTGGCTGACTGTGCCTACTGTCTTGATTTACTGCAGGCCAAACTGGAGAAACAAGGTCAACAGGGTAGTAAAAAAAATAATGAAACCTTTGTGTAGGTTGCTTATATAAAAAGACATGGGTAAAGTGGAGAGGAAATGGAATTTTTACAAAAACAATTACACTATAAATGAGGAATTCGTCAGGTAAAGGACTGCTGAGTCAATGCTTTTATAAGGCAAACAATTCTTTAGAAGATTAACCACTCCAAACAGACCATTCCATTTTGCACACTGGGCAGTGGTGTGCTAGTATACCAGCTCCCTGAAAAACAAAAGCCTTGATGTGAATTGTTGAATGATTCCCCTGATGTAAATAATCTCACCAGGACTGATTTCGACCTACAGCAGGTTAGCCACTGATTAGGCTAGTTAACAATGGGCTCTTAGCTGGCAAAGCGCTGCCAATGGGTATTTTAAAGCAACTTGCCCCTGAAGAGTTCCACGCCCAGAGTGGGGTGGATTGCGGGTAAGTGGAGCCCTGTGGTTTCTAAGCCACTATACTCACAGCTGCCGGGTTTGTGAACTGGAACCGAATCCCACTCCGGTGGCGGAGAGTCCTTTTCACCCTCTGAGCTACTGGTGTTGCCTAATTCTTGACTATTTGGGAGGAATTTTGCTAGGGCAGGTGGTCTGTTATCCACTAACTTATTTGTACCTGCACAAAAATCAGAAAAGAACATGGTTAATGGAGGGTAACCGCTTTCTTTCAGGTCTATTTCAGTGAACCTTCTAATGAGGACAAGAACACAGCCTTAGCCTTGCATGACTAATAACTACTGACTGCGTACTGATAATGCACAACAACTGTTAACACTATGAAACGATCTGTAAGACATGATCACAGAGAGCAAAATGACAATACCTCTCGTTTTCTGGGCATTTCGTGATTTGGATCCACTTGTCATTGCAGTTGGAAGAGGAATCTTGCTTGGGAGATTTCTACGTTGCTTACTTTCCAAAGGGGGAGTATATGGTAGTTCTAATGAACTGAAAGACAAACATGGATGGAAAATACAAATGTATTCCTTTGTCGTGGAGGACGGAAGTCATTAAGATTGCAATTCTTCTACAATACAACTGCATGCAGGAAGCTAATGTAGCTTCCTGGGGAGTCATCTACCCTGGGTCCTCACTCAGCACCGGCTGCATGCCCAACTCTGTAGCTAAGACTGCCCAGCAGTCAGTCAGCACTTGCAGACTGAACCTTTGCTATTCTGAGTGCTGACAATGAACTGAGGTCCATTATTCAGTAATACGTAATGGGAGGGAGGATCTGTCTCAGACAAGGCATAGAAAGAAAGCCCTTAGCACCAGCTTGCTGCTCAGGGCTGGAAGTGCAGTCATTCTGCCTGTGAGTGAGTCTCTCCCAGCATCTAGACTCCCACCAGTGGGATTCCTGAACATGAAGATTGTGAAAGATCTCAGATCTGCAACATTAGAGGCTCCACTATTCAAAACTGAACACATTTTTTCTCATAGAAATTATGAGGTGACCCAGAGCTATGTTCCCGGTTACTGCAGGGCGTGGGCTGCGATGAACTTTCTTCCTTATTCTTGAGCTCAGGGTTACTCTTAGGCAAAAAATTTAAATATTCTTTTTATTGATTTATTTAGAGTGACATGCTTTCTGAAAGATTTTGAGGTAAGCTTAAGATAATAAGCATGTATAAATAGGACAATTAATTGACTCTCAACTTTCTGTCAGCCACACAAAACAGGAAGCATGATGAGCGATCTTAAATTTCCAAAGCTCAGTAAGTGAGATAGGAAAACCTGCTGGGACAGCAGCTGGAACGAATGAATCTCTGAGAGAAAAGAACTGGGTAGCTGGCCCATGGAAGACAGCACTGTGAGTGGAGTACCTGTATGGGCTACAAAGGCATTCTTTATGAAGCCGTATCTCTAATGCCCACCAAGACCATGTCTGGGACTGGGAGGACCTGTGGAGGGAGCTCAGCTAATGTGGTCCAAGAAGGACCTTTTCCAGCAAAGGCTGAGATGCGGCTCAGAGAGCCCAGTGGCCCCTTTGGAGAAATCTTCCAAGAATCCTCACGGATCTCCACTGAGCTCCTGGTGACAGCTGTCAGTTCAGGGCTAAGCTGACAGCTAGCTTTTCATCACAAATCTGCAAAGTCTACAGAGACGGTATAAAATGGATGCATCTCCGGCATTTTCCACGTTTCAGCGTGCTTTCTGCCTCCACCCCTCAGGTGTGCAATACCACTCAGGCCTCCCGGCCCCATCCTCCAAGTTCTTCCTGCACCACTTTGCCTTCTGTCCTAACCCACAGGATACAGTGTGAGAAGGGTTCCAACTTTCCAGATCTAACGGCACCACAACACCCTCACTCCCCAACATCCTCAGTGTCAAGTGTGAGCTCATCAATGAACAAATACATTTAAGAAGGCTATTTACAAACATTTTATAAGGTGGTAGGGTCAAAGGACATTTTTTTTCACTCTTTTGTTTCTCTGTATTTCACATTTTCCATAGTAAGCAGGTATCATATCTGGAATTAGTAACAGCAAACCAAAAAGCCAAAGGGTTTCCATTAGCCCAAACAAGTAGAACTTTAGGGAGGATAACAAACTGAAGCGAAAAATCCACTGTTTATGGACCAGATGATGAATGCTACAGTATTACAAAATCTTTCGTATCTCTTCCACTTCTAACCGACAGGGTTATTTAAAAACCCTATCTTCTGAAAATAACCCCAAAGGCTCCCATAGTAGACACCGGCCCTCTGGTGGTGGAGGCGGTGTGCGTGTGGTTTATTTTTAAGTGTGTGGCTGTCTATACAACACTAAACTCAGTGCCACTGTAAAAGCAACTGGTTTTAAGAAGAAAGGAGCCGGACAACGTCTGTTACTTTTGCTGATTCACAGTTTCCTAAATTAGGCCAGTGATCTCTACCAAGAAACCTTTTTTAAGGCTTCTGAATAAAACGGGTAATGGCCAACTTAATTGAAGCACTTCTTTTTATCTATGTTTTTGAGACAGAGTCTCACTCTGTCACCCAGGCTGGAGTGCAGTGGCACGATCTTGGCTCACTGCAACCTCTGCCTCCCGGGCTCCAGTGATTCTCCTGCCTCAGCCTCCTGAGCAGCTGGGATTACAGGTGTGTGCCCCCACGCTTGGTGAATGTTTGTACTTTTAACAGAGATGGGGTTTCACCATGTTGTCGCGGCTGGTCTCCAAGTCCTGACCTCAGGTGATCTGCCCTCCTTGGCCTCCCAAAGTGCTGGGATTACAGTGGGATTACAGGCGTGAGCCACCGTGCTCAGACTCAGGTGATTCTTTTTAAAAAGGAAAAACAGAAAGAAAGAAAAGGAAAAACAGGTGGTTCAGATGCCAGGATTTATTTACTTATTGACAGGGTCTCACTCTGTTGCCCAGGCTAGAGTGCAGTGGTGCAATCCCGGCTTTCTGCAGTCTCTAACTCCTGGGCTCACGCAATCCTCCTGCCTCAACCTCCCTAGTAGTTGGGACTACAGGTGTGTGCCATCACACCTGGCTAATTTAAAAGAAAAAATTTTTGTAAGATGAGGTCTTGCGATACTGTCCAGGCTGGTCTTCAACTCCTGGGCTCAAGCAATCCTCCTGCCTTGACCTCCCAAAGTGCTGGGATTATAGGTGTGAGCTACCACACCTGGCCTATTTTTGTAATATATTTTCCCCCATTTTTTAACAATAATGTTTTTCTTTTTCTTAATATTCTGAGATTCCGTATTTTTATTTTTGCTTTTCACAACGTTACACCTGACTCGGGCCTGGCCTGTTTTTATTCCTGTAATACACAGTACACACCTCTGTCTGGGGAGGAGAGAAGCAGACCTGAGGACACAGCTACGGGCGTGACCGGCTGTGGAGGCAGAGTTTTCTCAGTGCTGACAGGTCTGGGGCTGGCGTGCGCAGTGTGGTGGTCACGGCCCTGGGCCCTGAGTTGAGCGTGTTATTTAAGCAGATTTTTAGAGATAACATGATTAGTTTATCTACTTAACTTCTTTTGCTTATTTTAGATTATTACATTTATGTAAACATATACTGTTGGTAAACAAACAGAAAAACAGAAGGATCAGTGAATACTCAGGATGCTAAAGCAGGGATGCCCTGGGTCCTTCCTGGTTCTGCAGAAACCTTCAGTGCCTGAGATCTGATTCCCATTCCTTGGCATCTCTGACACAGACTATAGTCTTCTGAGGGTCTGTAGGCTCATTTCTATGTTGCCAAAACGCGGTTAGATCAGACTGCTGCTGCAGCCCCACGCTCCCATTTCCTAGAAGTGATTTTTTTGAGGTCAGCTCTTGGGAGTGTGGATGGAGGGGGGTGAGCCGTTCCTTTGGCTTTATCACCTCTTACAAAGCTTCCAAAAGAAAGCAATGATATATGCCTTATTAATGACATAGCTTATGAAAAGATGTGTACCTGTTCTTCAGATATGTGGGATCATATGTTAACACACGAAAAGGTGACAGGAATTCCAGGAATCACTAAAGCTAGGACTGGCCGTGATTCTATCTGAGGGACAGTCTTTGACATTTACTATCAGAATGCAGTGGAGTCAGAGACAGCCTTCTCTGGTTATTAAAAAAAACCAGTCTTGATTTGATTCAATGACTGATGAACTAATACATTCTGACTCTCAATACTTTCATCCCCGAGTTCAGAAAAACAAGAGATCAGTGAGTTTAAAGAGATTAGATAAAGGAGGTTAGAAGACAGGTTGCATACAGATTTCTTCAGTTACAAAACACAGTTTCAAGTACATGGCTTGAATTGTGTTCTGGTGATGGTTTATCTTTTTTTTTTTGAGACGGAGTCTCGCTCTGTCGCCCAGGCTGGAGAGCGGTGGCGCTATCGCAGCTCACTGCAAGCTCCGCCTCCCGGGTTCACGCCATTCTCCTGCCTCAGCCTCCCAACTAGCTGGGACTACAGGCGCTCGCCACCTCGCCTGGCTAATTTTTTTATATTTTTAGTAGAGACGGGGTTTCACCGTGTTAGCCAGGATGGTCTCGATCTCCTGACGTTGTGATCCGCCCGTCTCGGCCTCCCAAAGTGCTGGGATTACAGGCGTGAGCCACCGCACCCGGTCGATTTATCTTTTAACTACACATTGAGAGAGCACGGGTTATTGCCATAACTGCCCCTCGACTGGCGGTTCAGGACTGACCACCCTAAGCTTTTTGGTAGTGACACTTGCAAAGGTAGTGTCACTCTTGCAAAGGTAGTGGACACTCAAGCGACGTCTCTAACTTTTCAAATGCAAATTTGCTAATGGTCAACTTGTAAAAAAAATCAGAATACAACACAAGTCAGTGGAACAGGAACGGGGGTTAGGATTACTGTGTTCTATCTGCTTCACAATACTGAGCTCAGGCATTAGGGCTAATCAGCAGGGTCAATTTGGTGAGTCACCTATGGAGTGGTATCTCTAAGGTAATTCTTAGAAGCCCTGATTTTAAAATTTATCATCATAGGAATTATTGCGTGTCTGTCTACCTCACAAGATTTGTGCAAATGTAAAAATGAGGATTTTCATTATTTGGACTTATTAGCCTCATTTACTTTAAAATATCTGATCACTCACCTAAGCCTGAAAAAGGCCTAGAAGAAGAATCTCTAGCCAGTAGCCCAGTGTTATTCCTGTCCTGGAGTGCCAGGATATTGGTGTCTCAGGTGGGTTTCTCTCAGGAGAGATCCAAGTATGTGAACCTCCTCTTCAGAAGAGGTGGTCTCTTCTTTCTCCCCTCAAATGATCAACCACCTGACACCACTCTGCTAGACGTTCCTTCTACCTGGGCCAGACTGCTCTCAAATTGTGGGACCTGGTCACCTGAACTAACAATTTCCACAGAAGAGTAAATTTTAGGTACAAATACTTCATTACTAATCACCACCATATACTGTATTTCATAAATTCAGGGACAAGGTTAAATTTTACTGCAGTAACCATTGATCTCTTACTACCTTTTGGGTTCTACAGGACAGGACTGGCCCTGCCTGAAGCCGTAAAATCTAAGGACAGAGAGTCTAGGTCAGTGGTGCTTCTGCAAAACTCAAGTACGTTTCCCAGGATGAGACTAAGAACAGACCTCCACAGATCTAAGGTTCACACTTACGATGACAGACAAGCCATGCCTGCCTTTTAAATTCACACCTAATTTATTCGACTTCCTCTATCACTTCTCACTCATCACAACCCACGAACAGGCAGACAGCAGCTCCCATGCTGATGACGGTTCCATACGATGAACCGGGAAAGGTACTATTGACGTACCAACACTAAAATTATGAGGTAGACGCTGAGCCAAGGTTAAATGAAAATGTGAGATAACTTCAGTTAACAACCCAACAGTTCAAGTCACCCATCTCCCTGGGGAAACAGCCTGCACGAGCCCTCCCCGTGGGGGCCACTGAATCCCATCCCACGGGGAGGAACTGGAGTTATTTAATGGTAGAACTGTCTGACGGCTGACATCTGCCCTGAACCACTTTTACGGAAGAATAAACTTTTCCAAGTTTCATGGCACAGAACTCTAGATCCCAACTGGCTTAACAGTTCAACAGACCCAGAACTCTTTTGGAGGAAAGTCATGCTTGGGCCTGTGGTTCAATCTTCAAGGTCATCTTTGTGCAGAAGTAAAATGGATCTCAGCCTGGGACTGAATCACCAACAGAAATTTTCCTTCTAAATTTTTATAACAGATTGTGAGCTCTGCCCTCTGCACGTCTGACTTGAGAAGCATATGGTTGTTCCGAGTCAACAACAGTACATGTCAGGTGACAGAAAAATCCTAAGAGGAATGTGATGCCACACCTGGATTTTGCTATAAACCCCCCTAAAAGCCAAACAGCCAACCAAATCAAAACAGCACCTGGCGTTCGCCAGCAACTTCTTTATAGACCTTATTTCTCTGTACATTTATTTCTCTCACCTGGGTTTCACATCTGTTGGGATTTCTTTCTTAATTAAGAGTTTTTTGCTTTTTTGCTTCACTTGAGACATTTCACTTTCATGTTTTTCAGGCATGGCTTGTTTTCCCTTTTGCTTTTCTATATCCTGTAAAAAATGGACACTTAATTGCTGAGGATTAATAAAATGACTGAAATTAGTTCCATTTTAAGATACAGACACAAAATCAAAGATGTAAAGATATACAAATCATATATAACAAACTCCTTTCTTCAAATCTGTCTTCATTGTGGTTCTGTCAATTTTTCAGCCTTCTTAATTTGTCTCGGCTGGGTGCGGTGGCTCATGCCTGTAATCCCAGCACTCTGGGAGGCCAAGGCAGGTGGACTGCCTGAGCTCAGTCTGGCCAACATGGTAGAACCCTGTCTCTTCTAAAAATCCAAAAACTTAGCTGGGCATGGTGGCGCATGCCTGTAATCCCAGCTACTCGGGAGGCTGAGGCATGAGAATTGCTTGAACTGGAGAGGCGGGGGTTGCAGTGAGCCAAGATCATGCCACTGAACGTGGCATGATCCAGCCTGGGCGACAGAGCGAGACCCTATCTCAAAGTAAAATTTATCTCGACTATGTTTTGGTGAGTTGGAGTAAAGAACATCATTTTAATTTACACTCATATCCTGACTGGAGGTGATAGTGGCAGCAGCAAACTGGTAGCTTCTTTTCAAGCACTGGGGAGTAAAACACTGTATTTCCTTAAAAGAAAAGTTCAGTAGAGACTGCAGTATAAAGTCAAGCACTCCAGCCGTGCACCCCATCCCGAGCACAAACTGTCAGGACAAGAGCGCAGTGCCGGCAGCACACAGGGGCCACGCTCGCCTGCCTGCGACTGCGGCAGGGTTCCGACTGGTTTAATGCTAGCAGCTGCTCCATCAGTGGGAGGGGCTCTTCGTCCACTTCATCCACACACATTTACAGGTCACCCACTTGGTGCCAGGACATGGGATTACCAAGAGGGCCCAGTTTCTCCTCCTAAGGATGGTGAAGTCTAGCAGGAGGGAGACACATGACAGACGCCAGCACGGACCTCTGCTGTGGAAATGTTACTGGCCATTGCAGCAGCACAGAAGGGCTGTCCTGCCCACTCGAATGTGGAATCTGGACTGGGTGGCCACACTCAAGATGCATCTTAAAGCTGTGCCACCCAGCACAGCCAGGACCAGGAAAGTACAGAACCTGCCCCACGTGTTTCTGTGGCAATCTGACATCGTTGCAGCATCCGAGTGTGAGATCGGTGGACCTGTCTCCCGAACAGGGTAGACATCTACTCATGTATTGTGTGTGTGGTTTTTTTTTTTTTTTGGAGACAAAGTACTCATTCGGTCGCCCTGGGCTCAAGCGATCCTCTCACCTCAGCCTCCTGAGTAGCTAGGACTATAGGTACATGCCACCACGCCCAGCTAATTCTTGTATTTTCTGTAGAAATGGGGTTTCACCATATTGCCCAGGCTGCACTCAGGTATTGCTGAACCCGCCTGGGGAGCTGCATGTGGAGTGAGCTGTGTACTAAAAGCAACCTGGTTCTCTGCCCCAGACAATCTATGAGACACTGTGTTCACGGAAGCACTGGTGGGGACCGATGGGGAAGGACGTACTCAGCAAAGGGGGACAGCGATGGCTGTGGAGGCGAGCTATAAGCATGTGGTGAATTAGTGTCTACCCAACAGCTTTACAATTGATTATGAAGACAGCTTGGAGTTTAATAGCTCACACCAGGTGACTCTATTTAACTGTCAAGAGTAAATAACCAGAGCTAGGGCTAAAACATCTCCCTGGCTCACACATCGTTTGAAACTATTTTGAGTTACTCATGAAGTCTCTGAATACTTGACCCATGAGGTATTTTGTAAGCCATGAGCTTTTCGAGGACAAGGGATGTGGCCTTTTGTCCACTGTTGCTGCCGATGCACCTAGCACGTGGCCTGGCACGTGGGTGCTCAATTCCTGTGTGTTGACTGAATGAGCAGAACAGAATTGGAAAAGACATGCAAGAGAAAATGACCCATCAAAGTTGGGATTTAGTTGAGAAGAAAACACACATTAGCTGACAAACTGAGATCAGTCGCAGAGAAATAAAAGCAGCCTCTATGCAGATTGCTGAGCAGGAGGAATGACAGCGCGTTGGAGGTGACAGGGTAGTAACCAGATAAGCAGGTCTCATGAAGGATGTCAGTTCTGAGCTGCACAAATAGCATGGAAGGAGCTGGGAACACAGGAGGGAATGAACGACAGGGAGCTAAGAATGACACCAATGGGCGAGCACAGAACACTGGCCGCTGGGGGCCACTGGAGAGGGGGCCACAGTGGGGTGAGCAGGAAGAGGCCAGCAGGTGGGAAGGGAGGTGGCAGAAAGGTGTGCAGAAGGCCTGGGCTGAAAATGCCTTCCCAACTCTGATGCACAGGGGAATTTTACTCAAAGTTGGGATTTTACTCAAAAGCTGGGATTTTACTCAAAGTTCAGCACAGGGCTTTCTGCTTCTCTGAAGTAATTTGTTAAAGTGCTATAAACTCCAGAGCTCCAGCACTAGCTAGGACAGTCACCACTCTACTGCTTGGGAGAGTAAGCTGCCACCAAAACCCCGCTTCCAGCAGGTGCTAGCTAGGAGTTGGGCTAGGGGTAGACAGAGGACCTCGGTAACGGTAAGGGAACGCAAAGGGGAAGGCGGCTGACTAGAAAGTAACTTACATATAAATTTCATTTTAAACACTAATGCATGTGAATGAAACATCAATGTTGGAAATCTGTAAGAAGTCATTCCTTGGTCACTAGACTAAAACTAAAAAAGAAAGTCTGTTCTACAACATTAAAGGCTGTATTAGGATCAGTTTAGATTTGAAATCTATTTATCTAAAAATAAAAGCGCCAGAGTGGAATGATTACCCTTTTTCTTGCACACCCCATACTACTCACAGCAGTACTCTGACCCCGTCACTAAGGCCCACTGGACCCGACACTTTGCACTGCTCTTCCTGCTGTGGTAACAGCCCTGGGAGCCGAGGCCTCCAGCGGGCGAGGCAACTTCTTGGCGTGTGGATGTATCCTGGGCTGGGCTCCTCGTCCCCGGGGGCCATTAAAGCCTGGGGTCTTTCCTGGGGCCACGCTCCCTCCAGGGCAGTCACCACTCTACTGCTTGGGAGAGTAAGCTGCCACCAAAACCCCGCTTCCAGCAGGTGCTAGGAGCAACATGACAGGAAAAACACAACCTAATTAAAATGGTAGCGTTCCTTCTCATTCTTCTGATCCTTACAATCTGAAAGAAGTTTCATGAGGTAGAACAGTTACTATTCCAGACAGTCCCTAGCTTGCAAGCAGTGTTTCCAGTTTCTAACCATCTTACTGTATTAACATGCTTCCAACTGTTCTTCCCTGGAGGACATGGAGTCCTTCATCCCCAGAGCTGTGAATGCGGCCTGCAGGGGAATGACTCTGGAGGCACGCCCGGCACATGAACCATTCCTCAGTGGGTGCTTATGCTAGATTTAAACATTACTTTTGTACTAAAACCAGAATCTATGAGATGGAAGGTCTTGTGCACTGCAGGAGGCCTCTCTCCCCCTCGTGTTCTGTTTTGTGAGATCAGCCCGTACCTCCTTGAGGAGCGGCTCTGTGTCGGGGTTGGAGGTCTCTGTGGTGGTGGAGGAGCTGTCATCGTCAGCCAAAGAGTCCTTTAGCTCCTCTTCCTGCGGCTTTCCCTTTCCCTTCTTCTCCTTTTCCTCTTGCTTCTTAGGTGGTTTCACCTTGCGCTGAAGAGGTTTTCCTTTCCCTGAGGGTAAAAATTAAAGTAAAAGAACTCTT
>NW_012117599.1:1728625-1763033 GCF_000951035.1 Colobus angolensis palliatus
GTTAACCAGGATGGTCTTGATCTCCTGACCTCGTGATCCACCCGCCTCGGCCTCCCAAAGTGCTGGGATTACAGGCGTGAGCCACCGCGCCCGGCCAGAACTCCTGATTTTTAAATAGCTAGCTTGGAAAACAAAACAGTTACAACTTCTTTTTTGAAGAGGCTGGACTCTTTTCTGAGTAAAAAAGGTTTCTTTTTTTCTTCTCTAATTAAAACGTCCCCAATCCATTTGACTTTGTGATGAGAACAATTTAAAAAATCAACTTTACTGAGATACAACTTACATACGATAGAACACGCCCATTTTAAGGGTACAGTTCAGTGAGTTCGGACAAACCTGACAGTTCTGACAAATCTGTGTGTCTGTCTCAGAATGTGCGTTAACATTCTCCAAAGGGTGATGGAGCTTAGAAAAGTTACAGAAGTGGAAACCAGAGATCCTCTGACATCTGCTGGGAGATGGAAGCCTGACGGTGGCATGAACAACGAGCCACCCAAGTCCTTCCCTTTAGGTGTGTGCTGAGTCCCAGCAGTGTAGCCACAATGGCTGGGTTCAAACCCTGGCACCTTTCTACAAACTAGCTGCCTGATCATGGCCTCTCATCTGTACGATGGAGAGACAAGACCATACAGGGCTGTACTGAGGAACTACATAATCCCTGGGAACGGTGACTGGCGCGTGGGTACTATGTAATGCTGTATACATATGGGCAGAGAGTAAAACGGACATACAGAAAGCCAATTACTTGTAAAAATCTGGATGCTATCAAGACAAACGAGAACCAACCCCGAACGTATTGCCCAGCGGTGTTGTGTGTGCTGGGAACACAGCAGGGAACAACATAACCCCTGCCCTCATGGAGCTTACAATCCAGCAGGACTGGACAGAGGGAGAGAAAGCCCCGGGTTCTGGCACCTCAGATTGTGCCTGCAAAATCACCTGGGCGGGCAGGCAGGCAGGTGCAAGCTGCAGAAGCCACACAAGCCACATTTTAACCCAGTCTGTATGGGTCATGATTTCTAATACATCTTTTCAATAATGGTGACTTAATACAAATTAATTAAAACTCCAGTGTTTTATGCATTATCCCAGAGAATATCACCATTAACGGGTGCCAGAGACTCAAACCTCAGTGTTTAAAACGGGTTGGCAAACTGTGGCCCATGGGCCAAACCTGGCCTGCAGTCTGTTTTGCATGGCTTGTGAACTATGAATGATTTTTACATTTTTGAAGCAGTCGAAAAAAAGACACAAATGAGAAGAGGCAACAGAGATAGTTTGGGTCCCATAAAGCCTCAAACATTTACTACCTGGCCCTTTATAGAAAAAGTCTGCTGAGCCTGAGCTAGAAAAAGAGGAAGTAAATCTCTTAGTGATTTCCAGGAATGTCATTTCATCATTTATTGCACACTGATTCCAAGAAGTGTTAGATTTGAAACCAAACTGGGATAGTAAGTCTCAAAAATTGAAGGGGCATGTCGTTTCAAGCACAGGACTAACTAGTTTGTTTAATTATAATCGTGCCACTGTGCCCCAGCCTGGACAACAAGCAAGACCCTGCCTCAAAAAACCAAACCAAACCAAACCACACCAACAAAAAACAGGCCCCTGACCTACATCGAAGAGCCAGAGCTTCTCCCCACCACAGTAGACAGGAAGGGGAGTGTCCTGCTTTGCTCCACCAGCTCTGGGATTTCTTACATTCTGAGAGTTCAACAGCCCAGGCTGAGAAGACCTCAAAATTTCCCATACAATCAAGATCAGTTCCCCAGATAATAAACTTCTCACCTGCAATTATATAATTTTATCATGCTTAGGTTCACTGGGTGAGGGGCAGTAAATCTGTATAAATATTCTATATTTATAATAACCTGAAACTTCCATAATAAATACAAAATGGCTGGAAATGAGTTTTCAAAAACTAAACTCAAAAAGTGAAGCTATGAATAGACAAAAAATACCTAACAGATCAATAGTTAAGCTGAAAACTTCAGTAACGAAAGGATACTTTGGCTCACGCCTGTAATCCCAGAACTTTGGGAGGCCCAGGAGGGCGGATCACTTGAGGTCAGGAGTTTGAGACCAGCCTGGCTGTTATGACGAAACCTCATCTCTACTAAAAATATAAAAATTAGCTGGGCATGGTGGCGAGTGCCTGTAATCCCAGTTACCAGGAGGCTGAGGCAGGTGAATCATTTGAACTCAGGAGGTGGAGCTTGCAGTGAGCCGAGATCGTACCACTGCACTCCAGCCTGGGTGACAGAGCGAGACTCTGTCTCAAAAAAAAAAAAAAACTATTGCACGAAAGAGTAATTTACCCTTTTTACCTTAATCATCACCTTATTAACTCAATATACAGCTCTTGGACTTCTGTCCCTAGCACCTTAACAAATGTGATTCTGAAAAGGTTGACAAGAATCTCTAACCTGTTGAAGCCCATGACGCCTATATTCCTCATTCTACACGACCTTCCCGTTCCACCGCACACTGCAGAGTGTACCCCCGACCCTGCCGGGCCCCACCACGAACCCCTTCTTCTGACAACTTCACGACTGGCTCTGTCTTTGCTGGTATTCCCTAGAGATCCCCCCTTGGAGCTCTTTCTCTTTTTCCTTCACATTCTCCCTAGGGCTCAATTTCACTAACATCAACAATCTGAACCCCAAATGTCCGAAACCGAGGTAACTGTTCTCAGGTTTGTCATTATGGTTCTTAACCAGACACACTTTAGAATAACCCATGGAATGCTAAAAAGAAAATACTGCAGTCTGGGCCCGACCCCTCAGAGAGATTCTGACTCAACAGTTCTGGATGGAACCCAGGGATTCTCCTGGGCACCAGGCTGAGAGCCCCCGGTCCACGGCATCAACACCAACCACCCAGAACCTAGAGATTCTCCTGTGCACCCAGGCTGAGAGCCACTGGTCCATGGCATCAACATCCATCCACCCACCCAGACTAGGAGCTACCTCAGGGCCACGTATGATTTCTTCTGCTGTTTGGATTCCTAAGTTCAAATGTTAGTGGGAGGGGAGACAACGTGCCTTCCCTAACCTGATTAGACCGGATGGCCAACGTCTGGCTGCAGGCAGTCCCTGTCCTCACAGGCTGTGCAGAGAGTGGCCTGTGCCTCCCGCTTGCCCCTGGGTGGGCTGGAGCAGGAAGCTGACTCTCAGAGCAAGCATGTTCCTAAGGGTCTTGTCTCTTCCTCAGGGCTGGGTTCCAGGAGAAAGAGTGGGCTTCAGGGAAAGGAGAGACTCTTCCAAATCTTGTTAGGTCAGTAGTTCTTAAAGTGTCCCCCACTGCCCCAGAGTCTCCATCACCTGGGACCTTGTTAGAAATGCAAATTCTATGGCCATTCCAGACCTACAGAACCAGAACTCTGCAGGTAGGCACAGCAATCTGTTTAACAAGACCTCCAGGTGACAGTAATAATGTATGGTCCATTTAGGAATCCCTGGGCTCGGCGCAGCAGTGGCCTGTAATCCCCAAAGGTTTGGGAAGCCAAAGCAGGAAGATCACTTGAGGCCAGGTGTTCCAGACCAGCCTGGGTAACACGGTGAGACCTCATCTCTACAAAAAATTTTTAACATCAAACTAGCCGGGTGCGGCAGCACACACCTGCAGCTCTAGCTACTCAGAGGGCTGAGGCAGGAGGATCTCTTGGGCCCAGGAGTTTGAGGTTGCAGTGAGTTATGACTGCACCACTGTACTCCATCCTCGGTCACAGAGTGAGACCTTTTCTCCAAAAAACCAAAACCAAAACCAAACAAAAAACAAAACAAAACAAAAGCACACACACACACAAACAAAAACAAAAGGATTCCCTGGCTTTTAGGTATAAATTTTATCCCGATTTATCAGAGATCTGGTGGGGGAATTGCTGGTGAAAATGCAGGGCCTCATTTCCTATTTCTCTGTCCCCTGGGACTGGCTGGTGGGTAGGTGCCGTCATTCGGAGCAGAATTGGGGGAATTCTGAGTCACCTGGAAGAAATGATCTAAACGATGCAATTTTGCCATCAGTAGGAATGGATTCTACTTCTAAAACCTCAAATTCCTTTCTCATGCACGCCCACTGCCACTCCCTAAGTCCAGGGCTTCCTCAAGTGTTGCCTGGCCACCCACGATGGCCTTGTTTCCCTGCTGAGCGTCTCTTCCTACCCCACTCCGTTTTATACCCTGTCAATAGCCTGACTTCCTTTTGAAACATTTTTAAAGCTTAGAAATGTTATCCTGTCCCTCATTTTCTATAGGATAAAGTTCAAATTTGGATTCACCTACCTTACCAGTGTCTGCTCCAGCCTATCCCTAACTCTTCCACATGCTCCACCCTTGACCTATCAGGGCCAATCGTTGTATAACATATATAATTATTATTTGCCAATTAAAAAAACAGAATTCAGAGGGAGACTGTCCTCTCAAAGATGAATTAATGAACTCAATGAACAGTGGAGAAGACAGGATGTCTCCTGGATGAAGCATCCATGAGGCTGGTCACCCTGCCTGTCTGCTGCCACGATCTCCACACGGACTCCTCACCTGAGGCTGGTCACCCTGCCTGTCTGCTCCCACGATCTCCACACGGACTCCTCACCTACTGAGGTCATACAATCATTCAGGTCTGTCTCTGGACATGAAGCTCTTCTGCGACATTCTCCCTGAGATCGTCCCTTTCCAGGCTCCTGGCATGGACCCCCTTGACTCTATCTGCCATACAGACTAAGCACCTAAGGGCAGGGATAAGGCCTTACCGATCTCTCCAGCCACAGTGCCTTGCACAGCACCCAGCACATGGCAGGTGCCCAGCAGCGTCTGCCAGGCTGCACGAGTCAGTGTTTCGCTTTCTCAACAGTGAAATACACCAACGCTGTGTGACCTGCTCTGAGACTCACTAACCCAAGTCCAAATGCTTATCCCATCTCAATCCTTTATAAGTCACTTATCCCATCAATAAGTAGACTGTAATGCTCTTCTGGGATGAGTGCTTATGACCAATGAGTTTGCTTTTTGTGAGATTAGTACCAATCTGTGGCTTTACAGTGCGAATTTCTACAAATGACTTTCTAATCCCATTTCAGTCTCTACACTTAGTGGAGCCCAAGATTTTCCCTGATTGGGAAACATAAATCTCATTTAAACCAATCAACCAACCAAACACCTGGAGACCTACACGTCTGGGAAGATGGAGCAGATCTTTTCCTTATTCTTCCTGCCAAGCACAACTGAAAACTCTAGGCAGTATACAAAAAGCAAAGAAGATGACTCTGAAAGGCAGAGAAGGTGACAGACTGGAGGGTGACTGGGGTCTGAAGAAAGGCATGATGGTAAGGTTCCTGGGTTTTCTTTCTGCCACACACATCCACTCAGAAACACCAATGTGCAGAGAGGAAGCCTCAACAGAAGTCAGCTCTCTCTTGCCAAAAGTGCAGTAAAGTGGCAGTCCAGCAAGACAAAGGCTCCAGGCCAACACCACAATAAGAACTGGGGTGCCATCTCTACCCATGCCAACAAAGGCCAAAGTGGGAGCCAAGACTTCCACCTTTGCAAGGCTGTAACCAGACATCCCAGCATGCTGGTAATGGTGCTGTAAGGGAGGGCTAAGCAGGGAGCTGAGCCTTTCATTCCAGACAGTCAGTAATGAACACTCCTTCCTGGCCACGCACGAAGGAGCCAACTCCAGAGGAGGCCTAGTGGACAGTCAGGACTTCCACTGCCCAGCGGGGTCAGCAAAGACAACACGGGACCCAGAACTCCCAGCCCTACCCAGCAGTAATGAGGAGCCTCCTTGCTCTTACGTGTCAACAGAGGACAGCAGGAAACCAGGACTTCTAACTCTGCCTGGCAATAAAAAGGGGGTACAACGCCTTCCTCTTCCTCTGCCAGAGCAGTCAGAGAAAGCCAGCTAAAACAGAAGGTTTAGTTAGGTAAGATCCAGTCTCAGAACATTAATACCTGAATGGTCCAGGTTTCAATCTACAGCCACTTTTCATACCAAGAATCAGAAATTTCTCCAATCAAATGAAAACACAAACAAAATAATAAAGAGATGCCAACACCAAGATGAGATGTTGAAATTATCTGACAAAGCCATCACAAAAATGCTTGTTCAATGAGCAATCATGAACATGCTTGAAACAACTGAAAAAACAGCCTCAGCAAAGACATAGAAGCTACAGAAGAACAAAATGGAAATTCCAGAACTGAAAAATATAATAACTGAAATAAAAAGCTCACTGCACGGGCTCAACAGCAGAACAGATGAGACAGGAAATCATCAGTAAACAAATACAGACAATTAGAAATTATGAGAGAAAACGGACCACAAAAAAGAACAGAGCTTCAGGGACCTGTGCAGTTACAACAAAAGATCTAACATTTGTGTTATCAAAGTCTCAGAAGGAAAGGAGAAAAAGGGAGGACTGAAGAAGTACCTAAAGAAACAATGGGTAAAAACTTCCTAAACTTGGCGAGACTGAACCTATATAGACTAAAAAAAAAAAAGAGCAAACCTCAAAAAGGGTAAACAGAATCAAATCTGTGAAAACTAAAGACAAAGAAACCCTGAAATCAGCCAGAGAAAATGACACATGACCTACAGGGAAAACACAATTAGAATGACAGAGTTCTCACGAGAAACCACGGAGGCTAAAAGGAAGCATTTTTCAAGTTCTCAAAGAAAACAAGCGTCATTCCAGAATCTTATACTCAGATGAAAATATCCTTCAGGAATATTCGGACATTCTCAGATGGAAGAAAACTCAGAGAATTCATATCCAACAGACCTACCCTAAGAAAATGGCTGAAGGAAATTACCAAAACGGAAAGGAAATGATCAAAGAAGGAACCTTGGAGGATTAGAAAAAATATATAAACAAAACAAGATTTCCTTCATATCTTAAGCTTTCTAAATTATGTTTGATGACTTATGTAAAAATTCAAACACTATCTGATTTGGTTCTAAATGTATGTAGAGGAAAATTTAAGACAACTAAAGCAAAGAAACATAAAGGGAGATGAGGTTTCTATAGTTCACTTGCAAGGGTAAAATGATGACCCCAGGACCATGAGAAGTTATGTACATATAATGTATATCTAGAGCAACCTCTAAAAAAAAAAAAAGCTGTATGAAGAGATACATTAAAAAATGCTACAGATAAAACAATTCTAAAAAATATACAAGTAACCCACAAAAAGGCAGGAAAAAGAAAATAGAGAAAACGAAATAAAATGGCAGATATAAGTCCTAACATATCAGTAAGTACATTAGAAGTAGACAGTCTACTTATATAACAAATACAAAGACTGGCAGACTGGATTAAAAATCATGACCTAATTATATGCTGTCTATAAGAAACGTCCTTCAAGGGCCGGGCGCGGTGGCTCAAGCCTGTAATCCCAGCACTTTGGGAGGCCGAGACGGGCGGATCACGAGGTCAGGAGATCGAGACCATCCTGGCTAACACGGTGAAACCCCGTCTCTACTGAAAAATACAAAAATCTAGCTGGGCGAGGTGTCGGGTGCCTGTAGTCCCAGCTACGCCGGAGGCTGAGGCAGGAGAATGGCGGGAACCCGGGAGGCGGAGCTTGCAGTGAGCTGAGATCCGGCCACTGCACTCCAGCCTGGGCGACAGAGCGAGACCCCGTCTCAAAAAAAAAAAAAAAAAAAAAAAAAAAAAGAAACATCCTTCAAACGTAATGGTATGGGCAGGCTGAAGTAAAAGGAGGGAAAAACATCATGGGAACATTATTTAAAGCAAAGCAGGAACGGCTATATTAATACTAGATGAACTTGAGAGGAAGGAAAATCACTAGAAACAAAGAAGGACATTATATAATGATAAAACAGCCCATCCACCAAGAAGTCACAGCAATCTGAAATGTAAACACACCAAACAAAACACTGCAAACTATGTAAAGCAGAAACGTCTAAAAGAGAAATCCACAATTACATTTGGGAATGTCAACAACCTTCTCTCAACAGTGTAACAACTAGACAGAAAAATCAGAAAGGAAAGAACTTAACACCATTATCAACCAACAGACTCTAAAGAACATTTATAAACTAGTCCACACGAAACAGGAGAATATACATTCAAGTGCCCGTGGGTCATAAGCCAAGACAGACCATATCCTGGGCCATAAAACAAACCTCAACATATTTAAAATAAGTAAAATCATTTGTAGTGTATTCTCCAATATAGTGGATTCAAAATAGAAAGCAGTAACAGAAAGATAGGCCAAATCTCCCATCTTGGAAGACTGGAAACTAAGCAACACACTTCTAAATTATTCATGCATCACAGAAAGTCTCAAAAGAAAAAGAAGGGAAGGGAATAAAACTGAAAGTTCCATATATCAAAATTTGTGGGACAGCAACAAAGCAGGGGTGAGAAGGAAATTTATAGCACTAAAAGCATACACAAAAAGGGGGGAAAAGTCCTGTATTAACAATTTAAACTCCCACCTTACGTAACTAAAAAAGGAGCAGAAAAATAAACCTAAAGCAAGCAGGAGGGAGGTAGTAACGGAGGTAAGAACAGAAGGCACTGGGATGGAACAGATAAGCAATGGAGGCAAATCAATGAAACGCAGAGCTGTTCTTTGATGAGATCAATAAAACTGACAAACCTAGGAAGACTGACCAAAAAACCCCAAAAACCCCCAAAAATAACTAAAAAAAGAAGACACTAATTACCAATACCAGAAATGAAACAGAATATTCCTATTGACCCTGAAGACATCAACACGATGGTAGGGAATACTATAAACAACTCTATTCACATAACTGTGATAACTTCGATGAAATGATGGACCACCTGATTGAAAACACAACCACCACAACTCACCGAATATGAAACAGAGGCTGTGACCAGCCCTGTAACTATTAGGAAAGCGAGTGAAAAATTAACATCTTCCCCCTACTTCAAGTGAACTCCAAACTAAGTTTCACACTTCATACAAACTGAACTCAAAATCAATCACGGACTATAAAAGGATAGAAAGACACACTACGGACAAGTGAAAAATATTTGCAAACCACATACCTGACAAAGTACTCGTATCTAGAATATGTAAACGACTCTCAAAATCAATAGTAAAAAAAACCCCAAACAATCCAATTAAAAAAATGGGCAAAAGACACGAAGAAGATATTTACCAAGGAAAACAGACAGATGGCAAACAAGCACATGAAAATATGTTCAACATCATTATCCATTAGAAAATGACTGCAAATAAAAACCACAAAGAGGTATCGCTACACACTTATCAGAATGGCTTCAACAGGAAAAAAATGGAGATGCTGCTGAGGACGTGGAGAACCTGGATTACTCCCACGTTGCTGGTGGGAATGGAATACAGCACAGTCATTAGAGAGAACGTTTTGGCAGCTTCTTTAAAAAAATGAAATATGCAACTATCATAAGACCCAACAAATTCACTCCTGGGCACATATCCCAGAGAAACGAAGCTCTGTGTTCATACAAAAACTTGTACACAAATATTTATAGCATCTTTATACATAATAGCCCTAAATTAGACATAATCCAAATGTTCTTCAATGAGCAAATGACTGAAAAACCTGTGGTACACCCATACGACGGACTACTATTCAGCAATAAAAAGCAACAAACTGGCGAATCTCCAGAGAATTAAACTGACTCAGAAAAACCGAAATGGCACATTCCTTTCGGGAAAAAGTTCTCCTTAGTCTGGCAACTATTAATCTCCTCCATTTCTACAATTTTGTCATTTCACGAATGTTACATAAATGCAATCATAGTTGCCAGACTAAGGGGTAAGCTGAAGGAGGGAAGTGAGTGTGGCTAGAAAAGAGCCCATGAGGATTCCTGTGGGCTTGGAAATGTTCTGTGTCTTGGCTGTATCAGCATCACTATCCTGGGTGCCATATTGTACAGTGGTTTTGCAATGTGTTACCACTGGGGGAAACTGGTGAAAGGTATATGGGATCTCTGAATTTATTATTTGCATGTGAATCTACAATTATCTCAAAACAAAAAGCTAAAAAGACAAGTGGCCAGATACAAAGTGGCTCATGCTTGTAATCCCAGCACTTTGGGAGGCTGAGGTGGGGGGACCCAGCATGGGCAACATAGGGAGACCCTGTCTCTACAAAAATAAAAATGAAAAAATGAGGCATGGTGGTGAATGCCTATGGTTCCAGCTACTTGGGAGGCTGAGGTGGAAGAATCCCTTGAGTCTGGGAGGCTGCACTGGGCTGAGATCACACCACTGCACTCCAGCCTGGGTGGCAGAGTGAGACTCTGTCTCAACCAAACTCCCCAAAACCAAAAACCAAAACTCTTCACTGACAAAAACATTTGTCTCTGACTGCGGGGTACCTTGGGGCTAACCTCAGTGTGTGGAAGAACGCTTCGGCTGCTAAACATTTAGCGTGGAGAACCAACCACTAGCTATACCTACCCACGGTCACCATAAATGCTGTGCGTGTGGGGGAGGCTGAGTGTGCATCTGAGAGGCACGGTGTAGGTGAGGAGCTCTCATGCAGTGTGAAGATGTTGGGTTTGACAGGGGGCCGACAGAAAGGATCTATGTGAAGAACACTGCCATAGTCTCTGTAACAGAGACACGATATCCGTTCTACTATTCGATGTCCTCAGATTCAGGCAGGAATTTAATGCCAGCAAACTCTGTTTTCTTTTTTCAGATGAACTCCTATGCCCCCTTTTCCTTCAGGAGAACTATATGACATTCTTCCTCAACCATAACTGCCAGAAAATTTGCAGTTCAATTTAACACTTAATGGTAACAACTAACTTTATTCTAGGTTTCTGCTGATAGTACCATAACCAAAAAACAGATGAAACTCTGAAAACCATTTCTGACTTTCATTCATTGTTTTACATGTGCTTTGATAATTTAAACTATCTCTAATCTGTTTTAAATGTAGGCAAACTATGAATTATCTATGTAAAAAGCATGTCCGAGACATCTACTTTGTCTTTATCGCCACTGAATGCTGTGTAATGAATTTGCGCTACTTGCTCTGAATGAATCGCTGGTCTGAGCTAGTTAGTTGCCCCTCTCCCACTTTAAATCCTTTCAGTTAATTGCCACCCAAAATAATTACTTCAGGGAAGTTTCAGTCACTAGCAAATGGGTTCTCTGAACGTGTGTGGTCCCACGTCAGGCCCTGTCATATCAGTGACAGCACCTGAGAGGGACATCTCTGGAAAACCTCCAGAGAATCACCGACGGTGACCTCCAGAAAGCATCTCTCCAGGCTTCAGGGGTGCTGGCATCACACTTACGGACTTCCTCTTACCCTCGACCTCCCACTGTCTGGACCCCAGGCCTTATACAGGTCGACAATCTCTTATCCGCAAATCTGAAATCCAAAACACTCTCAAAGCTTTGTTTCCCAAACTCATTTAGAAACAAAACTTAGTATGACTATTTTTGGTGGCTGATCTGGTGTTCACCTACTTTTACAGTCTTCTGCATCGTGTGGTGTATGCACTGCATACCTTTCCAAAATTCTGAATTCCCAAACACGAGGCACTCAGTATTGCATAAGGACTGTGGACCTCACCTCTAGCTCACTCTGACGTCCCATTTCCAGGGCTGCGCCTATGAACCCGGTATTGCCTAGAACTGCTTTTCCTCTGAAACCCTACACTCACACCTCCTTTTCAGACCTAGTCCCCTAACATTCCTTGCTCCCACCATCCTCGAAATTCAACCTCTTGGATTTCCCATCCCTTGACTCATCCATGTTCTCCATCTGTGAAGTTCCTTCTGACTAAAGGTCCTCCCCCACGTTGCTAATTCCACACTGCCAGCACAGCACCCCACCGCTCTCCTGTGACGTCCTCACTTGCTGTCTTTTTGCTGTCCCTGCCCCACAGAACTCCAGCACTGCCCTACTCCACCAACTACCCGGTTTTCGTTCGTCACCACCGGGCTGCAGGGTACAACTGAGAAAGCGACACGAACCGGAGGCAGTGCCTCAGTGGCCCTCGGCGGGGCCTCCAACGTTGCTGAAGAGGCCGTGTGCAATCCAAGTTTCCTGCCCCTGCTGACTCCCCCGGCCTACAACATTCTCAGCGACGTGGAATTTGACTATTCCAAACTTTGTCTATTTTGTGTTTCTACCCTACCACTCACTCCAAGCAGTCTCAGAGGATGACTTGTTCAAGTAAAAACTTCCCTAAACCCACATGCTGCCTCAAGTTGACTCCTCAAGTTCAAGTGAAAACCCGTATCCTGCCTCTCCATCTCTACCAACTCACCCGCACCGGCACACCTGCAGAGCGTCCATCCTTTTATCATCCACCAAACTGGGCCTCGGCCCACTCCACCACCTGGGCACACGGATTCACCAATTATCTCCTCATTTTCTCCCCCCCTCCCTCTTTTTCTTTGAGGAGGCAGCACAGTGTAGGAGTTAGAATCACACAAACTGGGTCTTGCTCCTGTTCTGCCCAGTGTTGCCTTACTGGAAAACTGCAGCAAGCAGTGCCAATCACCAGGGTGCACGAGACATGGTGGTCACGTCTGAAACCTTGGCAAGTGTGGCTCAGCACTGCTGTCTCAGCTCTATGGGCTTTCTGACCTCGGCCCAGAGATATTTTCAAGCACCACGTTTCCAGGTATTATTCATTTTTCATAAAAAATACTGTCTTCTTGGTTGTAACTCTATATGTCTAAAAAGAGAAAACCTACTATACAATACATGCATACTTCTTTCTTGTTAAAAATTAAACAGGAAAAATACAGGTTAAAGAGTAGAAGCCCCCAACACACTCACTAGTTAGTGGCCACTCCTAGCAGTCTGATGTGAAAGTTACTCTAAGCCACAGTGACTTGGTCGCAGAGGTGATAGCGCTTCACACAAACTGTTCTTTCCAAGGTCACAAATAATGTCCTCAAGTCCAGGCTCCGCGCGCACTCTTCAGCCTCTGCTCCGCCGGGCCCTGCCTGCTGGGATGTGCTAACCACACCTTCCACTGCTTTCTGTCATGCTATCTGCTGGCTGCCTTCTCGTTTGGCCTTGCTCTCAGGATTCTCTGCTTGTCCCAATTCTTACCCCCGAGACCAAGTTCCAAACAGATGCTTCTGCTGGGATGCTCCACAGCCACCTTCAACTCAGCAGGCTGCAGATGGCACATGCCACTTCCTGCCCCAGTAATAACCAAGGCGGTGGTGACCCCCTATGGCGTGGGGAGTAACTCTTCTCTTCACTTTAAAAACAACAAGTGCAGGCTCAGGGGAGTCATTTTTTTCCAAAGCCACACAGTTAGTAAAGGGGGCAGAGCCAAGATATAACCTGCACCTGCCTAATGGCAGAGCCGGGCTTCTGGACGCCACAACTCTCTGCCTCTCCCTACCCTCGGTAAAGCCAAAGCCAGAAACGAGAATGGCCACAGATGCCACCATTTCTCTGGATAATGCAGACACTGAGACCCAACTGTACCAGACTCATGGTTTTCTTGGGTTTTAGCCCTCAATCCTGCAATGGCTGCTGTCCAGTCCATGGGGTTTAAGTGTTACAGGTGGGAGAAACCAAAGAAGTACAGAATCTAATTCAGAATCTTAGTCGGCAACACAAGTCTCTGCTCAGGCCAACCACGAAGAGGTGGCATTTCTGGGCATCAGCTGCCACCGGAAGCAGGGACTGGAGAGATGGCATAGCATGGCTGGGCGGCTTGCAAGCCATTCAACTGCTGAAGGCAAGATCCAGGAAGGTCACCACATTCACTCGAAGTGGTCATTCTGAGCAGCTTCCAAAAGCCAGAAACTACATAAGCTCATTACAAGAAATAATTTTAGTATGAGATACCAGGGGGAGGAAAAAAAGAACGTGTGGCCTCTAAAAAGAGAATGTTCATATGTCATGTAAATCTGCTATTTGCAGGGGTGTGGCGGTAAGCTTCTGAAAGATTATAAAGGTTCTGCCCGGCTGGAAGCCTACAGTTTCACAACATACTACTAGTTTGCAACCCCAAGGTCAATGCCCACCTTTTAAAGTTCATTTTAAAGACTGTCTTTCTATATGTATGCTATACTGCAATAAAAACATTGAAGAAGAAAAAAATATAGATACGGGCTCCTTCCTTTTTACCAAACAGCATCAGTGGGAAGCATAGTGAGTACAGCAGCCGCTCCTGTGAAGCCTGTAACCACTGTCTCCTCACAGGCTCAAGAGTCACCAATAATGTGGCATCCATGCTCCCTCACTGAGTATCTTTTAGTAGGTTGACTCTAGGACCACTGAAAATTAAAAAGTATTTCACTTTAAAATTCAGGTTCTCAATGAGTGATCCTGAAAATAGAATTGGACCCATCATGCTGATGTTGGAAGACTGTGTTAGACACAGGAATGAGGTAGTCAATTTGACTGCCCAACTCTTTCTTTGTGATAAGAGAGGATAATACAGATTTATTTTATTCATGCCCTAATGTGGGAAAAAATGCTATGTAACTTGACCTAATTACAAAAGAACTTTTAAGTAGTCACTTAAGATTATTCTAAAAATTACCCTAAAATATGTAAGCTCAGTTAATAATGGGTTAGCCAAAAAAGGATTTCTGTAGAAGGTTAACCAATCATATTCAAGACGTCTTACTGTTTTACAAATCCGAATGCATGTAATTCCAAGAGGACTCAATAGAGCTAGTTTTCATCTTACTGGGACTAAAAAATTATCTAAAACTCCTAGACTCTGGGATGTCAAGTTTCTTCTGGCCTCTTAGGGCTGCCAAGATCCCTGTTTTCTGTATAAACTGAAGCCAAAAACTCCTTGGTAAACCATTCTGGAAGGGACTGATATAGGCTTGGAATAAGGTATATTAGCGTGCTGCCACGAGAGAGAAAGGAAGACGCAAAGAAGCTCAGGCTGTAAAGGGATGAAACTGCAATACAACTAGAGGCTATTTACTGGTTTTTACCTCTTGATGCTGGAGCTTACAAACTGGTCTACCCATTTGTGTGTGGTGCAGACTTCCAAGCTCCCAGTGGTGTCTACCTCTTGGTATTTATGCCCTTGTGTGGTTCTCTCTCCTGGAGTGTGGGCTGGATCACACTTCGAATGAGCAGAATACTACAACGTTGATGGGATGTCACTTCCCAGATTAGATCGTAAGAAACAGTGACTTCCGTCCTGCTTCCTCCTTGCCCTCTTGTTTGTTCTGGGGGAGCCAACTGCCAAGCTGTGACCTGCCCTGTGGATAGGAACCACGACAGACCTCTGGCCACAGCCAGTAAGGAGCTGGGGCCCTCCGTCCAACAGCCCATGAAGAACTGAATCCTGCCATCAACTGCCTGTGTGAACATGGAGGCAGGTCCACCTTCAGCTGAACCTTAAGATGACATCAGCCTTGGCCAACACCTTGACTGCAGTCTTGTGAGGGCCATGGGACCCAGCTAAGCTGTACTCACGTCCCTGACCACACAAGCTGTGAGGTAAGAGTATGTGTTCTTTTAAGCACCTGGGTTTTGGGGTAATCTGTTACTCAGAAATAGGCAGGTAACTAATACAGTAAGCAGAACTCTAAAGCAGGCTTGGCAAGCTTTTTTGGTTAAGGGCCCGATAGCAAACATTTTCGGCTTTGTGGGCCATACTGTTTTGGTCACAATTACTTAACTCTGCCATAGAAGCAGGAAAGCTGAGGATATACCAACAGATGAGCATGGTTCTATTCCAATAAAACTTTATTCATAAAACCAGGTGGTCATTCGGCCTGCTAATTTAGTCTGCCAACCCCTGCTTGAAAGTGAAGAAATCCTAATTTGGAGTTAAAAGGCAGATGATCTCCATTTTACTCCTGTGCTCAAAATTGTTTTAACAATGAAAAAAAAGCTAAATCTATCACAGTAACACAATCACAGGCAGCTGAAAAGAAAAACAGTAGATGTCCACGGAATTTCTGATTTTGGTAAACAATCTAAGAAATACAAATATATCTTTTATGACAGATACCTCTAATTGCATTTGATGGAAAAGTTGAAGTCCAACTCTGGAGATAAATCTGAGCCAGAGGAACCTACTAAGTTAGTTGGTTACCACAACTACAATCTTAACAGCTCCTTAGGCATGCACGGGCTTTTCCCCCACACATCATGGATCTCCAGCAGTGGGAGGAGACGATTACCTTTGCTTTTTGGCAATGGCGATGGAGGCTGCTCTGTAAACACTTCTAGGGCTGGGGAGTCATGGTGGTCGAAGTCTTTGTCCATGGCTTCTATGAGACTGGTGATGTCCGAGTCCTCGGAACTGTGCCTCGTGCTGCTGGCACGTTCTGGGTGGGAAGGGTGTGCGAGGGGGGCGGGAGACAGCCTTTCGGGCTGCGGCTCCTGGGGCTGAGGCACTGGCGGTGGCGGAGGAGGCTGAGGGTGCTGCTCCAGCGGGCTGTGGGCATGGTGCTGGCTGCCGTGCTGGCTCTGCTTTGCCCCTTTGGACTTTCTGCCTGCTGTATGACCTTGAGTCACTGTGTTCGAATCTAAGACAAGGGGGCTTGTTTTGTTAGCAGACTGTGAAGAAGCTGCTTGAGCAGAAGTCCTACTAGAGGTACTTGAACTGTTTTTGGCTCTGACGTTTTCCACGTCAGCTGAGTTTCTATTGCTGTGACTGCTGTGTGGGTGGACCGATGGGCCACACTGCTTATGACTCCCGGCACTGGGTCGGGATGATGAACCGCCTGCTCCACAGAACCCCCTACTGTGACCGGGGTCACAGCTGAGTGTGTTCAAGCTGAAAAAGGGACCAACTGCAGATCAGTAAATAGCAACCTACAAAATCTAATATTAAAAAAACTTACTTCATCAGTATAGCCACCATAAATATAAACTACACTAGGGAAAAAAATCGCAAGAAATAGGGAGAATTTCTACTACTCTCTAAAATTTGTTCTATCTGAACATTGATAATTTACCGTCAGTGATCTAACTAAAAGTATTTTAACCCTTATCAATATAATAAAAACACAGTATCCAGTACGAGCTCTAAGTCACCCAGAGTTCCATACAGGGTGCTATTAAATAATCAGAATTAAGATTTTTTTTCTCCTGAGCAAAGATGAAAAGCAACTTATTTTTTCTTGTAATTTTATCAGCCAAATCTATGTACACGAGGGAATTTACTGCCAGCATGTGAACATACTTTCCTTCAGATGAAATACCAACGATTCTCCTGAGATCAAATGGCCTTCCCACATCAAAGGGCGGGTTCGAGGCCTCAAAGGATAGCCGCCTTCGAAATGGCTCCCATATTCCTTGAGCTTCCAAATAGGCTGTTCCAATGACCAAAAGAAACAGTGCACTGCAGGGGTAAACAAAATTGGAAAATCAGGATTGTTAGTGAACAAGCAACAAAATTTGATGTAAAAGGCAGAGTTTCTTGGTAAAGTACAAAATGATATAATAGAAAACCAAGTTGTCTGTGACAACTTTTAACAGACAAAACCCACAGTTTTACGGATAAAAGTTTGCACATCAGTTTTTCTTTCCTTCTCTTTTTTTTTTTTGAGACGAAGTTTCACTCTTATTGCCCAGACTGGAGTGCAATGGGGCGATCTCAGCTCACTGCAACCTCAGCCTCCCAGGTTCAAGCGACTCTCCTGCCTCAGCCTCCCGAGTAGCTGGACTTATAGGGATGCACCCGGCTAATTTTTTGTATTTTTAGTAGAGATGGGGTTTCGCCATGTTGGCTAGGCTGGTCTTACACTCCTGACCTCAGGTGATCTGCCCGCCTCGGCCTCCCAAAGTGCAGGGAATACAGGTGTGAGCCGCCGTGCCCGGCCTGCTCATCAATTTTTATAGAATGCCATCTTACATGGAGGTTTTATATGGAGGCAATAATTACATGTATTAGAAGAAACGCCTGGAATCTGATTTTTCTTTTACTAAGAAGAATTTTAGTTTCAACTCTCCAACCTGTTTCTTCTAAAGGATGTGTGATATAAATATGTAAATTAGTTCAGAGGTGAATCTGATTCTTGAAACACAAAGTAATATACTGAGAACAGATGAAGACACTGAGAATTTAAAAAACATTTCTAATCAGTTTCATGTGGCCTAGGTAGTATTAAGTATATTATATATATGCCCCAGTCAAGTAACTTCATCTGAGCGTTTTAAAAAGACGTCAAAAGGTACTTAATTTGTGTAACCAATTTCAGAGGTAAAGAAGACTGTTTATTACATATTCCACCCAAGAAGGGCTCAGTTTTCACTGTTCCCACCAGTCTGTAAGCCTGATAAAGGCAGAGTTCTATCTTGTTCGCTGGCGTATCCTAGAACTCAGAACAGTGGCTGGCACAGAGCCGGCACTCCAACAGTGTTAAATGTTGAATGAATATGAACCTTGAAAGAAGACACAAGTACCTCATTATTCCTGAGATGATGATATACAGAGCCAATTCCCAGTTGGGTCTGGGTAGGGCTTCTGCACAGGTTGCTAACATATGGTAAGGAAGGGATGCATTCAATATAAACACAAACTCAGAGCCACTGGTTGTTATAAACTTCAGTTCCCGGATAACTCTAGAAGCTGTAAAATCAGGAGTAAACCTAAAACACAATGATGGCAGTAAGGCTAAGTTTTAAAAATATCTCACAAGCAGTCTACATATAATACCAATCCCATAAGCCTTTGAAATGTTCGACGCTTTTACTCAACTTCCTCATTTTAGGATGAAAAAAGTATTGTCCCATGGTCAATAATAGGAACTGTATTCTGTGAATAATTAGAGAACTTACACTAAAAAGTAACAATAATCAGTTTCCTGTAATTATTAATTCAGAAAATGGTCCTGAGCTTTGTGTCCTTCTCCCCTTCTTTCTTCTTTATCTAAATCCATGCTCTTCCTCCAGGCTACAGTCCCAATAATGTCTTTTTTAAAAAAACAAACGAACCGTCAGGGGCCTAGTGATTTTTCCATCATCTCCTGCAGTATGGATTACTGCTGCAATTATTTTATTTTTATTTTTTGCTAATTGTATGCACCTTAAAGTGTCTTATTCCTCATTGTATCTTTAGGTGTCACACATTATGTCTTATATACAATAATGTAGCTACTTATTAAGTAAATATCCATTAAAGATCACAAAATTAAATATTCAATTAAGGGACAGAAGTTGCATTTTATTGCATAAACTTTATAACAAAACAAGTTATTAATTAATTGTTAAAATATGCTGTAGCTATTACTGAGATAGGCATTAAAACTGTCTTCTAACCAAAATATTACGTATCTTTATACTGCAAAACATGAAAAAATTGTACACGTATGAAACAAATCTCTGTTGCTGAGGGACTGTGAATTTACACCAACATCTTTTGCTTTAACATAACCCTGAAAATAATTTTGAAATTGATTTCTAAGATTATCTGATTCACTTCAGAGATAAAGTTTTACAACTTTTGAAAACAGATATGAAGAAATGCCTCAACCAAAGATTAAGTGAAAAAAAATTTACAACTTTGAAAACTAAGATATGAAGAAATACCTTAGCCAAAGATTAAGTGGAAAAAAAAAAATCAAATGAATACATTTGTGGATAAAGACTTTTGGTAAACATGAAAACATATCTTTGCATAGAGTTTGAGCAGCTCTCGTATAGAAAGTTAGTGACTGATTATACCTGAAAATAAAATACTTACAAGATGATGATATCTCTAGAGGCATTGGCACTTAGAACAAACTCTTGACAATTAACCACTTTAAAGCCATATCCTTCACAGGAGTATCCACTGATTTCAATGGTTTCTACGTGAATTTGAAGTTGTCCTGTATTCTCTACCTTAAATGTTCTTTTCAATGTGAAATTTGGTTCTCTTAGTTTTAAACCTAAAGGATAAAAAATCAGGAATAAGACTAAATCTTGCCATCATGTGCTCCCAGTCCAAACGATAAACACACTATTCATGAATTACTATGTGTCACAGGTTATAAACCATCCCTGCACGTCAGAAAGATCAGCTGTTCCTCAGATTTCATCATGAGGTAATCGACTTTGACACATCATTTTAGATGGCAAAAGTTTATTATACTTTACATTTCATACTGAGAGTGAATCAGCTAAGGTATGCAATGAGTGCAAACACTTTAAATCTCTTATGATCCAAATCAAACAACTCTAAACGTAAGACATGGAATTTCCTTAAGATCTTAAGCATTCATAACTAATATACACCTCTGCACATATAGAAATAACGTTGTTTTTGAAATTATTTACTGTTGAAAGCAAATTCTGAAATTAGTGTCCTTGGAACTGTTAGGAAGACTTACTATCTGTACAATCTTTTAACAAGGCTTCCGTGATTTTAAAGCGCAAGGAACTTCCTGGACCTGGAAGCTTGCCTGCCACCCTCAAGTTCTCAGTTGTTCCTTGTCCTTGGACCATCACAGCATCCATCACAGTCAGGTTATTTCTATGCAAGAACAAGAATTACAGATTTTCCTCTCACTAAATTTGCACAATCTTCTGATTTGCAATTTCTACTGTTATTTTACAGAGCACCACATAGAAATTAAATTTAATGGTGAGAATTTATACTTTAAGAATTCAAAAATATACGGAGAAGAGCAAGAGTTTTTAAGAGACACACATCACAGTAAGACACTATTCGTGGTTTTGAACTACGCATTTGATAACAAAGGTATGTTTCATCAGGCATGGAGTATGCGTGCATGTTTTGGACAAAGTGAATTCAAACTATTTTGTAAGTTAGACACGCAAATTCATCTTAAAACAAGTGAGGCCTTCTAAGTGAGTAGTAAAAATGAACCCATGCTGTGTCACAGAACCTACCTGACGATGACAAGTGAAGAAACAGTTCTGTTGTGAACTGGTGTAAACTTTACTTTGACAGATTTCTTTTCTCCAGGTTTTAAAATTAGGTTTAAAATTAAATGTCGAGAGAGGCCCTCCATAAATCCTGTTGAACTCTGCAGTGGATGAGCCTTGAATCATTGGGTAAACAAAGAGGAGTCATGAATACATTCTCTGGAAGAAGTTTCTTCCTTTACGCCCCATCTGCAGCCCAGCAGAGGTTCTCAAACTGATCAAATGTGTAAACAACTTTATCTGTCATGTTTAGACACGGGTTGGCGGAAAGCAGCGCAGAGGAACCAACGATGAGATGCATATTCTGCATTAAGTCCAAAGAGGGGCTTTGTTCCCCAGGTCACCAAACAAAGTCCTCAATGTTTGCACAAGGCATTTGTTTTTGGATACATATCTCTTTTGTTTTTAATGTTCTAAAATTTCGAAATATTACACACACAGACAAGGACAGAAACCTAAGATGATCGCCTAGACACACCAGCACAAAGCAAACACTTGTGGAACCAATGCCAGCAGCCCAGGCCTCCCGATGCTTCCCGTCACTGCTCCTCTCTAAAGGGGACCAAGGCCAACACCTCAGGCCTCCTGCCACTGCCTGCCACTGCCACGCCACTCCTCCCCTCTGAAGGGGACCAGCTGAAGGGTCTTCAGGCTGCACCGTACATTTACATGTAAAAAGATTTCCAACTCCTACAAATTTCTCCTTGAATCTTATTTTGAAGGTAACACACGATTACTGTTTCATAAACACCCGATGATTTAAAGTTTAAAGCATAGCTTAGTTTAATATAAAATACGACTTTTTGACAGCCAGTTATAGTTAAGGTTAAGAAAATTTGCTCGTCTATTGACAAAAACAGTCACAGGTCACATATAAGGATATACTGTTCTGGTTTTTAAGCAACATTAAGTGTAAACTTTTTTGAGGGAAGGGTTGTCAACACTTGGCTATAAACATCCACCAGTTCTTTACGGCTTCTGCTAACATGGAAGGAGGGTGAGTTCTGTATTGTTTTCTACTCCCCCGGCAGAGATCGGTGTGCGTTTCACACATACAGATCCAGCTACTTGCTTCAGCATGAGTCCACAAACATTAACTTATAGTCAACAGACTTAATGAAGCACACTACTTTTAATTCTTGTTTCTGAGGTAAATATGGTTGTCTCTGTATATGCCAGAGATTGTTTCCAGGATCCCGGGCATAACCAGATCTGCGCATTTTCAAGTCGCAGTCGGCCACTGTGGAATGCACCTATACAAAAAGTACGGCTCTCCATATATGCAGTTTTGCATCCTGAGAACTGTATTTTCCATCTGCGCTTGACTGAAAAAAAGTATGCATGAACCAGCATAGTCCAAGTCTGTGTTGTTCAAGTGTTAACTGCTATTTTTTTCCTTTCTGTCCAAGTCCACTGAGACAAGAGAATATTCCAACTGCTTCAAGATGGTTGGTAAGTTCCCTTTTAAATAAACTACTCTTGAGTAACCGATGGACACAATGATGTACTATACATATATTCCCAGCAAACAGTAGCTAATTTAAATTCTCACGATTTGGGGAAAACTTTAGGATGCTGCGATGCCTCCCGTACACCATTCAGGACCTTAATAATTTCACAGTGGAGGTTCTCCAAAAGTGACCTGAGGACCCCAGGGGATCTCAGGGATCCTGTCAGAGCGTCCACCACAACGTCAAAACTATTTTCATAGTAATACCGATAGATGCTATTTGTCTTTTTCACTATGTTGGCATGTGCACTGACAGTCAGCAAAAGCTATGGAGGTAAAACTGCTGACCCCTTAGCATGCATCAGGGCAGTGGTATCCAACTTCCCTAGCAGCCACTGTGTTCTTCAGTGTCATGCATTTGTAGTTAAAAAAAAAAAAGTCCTTGATGATGCCGTAAAAACTTCAACCCTGGAGCACGTCTTTAATACTCTGTGGGATACAATGGGAAGTATGTAAAAAGTATTTCTACAGCTACCATGTTGTTTTGCAAAGCTGTTTGAGATGGAAGCTGAACTAGTGAACTGGCTGCTTTTCTCATGGAACACTGTTTATGTCTGAAAGAATGACTGACAGTCAACGGTTATTCAGACTTGGGTATCTGGCAGATATTTTCACAGAAATAAGTGAGCCTATTGAAGTGTTTGTTTCCAGTAAAATTCAAGCTTTCGAGCAAAATTTAGGATTTTGGATAATTTGTATTCACCTTTGTGAACTTGACAGCTTCCCAATACTTCAAGACTTTCCTGATGAGCCTGGTGGTGAGTGAGTATGATTCATTTTTGGATAGTGTATAGTGAATTGTGGCAACATCTGTAAGGTCTGCATATCTCTGTGCACCAATATTTTCCAAATGACTGATGTACAGTGTTATAAATAAAAAGGCAACTAAAATACTCCTTCTTTTTGCAATTACATGTCTGTAGCAGGTTAGATTTTCATTACATACTTCAATTAAAACAATGTATCAAGAGAGACTGAATGTAGGGGCAGATGAGAATCTACCTGTCCATTAAGTCAGGGAGCCAGCCATTAAAGAGAGTTGTAAAAATTTAAAACAATCCATTCTCCTTGCTAAATGATTTTTTAAAATACAGGTAGTTTTCATTTTTGATGTTACCTATGTTGAATGGAGTAAGTTTATTATTATTATTTTAAACAAATTAAATCACTCTTTTAAAGATCTCCCGCGCTCAGCCTCAGTTTCAGTTTCTAATATGGCCACACACTGATGGATGCAAACCATATAGACAAGAAACCTCTCTGGGGTCCTTAATAATTTTAAGACTGCAAGGGAGTCCTAAGACCAAGTATCTTGAGAACCACATTCTACAGCACTGTAGAGATGCCTGAGATAGAATTTACTCTAAGCTCACTCTAGGACCTCTTCCTGAATTTCTTCTTTAGAATAAATTTCTGACGTCTAGATACTCTTATTTATTTTCCTATCTCTCACAGTGCTTAGTTCAGTGTTCTACATCTTGTAAATATGGCTTCTAGTTAATAAAATAAAAAAGTTAAATATTAGCTCACTTAATACTTATGTGAAATTTCTCCCTATTATAAAAGCAGAGTGGGCCGGGCACGGTGGCTCACGCTTGTAATCTCAGTACTTTGGGAGGCCCAAGGCAGGTGGATCACCTGAGGTCAGGAGTTCGAGACCAGCCTGGCCACCATGGTGAAACCCCGGCTCTACTAAAAAATACCAACCAAAAAAAAATTAGCCAGGTGTGGTGGAGACAGAGTCAGACTCTGTCTCAGAAAAAAAAAAAAAAAGAAAAAGAAAAAAGAAAAGCAGAGTGAAAGGAAGTTCCGGTTACTGAGCCTTCTAGGTAACTTCCAGTAATATTTGTTACTTTGGCATTTTACAGATGGGAAAAGCAAAGCACAAAAAGATTCCCAGAGAGGGGCATGAGGCTGGAATACAAGACTGTCTACACTTCAGTCTAGTGTCCAGCTATTGTTCGACAGAAAAAAACACAACTTTGAATATTACTTTCTTATGTAAGCTTGCCTGAAAGACAGAGTTATAAAAACTATTCTAATAAGGACTGGGCTAATATATGCTTTACAGATAAAAACATGGAGCTATGGGAAAGAATACAGTATTTCAAGAACTACGAGGGATCTGGTTTGAAAGGCTCATAGCAATTCCTGGTCAGCAATGACCACATGATACAATGGTAAGGGCAAAGCTTCTGGAATCAGAGAACCAGATCTGAATTAGGCCCGAGGCAGAAAGAAGGGCATAGTGGCCAAAAGGCTTGGACCACTTTGCAGGGAGCCTTAGCTCCAAGTGCTAAGTTCCTAACACACACCCTTACATTAGGTCTTATTTAATAACGAGTGGTTAGCGGTTGCTCCGCCTGGCCTGAATGATACAAAATAGTTTGGTTCCTAGAACAAACCAGTTTATGTATATGTTTATAAATAGAAGATTATCCACTGAGTGAAAATCATGCATATTACCATGCTAAATACAAACACAGTCAGCCATGGGTTTAGCATTCATGGATGGCTTACAATTTAATTACAAAGTATCCAGAAAGAAAATTTAAATGACTGAGCTCAATAAAAATTAATTATGTATTAACATTTACCTCATCTGTATATTCTCAGAATTTCTGTAATTATTATTACAAACCTTCATGGGCTTAATGTTTAATGCCCACAAATACGAACCTTCCACTCAATGTGCCTTACCTTGATCTAAATCCCACCTACTCTTCCTGATTTATTTGCCTCTAAAATAATCACTGGACTGCTCTGACTTCTTCAGTAACTTACCCTTCAGCCAAATTTAAGAGTAGCCAATAATTTTCTTTCATATTTATATTGATCATATTATAGAATAATTTCTTTGGAATATTATGAAGTTTGAATACTTACACTGTTTCTGAAGACTTGAAATTCTAGTGTTCTCAAATCTATCTTTGCCACCTTACTCAAGTTAAACCTAAAACAAAAAATGTACACGTATTTATTCATAAGCAACATCATAGTTAAGGAGGTTATGGAGTGATTATCAGGTGTGTGCTTTATTTTCAAATTATTGTCTGGCGGTTTTTGAGATCGGTATGATCAGATTTATAGCCTTAAGAAAATTAAAGGCCACAACTTGTAATTAATATTTTGTTCACTTTTTAAAACTAGAATATTTGAAAGGTTTCATCTGCTTTCTCTTTACACATTTTTAGAAGGGAGCTCCACATTACTTTTTCTTGCCTTATATTGAAAGTTTTTCTGGATGCTTCACACAGCATCAGCCTAAACCTCCCTAAAACCTTCTCTCAACCGTATAGATCCAGAACTTCTCTAAGTCAAATCTATCACTGTATGAGCTGCAATAAGGCTTTTTAAGTGAATACAATACTGATTCAATACTACATAGAAACACCGTGATGATCCAAAACAATACTTACCTTGATACTAACTTATCTACAAACACTGAGGGGTTGGAATATAAAGCGAGAGGAATAAACTGAACATAGACAGGAACATCTGCAGGATTTTCTAAAGTGATCTCTTCTTCCTTAAACAAGATAACGAAACATTAAATGAAAGATTTCTATAGTGAAAGCTGAGAGTAAATACTTTATAACCCTAGTACGTATTTCCAAAAACCAACATCACTTTGAATACTTACTGAGGAGCAGTTTGTATTAGTAAGTGGAAATTTCAAGTGCCGGGGTGAGCTAAGTATGGAAGGCCAGGAGAGCTCGGCAGTGATTTTTGATATTATATTTTTTTGAAGGTCTGTATTTACTTCAAATATAGCACTCAATCTAGAAAAACAATTTGTAAGTCACTGTATCACAATGAAATATTTGAGTCTTCTGAACATAAGAAATTCGATTAGGCTTATGTACTTGAGAAATTTTTTGCTGGCCCTGAAAAAAACACATTTATCCATTCTAATATTTTACTATGCTTGTAATGCTATCTGATGTCTCTGTATTGGCACAAAGAGTTGCCAAAATATCTGTCACAGATCCTCTGTTTCTGTACTGAATATGGAAAGGATGATAAATCTTAGGCATAGCACCAATGACATGAATGTAATCCTGTGGAAGTTTAGAAAAAACTTTCCAAGTATAAATTCAGTAAGAAAAGCTGGCCTATAGCAGATAACCTATTTAGAAAAGGCAGGCATATACAGATAACACATGATGTTACGCAGATCCTAAAGAATCTTACGTGCCTAAGGGAAAGATCTAGACATCTACAAGCAGAGTGCTAAAAACATTTTCAGTAGAACTAATGAGAAGGCAGTGCATTGCTTGGCATATGGCTTTTATTCCCTTGATATAAAAACAAAACAGAGTCCTCACACTCCATGAAGACATCAGTTGACGACAGAGGCAAAACCTATGAAGGTTTTGTGCAGATACACGTAAAGTTTTCAGCAATATTCAAGACCTCATCTGAGTATATCCTGACTCATAAGTGTGTATAAGCCAGTTGCTTAGAACTCGGAACACATTCCCACAGACACAATATTATAAATGGAGCTGAGATCCCTGGGACTAAACGCTGAAGCATATTTTAACCCCTAATTCTACTGCTGCAGTGTTACGATACTCTAATACTGGTAAGAGTACAGGTTTATAAGACTAGTAGCAGAAATCCTCTGTAACACACACATAACAAAGTAACACAAAGGCAGGATCAGGGAGAATATCACATCCACTGTGCACTCAGCATAGACAGGGAGCCCGGGTCTTAGCAATGGGGTGCTGGGGACAGAGAGAGGAGGGCAGGCTTTTTGTGGGTAGGAGGTGAAGAGGTTCCTCAGCAGCTGAGCCTAGGGCAGCACTGTAAGTTATTTGTTCATAACTGGACATTAACATTTGGGACTTGCTTGTCCTTTATAATGTCCACTGTGGAAATACAGGGTACAAAGGAGAGTTTTAATTAGTGTTCTCTTACCAAGTCCATTAGAGGAAGTGTCTTCTGTATTCATTTTGACCATCTTTTTAAAGTAAACATGCAACTTTCTTTTGCCTTAGGAAAACTTTTCATAGCAGACAGTTCAGATAAACAAATCCTTCAATTATTAATGGTTTGAGAATTTACAGTACTCTTTAATGGGAATATCTTGATACTAACAAATATATTTCAAATTAGCAGCTTGAGAAGAGCAGTTTCCATCAGTTGCCACACTATCATTATTCTAGTCAAATTCTTTTCTGAAGTACATGAAAAGATCAGATTTCTATACTACCAAATCAATACATTTTTTGTTTTTGAATCCAGGTGCAGTATTGATTTGTCATTAGATGCACATTTCCTACCTACCAAAGAAACACCGTGGGGCCTGTCTGAATGGAGCCCTGTGTGCTCCTGAACAGCTCGGCACTTAGAAATGAAGGAGGTGGGCTGGGCACAGTGGGTCACACCTGTAATCCCAGCACTTTGGGAAGCTGAGGTGGGTGGATCACGAGGTCAAGAGATCGAGACCATCCTGGCCAACGTGGTGAAACCCTATCTCTACTAAAAATACAAAAATTAGCTGGGCATGGTGGTGTGTGCCTGTAGTCCCAGCTACTCGGGAGGCTGAGGCAGGAGAATCACGCCACTGCACTCCAGTTTCATGACAAAGTGAGACTCCGTCTCAAAAAAAAAAAGAAGGAGGTATTCTTTTCACAATAAGCAAACAGACACTCTGGTCTCGTACCAAGTGTCCAGGTGGGGGTAGACCTAGAAAATGTTCTCCTTGCCTTTAACAGAGGTCAGTGGTAGGTAAAAACTTTCTTTCCTATGCAAATGGATGAGTCTAAGGTGAATACCTACGTAAAGACAACTTCAAATATTTTCTTGGAGTGTAAGAAGTATCTAAAGCACCACAGAAGATAGAAAAATGACAGTATGTATATTTCTAAGCAACATACAGTTAAAATGGCAATTTAAGATGCCTCACTAATAACTTTCTGAAAATTAGGCATTCTTTCTTAGCTATAAAGAAAAGTAACTTAATATAAGAGTAAAATTTAGAAAGCATTGTTTCAAGCTTGTAAAGATGGCTAAAATAAACATAAACCACTCACCTATGACCTGAATTTTCCTTTATTCCTGTCCATCCCTTGAACAGGCTTTGATGCAAATCCCAGTCGGCATCCCACATATCTTCCTGCATGGCTGCACCAGGCTGCACTTTGGGTTCAGCTAGAACAAGGAAACGTACGTTATGGCACACTTAACCCGCATCTATACCCACTTGCCAGTTTTCCTTTAAATAATTCCTGTAGCAACAAAAGACAGCAATGTACTTTAAAAGTGGCAGCCTCTTACTAAAAGAGTATTTTGGGGGAAGTGAAGACACGAGAGAGAACAGCAAGGTCACTTACATTTGGACAGAAAAGGCAAGCCGACATAGCAATGATCCCCACACTGTAGTCCAGGATCAAAATAAATGCCTGCAATCTATAAAGAGGCACAGGAGAACCATGAGTCCCAAATCCACGGGACGCCGTAAAACAAAGCGCTACCGACGGGAATTCTCAAATATAAACATCTTCAAACCTTTGACTTTTTTCCTGGCTCCAAGTCTTCCTTATTGCCCCGCAATCGTTTATAGTAAAATCGCACATCTTCTGACAAAGATCGTATTTGCTGTATTTTTACCTTCTGTGAGAAGGAATTCATAATATTTAAACTTTGATGAACTATTTTCCCCTGAAGGAAGAAAGCAAAAAACGAACTCATTTGTATATGGTTAAATTTTCTTAAGATCACAAGCTTCAGAGCAGACAAGCAGACTTCTAGGAAACCAAAGCCCAAAAGACATTTTAGAATGTTCATCAGTTGATAATCTCTACATTGTAATCAAGAGCCAGAAAACCTCACAAAAAAAGAAACTTTTTTTTCTTGCTATGGCACGTTACAGAAAAATCAGGAGGACAAATTTTTGCCATCTTGTGACAATCGATTGATGTGACATTCACACTTTCATGTTAAGATACTGAGGATGCCAACAAAGGTACAAACAGAGATAGCTTTAAATAAAGGGAATGGTCACTTTCAGTTTGGTAAGCAAGGTTTCTTTATATCCAGGCAAGAATGCCCTGAAATAACTGAATTCTAAAATCTAAAGCCAAATGGGAAAAAAAATCACATTAGGAAAAATATGTTATTTGTGTCAAAGAGATATTAGACATCTTTTAAAATTATAGGTTGTCAAGTATCTTATTAAAACAGCACACAGGCTGGGCACAGTGGCTCATGCCTGTAATCTCAGCACTTTGAGAGGCTGAGGTGGGCGGATCACTTGAGGCCAGGAGTTCGAGACCAGCCAGGCCAACATGGTGATACCCTGTCCCTGCTAAAAAAACACACAAAAAATTAGCAGGCATGGTGGCACACACCTGTAGTCCCAGCTACTGGGGAGGCTGAGGCAGGAGAATCACATGAACTCGGGAAGTGGAGGCTGCAGTGAGCCAAGATCGTACCACTGCACTCCAGCCTGGGTGACAGAGTGAGACTCCGTCTCAAAAACAAACAAACAAAAAAATCCCAGCACACAGATGAAACTGTTAAATAACCAGCGATTGCTCTTACCAGTCACAAGCTTCTCTCTGTGACAGGGTACCAAATTTTAAATTAAAAAGTTAAATAATTTAGGTAATACTCCAGAAGAATTATATTACAATCTTTCTTTTGGCTGAATACAAAATTTTATCTTTTTGTAGATTCCTACTCATCTGAAGAGGTCTCTAAAATGATTAAAACCACTTTTTAAATATGTGGAATAAAAAATACAGAGGTAAAGAGCGCACAGGAAAAAGGGCAGAATGACCTTGACGCTGAGGCCAGCGCTCCTCATTTACAGCCCAGTGAGGCTAAAACAGCCGACAGCCAGCAGAGGGCAGGCGTGCAGCTGCGATGCGGACGGGAGCCCTCGGGCAGACGGTGCGCTTGGCGTACATGGAATAACTACTTCCCTTGTGCCTCGTCTCTCGGGGGTGTGGGGAATCAAAAGAGCGCACAGATATAAACGCTGCTCTCACAATTCTACTCAAATACTAAGCTATGAGTTATGCGAAATGTTTATTCTGAGGTAGTTTCCAGTCAGCTCTAGTATCCTCCATCTGATAGAGATCTATGATAGGATTTGGTAATACAGAGGTAATTTAGAATTCCAAGCAAGTATCTGGTCCTGTAAGCCACTAAGAGACATCTGAAAGCTTAATCTGAAGCAGTTCAAAACCAACCCCCAAATCTCATGCTGAAATGTGACCCCCAGTGTTGGAGGTGGGGCCCTACGGAAGATGTCTGGGCCATGGGGGTGGATCCCTCATGAATGGCTTGGTGTGCTCTGACCTTGTGGTAGTGAGTTATGCCATTAGTTCACACAACCACTGGTTGTTAAAAAAGAGCCTGGCACCCCCTCTCCTCCCTCTCGCCATGTGATCTTTGCACATGCCAGCTCCTCTTCGCCTTCCAATATGAGTGGAAGCAGCCCGAGGCCCTCACCAATGCAGATGCTGGGGCCATGCTTCCTGTATAGCCTCCAGAACTGTGAGCCAAATACACCTCTTTTTAAAAATTAAATCACCCAGCCTCAGGCATTCCTTTATAGCAACACAAATGGATCAAGACCAACATCTTGTTTTTATACACATGCTTTCTCATTTATTCCACTCGTGGGGCTTTTCACTGTGTCATCCGCTGTCGTCTGAACTGAACTTTACGCAGAGATTAAGGACATCACCGATTGAGAAGGTAATGGAAGGAAGAAACATGGCTCTTCTGGATAAATACCGAAGTCAAGAGTTTAGTATAGTAAGTACAAAGTGGAATGACAGGAAGATGAGGATTTAATTAAGACCCAAACTTAAATGTGATGAAACTAGTAATTCAAAATTTGTATTTTTAAGGAGCTAAATGGTGAATTTAGGTTTTACTGTACAGGTTGAGTATCCCTTATTTAAAATACTTGGGGCCAGATGTATTTTAGCTTTTTTTTTTGATTTTGGAATATTTACATATATATAATGAGGTATCTTGGAGACAGAACCCAAGTCTAAACATGAAATTCATTTATGTTTCATATACATTCATATGCACAGCCTGAAGGTAATTTTATACAACATTTAAAATAATTTTGTGCATGAAGCAAAGTTTTGACTGAAACCTGTTACAAGAGGTCAGGTGTAGAGTTTTCTACTTGTGGTCTCAAAATGTTTCAGATTTGGAAACATTTTGGATTTCGGATTTTTGAGTTAGGGATGCTAAACTTGCATATGACATTAAGATTTTGCAATGTCTTGTTTCTCTTAACCCACTATTGTCTCCCACCACTAGGATCTGAGACACTTTTACATTTTCCCTGGTATTCCTGAATGGACTGTACCATCTTCTTGCAAAAGGCAGCATCTTCTCCTGGTTTTCCCATTTGTGTTGTCCTTGTTCTCCAGGCTCAAACTCTAAGCCATATTCCTGCCTCCTCTATCCACCCTCTTCCCCATACTTGTTTCATTCTGTATGACCTCTTTAGGATATAAGTACAGTTCAAATGATTCACCTGCAATGTCTCTTGCCTATGTTCCCTCTCCATCATCTGTTCCTTCATCTATACATTATGTACTAAGTACCTGCTATTGGGAAGAAATGATCTCTCAGCAATTTCCTAGAGGATCTCAGACTCTCACTGGGGAGCCAACTTACAAGGAAATATTTATAGCACAGTATGAGGCTTGCAACAACAGGGGTAATTTCAGAGTATTCTAGGATCATACATCAAACAACCAGTATTGTCTAGAGGAGTCAAGACATCTTCAGGGAGGAGATGACAATGGAATTGAATCTTGAAAGACACGTAGGAGTTCTTTGAAGGGAGGAGAGGAGAAAGGGCATTTGAGACAGAGAAACAATAAAGGCTTGGAGGTACGAAGGGACTTTACTGCCTCTGCCACAGCCACACGCTCAAGCCTCCCCGTGGCACCTCCTGGCACTTTTCACCTGGACTCTGGCCAGTCTGTGAGTTGGCCTCCAGGCACTCTATTAATAGTTAGTTTCATCTGCGTCCTCTACTTCTTTCTGCAGACAGCCAGTCTCTAAAGCTCAGCTCTGATGATGTCAAGCCTCCACTCAAAAACTCCCTATTCCCATGAACTTAAGTGCATTTAAGTTTTTTCCACGTTATCACCCCAACATACCATTCCGTTTTCTCTCTGAAAACTTTTCTCCATTCTTGCCAAACTGGACAACTCACTACTGCCTGAACCCATTTCAGACTTTACTGCCTCTGCATCCCTGTTGAGCTTGCGCCCTGGCCCTGGGTTCACATCTCCGCCACCCCTTCTCCATCTCTGTCGGAAGAAATTCTAAGCTGGCTCCCACGGCCCCTGCATCAGTGAGACGTGTGTTTCCCTCACAGCACTTTATTTTGACTCCTCTTAGGGCAACTTCTACATTCTGCTTTACAGCTCTGAATTGTGGGTCCAATTTCCTTTCTAGATAGAAAACTTTTTGAGGAAAAGGACTGTATCTCTTTATATCTTCTAAAGAACGTGGGATAATGTCTTTAAGATAAATGACTAATAAAGTTGGCCGGGCGCGGTGGCTCAAGCCTGTAATCCCAGCACTTTGGGAGGCCGAGACGGGCAGATCACGAGGTCAGGAGATCGAGACCATCCTGGCTAACACGGTGAAACCCCGTCTCTACTAAAAAAAAAAAAAAAAAAAAATAGCCGGGGGAGGTGGCGGGCGCCTGTAGTCCCAGCTACTCGGGAGGCTGAGGCAGGAGAATGGCGGGAACCCGGGAGGCGGAGCTTGCAGTGAGCTGAGATCCGGCCACTGCACTCCAGCCCGGGCCACAGAGCAAGACTCCATCTCAGGAAAAAAAAAAAAAAAAAAAAATGACTAATAAAGAATAACTGACTTTACTGTAAGATTCTAGGAACACAGAGCTAAAGGCAAAGGCAAAAAACGAGCAATAGAAAAACGTGTGTATGAACGTTTGGTCTTACCGGAAAGGAAGGTGGAAGAACCATGTGCTTAGGGAAGCAGGTCAGTGAGCCTACAGCAATCACAGCCTTCACAGGGATTGTCAGGATCTGCGGAGTCAAGAAGATGACGATAAATAAGTATCTAAGACTTAGCCCGATCTTGACAGCTACTGCATTATATTTTGGGGTTATCCTAAGTTTGGGACTAATATTGACAATAACCAGTTCCAAACCAATATTAAAATCACCCATAGATACTGTTTAATCTGTGCAATGTATTCCATAAAAATTAATGAAATATAACACATTTCCACAGATTTCTCAGCGATTCACTGACAACATGTAAAAAAGACCAAAAAATGGGGAAGCAATGAAGACAGGTTTTTTAAAATACAAATATTTTTGTATTTCAAAATACAAATAATCTATAAAATAATTATTTTAAAAAAGAAAGTCAAACTGCATTCCTAGAACAATGTGTGTAAAATCCAGCATATCTAGAGTTATATAGCTCTCTAGTTTTTTGATATAGAAATAGACATCAACCTTATTTTTAAAAATGCACTGAACATTCTAGAGTTAGAATGCCATCCCATACTGTTAGTAACTCTCAAAGCTACTTCTCTAGGGTATTTTTCTTAATTCTTCTTTTCACCCATATTAACACAAATTTATCTGAATTCTGGAATGTACTTATTTCCGTCATGAGTGATAACCATGAATTCCTCACTTGACTTACTCTCAACAAATCATTTATTATTAAATGGCCAATTCTGTTTATTTTATAATTACATTTTTTTTTCACGTGGGAGTTGTGCACACTGAAAACACCTATGAGAACAAAGGTGGCAACTGGCTGAATTTAGCAGTGCTTGACTTTCCTAAGACCTTTTAAATATAAAATTAAAAACATTTAGGTTTGGCAGAAATATATCCATTCAAAATCTTACTGAATGCAAAACAAGCTCCACAGAGAATATTTTAATTAAAAGCTTAGTAACTTTCAGTCCCTTGACTTTGAATGACTCATGAAAATCTAAACGTGAGCACTCAGATTAAGACATGGTCTCCTGGCCGGGCGCGGTGGCTCAAGCCTGTAATCCCAGCACTTTGGGAGGCC
>NW_012117599.1:1767950-1768324 GCF_000951035.1 Colobus angolensis palliatus
GGGGGGGGAAAAAAAAAAAAAAGAACTACGAGCCTATAAACACCAATCTTCTATAAACTATTCTAGAAAGCTCAGTTTTTAAGGTAGGAAACTGGTAAACTGTAACTTTATGAGTAAACTTAATTCTTTGTTTTCATACAGACAAGAAAGGACCTATTCAGAAAACCCCACTGCCACGAATCCCCATAAAGCGCTTACCTCATAGTCTGTTGTGATCTGGATGGCTCCATCATGAAGCCCCTCTAATTTTTTTGCAGTAAGTTTGACTCTGAAGACTGCAAAATAGCCTGAAGCTAATGTTACCTGCAGATAGTAGAAATGGTATCATTCATTAGCCTTGTTAGTTGAAGTTTCCTATTAAAATGGAAATGAAG
>NW_012117599.1:1774944-1857424 GCF_000951035.1 Colobus angolensis palliatus
ATGAATTGATGGGTGCTGACGAGTTGATGGGTGCAGCACACCAACATGGCACAAGTATACATATGTAACAAACCTGCATGTTATGCACATGTACCCTAGAACTTAAAGTATAATAAAAAAAAAATAAAAAAAAATAAAATGGAAATGAAGGGCGTAGTGATAAAATGACTTACAAATCCTAACATATACCAGCATGACACTGAATTACCATATCACTATGTACAAATATCTCAAAGTAATGTCCATCCTTTGACAGTTCTCTCTGACACTTGTTCCATGGGCCAGTGAAAAAGCTGCTTCCTGAAAGAGGGAGGGGTGTGATCCTCTTGCTAATAAAGCTCCTCACTCTTCACCCATGGACCTGTATGGCCAAAGAGGCTGGAGCAGAGGGACACAGCCTTCCCCCAACCTTTCAGGCACACTGGAGCCACAAGTGTATACACAAGTGGCTCTACTTCAAGCTGTGGATGTCACTCTGTAACATTAATATTCGTATCTTCAGGGCAGCTGAGGTCGGATTAACAAAACACCAGACCTATGGCATTCCACGGAAACGAATTTGGCAACACTCTCTGTGTGTAAGGACATTTGCTTTTCCTTTCGTAAAACTGCCCCAAGAAGTTCTACTCTAACCTGCAGATGAGATATCCGATGCTCCTTCTCACAGAAGGTGATTCTCATTCTTTTTCCAGTAGGTATAAACTCCAAGTTCCCCTTTCAGTACTGGTGAGTGCTGAAACTAATGTATTTATTTGTTTTCTATTGTTCAGTGCTCTCTTACAACCAACTGTAACATGCTTATTAGACAGGTAACAATATGTGGGCAGACTCACAGTGATCAAACAATGTTTGCCTCACTGATACTAGGCAGTATCTGGACAGACGTATTATTGTGTAATCGAAAATATTTTCTACCGATGTTCAAGGCCATCTCTTTTTCCCAGTAAACTCAATGAACACAAGGTTAGTTTAGTATCCATGGGAATTTCTCCTGTAATGACACTTGTGTTACAAAAAGATAATTTAAAATTTGTGTCTTATGGAACTTTTTATGACAAGGCAGAATTAAACCCCTTTGGGTTTCAGTGCCCTCATCATAAAAAGAGGGGGTTGAATTACATTACCTATAAGGTCCTTTTAACAGCAAGTAACCAACACTATCATGAACTGCATAAAAATAATAGTGATGTATGTAACACAGCACTGATCTCCCACTTGCAGTTTAGACAGCATCTTACTTTAAGGAGACAGTAAGAAAGTTTACTTACCGATGATTGGTCTGATAAAGAGGATTTTTCAAACTCTGGCAGGCTTGAAATTATTGTAGTTCTATTGCCTCTTTCCATAGCTACAAGTTCTATTGATAAACCGTCTCCTATGATATGCCAACTTTTTATAGCCAACTTTAAAAAAAGATATGAAAATGATTATCACAACACAAGCATAAAATCCTTAAATGCGACTTAGAATAAAAACAGGTTTTTACCTCAATTGGATTGCTGTTTATAATTGCAAATAAAATATTACTTGCTTCTGTAGCGCTCAGTACTCCAAAATCTATGAAACGTTCCTCTATTTTGGGGGGCAATACAAAGTACTGGAAAGATAAAAAAACCAGATTAAACAAAAAGTCACACTGACGTAACAATATTATGAAGAGAAAGTAACTATATTACAGATGTATTAAAGTTCCCCAAAAATTAGCTGGGCATGGTGGTGTGCGCCTATAATCCCAGCTACTCGGGAGGCTGAGCTGAGGCAGGAGAATCGCTTAAACCTAGGAGCCGAGATTACACCACTGTACTCCAGCCTGGGCAACAGAGCGAGACTCCGTCTCAAAAAAAAAAAAAAAAAAGATGTATTAAAGTTCCTATGCTTTCCTATGCTTTACGTATATATGCATAAAACCACACATTTATACAACATAGTTGAGGGCTTTGTATGACAAAAGTCTTTTGAGTAATCAGAAATGAAAACAGCCATGGCTTCTGCTGAGTCGCTATTCCTCCTCTGAGGGCACATGAAAGAGGCAGGAAGCTAAACTACTAAGAGAGGTTTGGTGGAACCCTGGGGGATCAGGCAAAAAGCATGTGGTCTCACAAGCCTCACCAATGATCGCTGAAACAAAATAACTGAAGCAGGAGTGAGACATTAGTGAAGGTCCCTCCAGCTCTAAAATTCTAATCGATGCCAACTGCTTAAAAGGCTACATTTCTAGATGTCCTAGCTTTCCTTTTATCTTTCCTAACAGTTTTATCTCTTATCTGAGCTTCTTTCATTGATCACTCTCAAGATAGCTTTGTTTGGATTTTTTCCCCCTGCTTATTTTCTGTACCAGGAGTACCTTCATTGTTTCCTTCTGTATCATATACAATCTTCCAACTTTGCGTCTTTACTACCTTAGTTTCTTCTTTACTATCTGGTTCTCTTTGTCACGGTATTTCTCGGTTTTGATCATCTTTTCCCTATGTATTTCCCTCTTCACCTTCTTTGTATTCTTCTTTTTCTACCTATCATTTTTCTTCCATTTAGTTCTTTTCTATATTCCCCATTACTACAATAGTTTAAAAGCATATCCCAGAGAAAACAGAATGTGGAAAAGACCTAAGCAGAGACTGTAACTAGAGAAGTCAACTGTATCACAAGAGAGAGCTGCTGGAAAGGTAAAAACTGACTAGGAGAATGAGATCAATTTGCAGAGCACAGACAATGGCAAACAGTAAGAGTATGTAACACGACTGCCTAGTAAGATCTGAAAACATTAAAGGTGGGCAGGGAGTTTAAATGTTAAAGGTGAATAATATACTTACATCTAAAAAGCCTGTGTATACCCGCACGGGTAAATGAAATTTAGAAGCATTGGTAATAAGTAAAATGTTGTTATCTATGTGCATGGATGATGTGGAAGGCATAAAAAGCAAGGTAAAAATGTATCCTGATTCATTAGGAAGAATTAAGACTGGTTTGCTGAAGTTGTGAACCTGGGAAATGACAGAAGAGAAAAAAACAAAGTGTCAGCATCACCTAGTTGGTAGACCAGGAAAATTAAAATTATGAGGGCTCCTGGACATACTTTAAACATTGTTTTGGCTTCTTCTGGTAGCAACACATCGTGAATGAGGATCGCAAAACTGAAAGTGTTAGTAAGGTAAATTGGCCTTTCCACAGGACCAGCAGGACTGTCTCGGATGTGAAATAATGTTGCAGCGTGATCAAATCCCAAATAACTATTCAAAAAAACAACAAGAACAAAATAAATCATTTTTATTTCCATGTGTTAATTTAAAATCCAAGTTCTTCTGTTGTAAGTATAATTTACATTTAGCATTAGGAATTGTACTAAAGAATTAGAACTATAATATTTTAGTGATTGATTATATGATTTAAAACAAAATTTAGGCCGGGCGCGGTGGCTCAAGCCTGTAATCCCAGCACTTTCTGGGAGGCCGAGACGGGCGGATCACAAGGTCAGGAGATCGAGACCATCCTGGCTAACACGGTGAAACCCCGACTCTACTAAAATACAAAAAATTAGCCGGGAGTGTTGGCGGGCGCCTGTAGTCCCAGCTACTCGGGAGGCTGAGGCAGGAGAATGGCGTGAACCCAGGAGGCGGAGCTTGCAGTGAGCTGAGATCCGGCCACTGCACTCCAGCCTGGGCGACAGAGCGAGACTCCGTCTCAAAAAAAAAAAAAAAAAAAAAAAAAAAACAAAATTTAGCTTGCAAAATACTGAAATCTAATATCAAGAACCATTCTCTACTGAATTATATGAATCATACAATTAGAATCAAAGACATATCAATAAAAAAAGCTTTACTTTGAAAAAAATCATGTTCATCAGTGAATTGCAAGGAGCTTTGTTAAAATGAATCTTTGCCAAGTTAAGTATTAAACTATTGGTTAAAGTATAATAGAAAATGAACAACATGTTACTACCCACTTATAAAAACTTGTAATTCTAGAAGTGTTTACGAATTTATAAAGGAATATAAAGAATTCTGTTTCGAGTGCCAAAATAATAATAATAATAGTCACTTACATATTACAAACACATGTCAGAAAGGAAACGGTTCAAATCATCTAAATAATATTTTAAAAAATCAGAGTTTTGAATCATTAAGTCTTCATTTAAGCCCAAATCCTATCATCCCATTTACCCTTTTCTTCTAAGAAAGTAAAATATAAACAAAATATAGGAGGTTTTCTCTTTCATAGTTGGGGCTGTTCTTTTAAAAAATGATTCCATCAAGTTTATGTGAACATGGCTAGTATTTCAGAAGGTCATTTAGTAGGAAAACATAATTTACTGATTAGTAAAAAGTTATAGAATTTATTTTAAAAAGAAACTTACCCATCTAAAACTTCTGCTTGATATGGTATTTCAAGTTTAGAATAACTCTTTTCCTTTGCTTTAACTGTTATTTTCCCAGAAAACTGAGATGGCTTTTTCGCCTTTGATGCTGAAAGGAAGCATTAAAAAAAAAAATAATCTGTTACCTTTTACTACCAAAGAGAAGTAATGACTTTATGTAAACTGACAAAATCTTAAAAAAAATAAAAAAAAAAGTTGAGCTTCCAAATTGGCCAACAGAACACTTCTGTCACATTTTAAATGAAACATTACATTTTTCATACAAAAGGGGTAAAATGTTTTATTTTTCCTGTAATAAGATAAGCAGATAAAGAATTGGCCGGTGAGCATGGCTCAGGAGGCAAAACACCGGCTTTGGCTTTACTCACAGCAGAGTTTCTCGTCCTCGGCACTATTAGCATTTTAGGCTAGGTTAATTCTTTGCTGCAGGGGCTGTGCAGCATCCTGGACTTCTGCTTCCTAGATGGCAGTAGCATCCCTGCAGCTGTGACTACTAAAATGCCTCTTAACATTGCCAGATATCCCCCTGGAGGCAAAATTACCCTCCCACTCAGCCCTACTGATTTACATTTGAACAGAGAAAGAAAGAACATTTCTTGTATGGCTCAAGTCTTGCTCTATCACCGATAAGGAACCATGGTATAAGAAAAGTAAAGAATTAAGAGCTCTTATGTCTCAAGTTGACCAACCCTAAAACTCATGGTGTAAGACGAGATAAATCCCCTCCTGTCATCATATCATATTGTGCTCATCTTAGATGAAGAAAAACCTTTAGATTTTGTAGCAGTTTTAAATAATTCTGGCTGGGTGTGGTGCCTCACGCCTGTAATCCCAGCACTTTGCCAGGCCGAGATGGGCGGATCACCTGAGGTCAGGAGTTCAAGACCAGCCTGGCCAACATGGTGAAACCCTGTCTCTACTGAAAATACAAAAATTAGCCAGGTGTGGTGGCACGTGCCTGTAATTGCAGCTACTTGGGAGGCTGAGGCAGGAGAATCGCTTGAGCCTGGGAGGCGGAGGCTGCGGTGAGCCGAGACTGCACCACTGCACTTGAGTGTGGGTGACAGTGAGACTCCGTCTCAAAAAAATAAAAATACACAAATAAATAAACAAATAAATAATCCCATCTGGAATTGCAGAAATTGATTCAGTTGGGTCCGATCTAGGCACCCATTAGATGGTTCTTTTCAAAGCAAATAAAGAAGCTGTTTATGTTTATCCTCCTGAAGTACTTTAGGAACACTTCCATTTCATCCAACCTCACGACAAAAAAGAACAAGGAAATGGTATGACATGTAGTGTTTGACTATGTGCAGACATAGACTTTCCATTTTAAAAATTCCCATTCGGCCTCTTATTTCTCTGCTTGCTAGTTAGCCATCTCTGGATGCTTCCAATTTTTCACTATCTGTTCTGATGTAAGACTGATTACAAGGGCCACATTTAAGCATTTCATGACATTGTATCATAGCAAATAAAGTGGTCAAAAAGCTCACGAAAATAAAGTATAGCAAATAAAGTGGAAAAAAGCTCACGAAAATTCAGTTGAAAATCATAAAGGATGACTTTTGATGAGAAAGATGCTTGGTAAGCGAACACTGTAGAGTTAATACATACATAAGGTGCATTCTAACAATATTAAAAGTTAAGTAACACACACTTCCTGACTGATTTTCACAGCAATCTCAGAGGTGTTTTGTGTGGAGATCCACCATGGTGGTGGGAGAGGTAAATGGTGGGGGGATTTTCACATGATATTAAAAACCCACTTCTAAGAAATGTAGCATTGGCTCTTAAAGATGCTTTCCCTTTGCTGTTATATTTAATTTTACATATTTCTTTAAGAAACAATGATCTTAGAGCCCATGATCTCAGAAGAACCAACACTAATGTCATCGCATTTATCTCGAGGAGGGAAACATTCACTGGGTGGTCAATACAGGAGCTAGAGAAGAGTCGCTCTTCACCCTTGCAGAGCACGTGGAGAACTTTCCGGCATGTCTGTGTAGGGTGTAGGGTGGGTCCTAAATGCTCTCAGGGGTCAGGAATGACCATGAGCCTCTTTCTCCTCTGTAAGGGAAGACAATGTACCTGGTGATACTGACACGGGTAGACATGAATGTGGTCTCTCAGCAGCATAGAGGACACTACCACAAATGTAGAAATAACTGTGGCATTAATGCCTTCTATAATACTATTTCTTGACAACTGTATCATGAAGTATGCTGCCTATGTGATTTTTTTTTTCTTGGGAGTCCTCACTGAGCTCACAGGATGAACCCTGAGGCCAGCCCCACCTGCGCAGCTGCTCCAGACCCTCCCCAGAACTCTCCACAGTAAGCGGCAGGCACAGACGCGCTCACGAACACTGCGAAGTGTGCCGGTGTCTGCCTACATTCATTGATCAAATGCTCTCATCCGATGAGGAGCTGAGCTTTACCATGTGGACTCTAAGCAGAGATGGCTTTATCATAAAGCCAAAGTTGAAGCTCTATAGCAGCTACTCACTTGCATGGGTGCCTAGGAAAAAAGCCCTGTTCAGAGGTTCAGTTCTCATTTAATTATCTATATGGTTAAGCAGCCATTAAGTCATTATTTTAAAAATGTTGTGACAGCAAATTTAATGAATGTTCCATGAGAGTAGGCAAAACTGAATAAAAACATGTATAAAAATGGTCTAGTCTGGCATGACTTAACACTTCAAGTATCAAAATATATACTATACACGTTAGAAATAATAGCTAACTGGACAGTTCTATTATTTTAGCTTAAGTAGGGCCACCTGCTTTGCCTATAAAAGCCAATATATGAAAATGTTACAGAGAATACTTTTTATTTTTGCTCTCAAATTCAAACATGCTTCTGAACTTCAAATATATCGTAACTTCATAATTAAGATGAATTACAATAGATACATGTTTAAAAGACTAGCCCAGACTATGGAAATGATTCCAATCCTAATGTATTTGCTAGTGTTTTTCTATTGCTAATACTGATTTCGCTTTATAAAGTTGTGGTATCTTCTCTCATGAATCAATCAAATAAGAGTTCATGATGGTTTACGGGGGAAAAAAAAAAATCAACCTAAGCAGTAATATAAATCCTGATGGTAAAACAATCTGGATTTCAGTATTAAGATGTCAATACAGATGCTTTCTACTTTACCAAAATAACATCACTATATTAGAGAGAAAAAGGTGAATACTTGCCATCAAAACTAATGCTCGCAACCTTGGTGTATTTACTTTCTGATGCTTTTAATGTAATTGGTTTAAAGTGTACCGTTATAGCATCATTTTGTGGTGTAGGTCGAACACTCTGCAAAGAGAACAAAAATACACACATGGCATTATTTCAGTCTAATGGTTCAGGTGCCTGATACTTACACTGGGAAGTATACAGGAGTATACTGGAATGTGTACTGGAAAAGTAAAGTGGACTCTAAATTTGAAAAGTTTAACTTATGTTGTCCCTTTAAATGGAGTAGGCCACACTGGAAAAACTTCAAATTAATTTCATCAGAATATCTTTATAACAGAAAATGACCAGAGGAGAACAAACATGACACATTTGTAAGTGTAAGAATCTGAAGACTAACTATATTACATTGGGTGTGGGTACATAAAACATTTAAAAAAGGTACTTATTTTCCAAATGAATGACTAATTCATACACCAGAAGAGGTGACATCAAAAAGACTTGTGGATCCCTCTTAAAGAAATTCACAATACTGAGGAAATATCTGAACCACACGATGGTGAAGAACATGAACTTGGGAGCTGGTGTCTCAGTGCCAAGGTAGTTCCGTAGACTTCCTTTCTAATGGCATTTTCTCTCTCTCTAGACACGGCTCTGCGAATGAGGCGTGCTGCTGTCCAGGGAGAGGGCTATATTGCTGGCTATGGGATTGAGCACGGAGGCAGACCTCAGGGATGTTCAGCTTGGAAGTCAGAATGCTTAAATAACAACAAACAGGAAAAGCTCGTACTTGGGAGAGCACGCTTTTTAAGAATACATTTTAAGGTACAGTTATTTTTTATTTCCTCACTGACACAAAGCCCTTTCAATTGGAAGGGACTTAAAAGAGTCCAACCTCCTTCTCTGTTTTACTACTGAAATTTGCAATATTGATGTTTCAATAGCTAGGCATCAACAGGTAGGACTGAAACAAGAATTCCTGGGTTGGTGCGGGGCCTTCGTCTGACATCCTGTTGCACAAACACGTATCACAAAATCCTGGTACTGTATACAACTCTTGATTAAAAAATAATCTTCCTTTATAATTACTTTGAATCTGAACCCTCATGGATTGTGCTTGTTGAATTTTGAAGGGCTTTATAAACTTGTCAGAGCCTGCCATTTCCTGAAGAAAAGAACATTGTCCTTTTCTGTGAAACTTATCAGGCAAGCCCCTGAACAGGGGCACAGTCAGATCCAGCAAGTCACTATGTTCTTCCCCCTGGGTCCCTGCCTGCTTTTTCAGCCCATTTATAAAGGTTAAATCTGCCTCACCGGAACATCAAAGGGCAGTCTCTGGAAGGTGCAATAAGCACCTGAGAAGAGCATGAAGAGAGAGAACTATCCTTGTGCCTTGTGTGTGGGATCACAGGGTATGAATCTGATTATATGATAATGATCAAAGACACTGCTGGAGCAGCTCCCTTTCCATTGGTGGGCCAGTCCTGGGCTGTCAGCAAGTGTTCACAGGGTCGAAATTAAGGCCCTAAGGATGGTTCTGGGGCCTCAGGCTCTCTTGGCATTTTAACTCTTTTTAACTTCCTCCCTTTTTCTTCTTCAAGAACTCCTCAATTGCTTTTGGATCTCTAGCTCGGGCTGGGAATGATCTGTTCATAGAATACTTTTACTTATCAATAAGCTTGCCATTATTAGCAACATTTAAAATATAAATTTCTTCATTCACTGAAAGATGTGTGTGTGTGTTTTTAATAATAAAACAAAGCAGAGTTTGAACTGTAGGACAGACTGGGAAAAGTTCTATTTGGTTACACCATACTATGTTACGATGCTAATACTTTTTCCAAAGAGAGGAAATCAGTACAGAAGTGTATGTGACAATCCAGGGGCATCACTTTATGCAACAGAAGGATGTTTAACTAGAGAGATGTGAGCTTGAATCAGCTGCCCGTCTTCTCCGGGGCTCATTTCTCTCACCTGTAAAAAAAAAATCCTGGCTGGGCACGGTGGCTCACGCCTGTCGTCCCAGCACATTGGGAGGCCAAGGCATGTGGATCACGAGGTCAGGAGTTCAAGACCAGCCTGCCCAAGATGGTGAAACCTTGTCTCTACTAAAAATACAAAAAATTAGCTGGGCGTGGTGGTGGGTGTCTGTAATCCCAGCTACTCAGGAGGCCGAGGCAGAGAACTATTTGAACCCAGAGGCAGATATTGCAGTGAGGCAAGACTGGGCCACTGCACTCCAGCCTGGGCGACAGAGCGAGACTCCTTTACACACACACATACACACACACACACACACACACACACGGCAAATCCTAAGGGGATGGGTTATTTTCTGAGATCTAATCATCTACAATATTTTGTGAGTCAGTTAATCTTGGTTTTCTCCCCCCACAAATAAGCCACTTTTATCTTGAGGCCAGGCTTTGTTAGAGGTGATCACATGAAACTGTAGTTTGCAGAGGACTTTCACAGATATGGCTCCTGAAATTCCTCACTTGCTCTGCTGAATATGGTCCAGCAACAATTGAAAGGTGAAGCCAGCTGGACTTCCTGGGCCGAGTGGGGACTTGGAGAACTTTCCTGTCTAGCTAGAGGATCCTAAAGGCACCAGTCAGAACTCTGTGTCTAAAGGACTGCAAATGCACCAATCAGCACTCTGTAAAAATGTACCAATCAGCGCTCTGTGGCTAAACGATTGTAAATGCACCAATCAGCACTCTGTAAAATGGACCAATCAGTGCTCTGTAAAATGGACCAATCAGCAGGACATGCGCAGGGCCAAAAAAAGGAATAAAAGCTGGACACCCCAGCTGGCAGAGGCAACCTGCTTAGGTCCCCTTCCATGCTGTGGAAGCTTTGTTCTTTCACTCTTTCCAATGAATCTTGCTGCTGCTCACTCCTTGGGTCTGCACTACCTTTATGAGCTGGAACACTTACCACGAAGGTCTGTGGCTTCACGACTGAAGTCAGGAAGACCATGAATTCACCGGAATGAATAAATTCTGGACACACTTTGGTGACCCAGATGGGACACATTTTGGTGACCATGAAGGGACTATCACCAACCGGTGAGCACCATCGGACCCCTTTCACTTGCTATTCTGTCCTATTTTTCCTTAGAATTCGGGGGCTAAATACTGGGCACCTGTTGGCCAGTTAAAAGCAACTAGCACAGCCACTGGACTAAAGACACGGGTGTCAGGTTTTCTGGGAAAGGGCTAAGAACCCCCGACTCTTTGGAGTTGGGAGCGTTGGTTTGCCTGGAACTAGCTTCCGCTTTTCCTGTACTTCTGGGCTGGCCTGAGGGTCAACAGAGAGCAAAGTCAGTCAGCTCCGGGATCCCGACAAAAAGTTGGTTGACTGTGGCCATGAGCGGAACTCTCAAGAGTTATGTCGCCCAAGCGAGACTCACCCATCTATCCTATCTATCCTGACCCTTGCCCTCTGGGTCCTAATGCCTGTCAGACACACTTCCTCTCGCCTCTCTTCTCCGAGGCTAGTCCCACTTCTAAAAACCACTCCCTGTCTCTCGTGTTTTTCTAGTTTCTCCTATAAGAATGATTTCTAGTATAAACTCCAGGACTCTATTCCCTCCTTTAGGCACCCGGACTCACCAATCAGGAAGACATAATTTTTGCCCAAAGCCCCGTTGGGGGTGGGGGGACTACCTGGAATTTTAGGATCCCTCCTCAGACTAGCAGGCCTAACAAAAGCTATTCCTGAAGCCAGGATGGGGGAGCCCCAGAAACGATATCCTTCCTACTCATATGATGAGAAGTGAATGATAAAAGGCGTCACTCTTCCAACCCTGGCGATCCCTTCCCTCGCTCAGGGTATGGCCCTCCACTTCATTTTCGGGGCATAGTATCTTCATAGGACAGGGGTAAAGTCCCAACACTAACAGGAGAATGCTTAGAACTCTAACAGGTTTTCGAAAATGCATCCGTAAGGGCCACGAAATCAATTTTTCTTAGTTCTCTCTGTGGTCTAGGAGGACATGCAAGGGTGCAGGTCAACAATGCGTCATTAAGGGACAGTAAATCTGACCTTCCTTGGTCCTCCTTGTGGTCTAGGAGGAAAACTAGTGTTTCTGCTGCTGTGTCGGTGAGTGTAACTATTCCGATCAGCAGGGTCCAGGGACTGTTGCGGGTTCTTGCACTGGGGGAAAACAAACAAACCAAAACCAAGGGCGGTTTTGTCTTTCAGATGGGAAACAGGCATCAATAGGCTCACCCTTGAAATGCATCCTAAGCCACTGGGACCAATTTGACCTGCAAACCCTGAAAAAGAGATGGCTCATTTTTTTCTGCACTATGGCCTGGCTCCAATATTCTCTCTCTGATGGGGAAAAATGGCCACCTGAGTGAAGTATAAATTACAATAGTATCCTGCAGCTTGACCTTTTCTGTAAGAGGGAAGGCAAGTGGAGTGAAATACCTTATGTCCAAGCTTTCTTTTCATTGAAGAAGAATCCACAACTATGCAAAGTTTGCAATTTACATCCTACAGGAGGTCCTCTCAGCTTACCTCCATATCCTAGCCTTCCTACAGTTCCCCTATTAATGATAAGCCTCCTCTAATCTCCCCCACCCAGAAGGAAACAAGCAAAGAAATGTCCAAAGGACCACAAAACCCCCCAGGCTATCAGTTATGTCTCCTTCAAGTTGTAGGGGGAGGGGAATTTGGCCCAACCCGGGTACATGTCCCTTCTCCTCTCTGATTTAAAGCAGATCAAGGCAGACCTGGGTAAGCTTTCAGATAACCCTGATAGGTACGTAGATGTCCTACAGGGTCTAGGGCAAACCTTCTATCTCACTTGGACAGATGTCATGCTATTGTCAGATCAAACCCTGGCCTTTAATGAAAAAAATGTGGCTTTAGCTGCAGCCCAAGAGTTTGGAGATACCGGGTATCTTAGCCAAGTAAATGACAGAATGACTGCCGAAGAAAGGGATAAATTCCCTACGGGTCACCAAACCGTCCCCAGTATGGATCCCCACTGGGATCTAGACTCAGATCATGGGGACTGGAGTTGTAAACATCTGACCTGTGTTCTAAAAGGTTTAAGGAGAATTAGGAAAAAGCCCATGAATTACTCAATGATATCCACCATAACTCAGGGAAAGGAAGAAAATCCTTCTGCCTTCCTTGAGCAGCTACGGGAGGCCTTAAGGAAATATACTCCCCTGTAATCTGACTCCCTTGAGAGTCAACTGATCATAAAAGATAAGTTTATTGCCCAATCAGCCACAGATATCAGAAGAAAACTCCAAAAGCGAGCCCTGGGCCTGAACAAAATCTGGAGGCATTATTAAACCTGGCAACCTCGGTGTTCTACAATAGGCACCGAGAGGAACAGGCCCAAAAGGAAAAGTGAGCTCAGAGAAAGGCAGCAGCCTTAGTCATGCCCCTCAGACAAACAAACCTCGGTGGTTCAGAGAGGACAGAAACTGGAGCAGGCCAATCACCTGGTAGGGCTTGTTATCAGTGTGGTTTACAAGGACTCTTCAAAAAAGATTGTCCAACGAGAAACAAGCCACTCCCTCACCCATGTCCACTATGCCGAGGCAATCACTGGAAGGCACACTGCCCCAGAGGACAAAGGTTCTCTGGGCCAGAAGCCCCCAACCAGATGATCCAACAACAGGGCTGAGGGTGCCAGGGGCAAGCGCCAGCTCATGCCATCACCCTCAAATGAGCCCTGGGTACGTTTAACCATTGAGGGCCAGGAAATTGACTTCCTCCTGGACACTGGCGCGGCCTTCTCAGTGTTAATCTCCTGTCCTGGACGACTGTCCTCAAGGTCCGTTACCATCCGAGGAATCCTGGGACGGCCTGTAACCAGGTATTTCTCCCACCTCCTCAGTGGTAATTGGGAGGCTTTGCTCTTTTCACATATCTTTCTTGTTACGCCTGAAAGCCCCACACCCTTATTAGGGAGGGATCTATTAGCCAAGGCTGGAGCTATTATCTACATGAATATGGGGAACAAGTTACCCATTTGTTGCCCCCTACTTGAGAAGGGAATCACCCCTGGAGTCTGGGCACTGGAAGGACAATTTCGAAAGGCAAAAAATGCCCACCCAGTCCAAATCAGGTTAAAAGACCCCACGACTTTTCCTTATCAAAGGCAATATCCCTTAAGGCCTGAAGCTCATAAAGGATTATAGGATATTATTAAACATGTAAAAGCTCGAGGCTTAGTAAGGAAATGCAGCAGTCCCCGCAACCTCCAAATTCTAAGAGTACAAAAACCAAATGGTCAGTGGAGACTAGTGCAGGATCTTAGACTCATCAATGAGGCAGTAATTCTTCTATATCCAGTTGTACCAAACCCTATACCCTGCTCTCTCAAATACCAGAGGAAGCAGAATGGTTCACTGGTGTGGACCTCAAGGATGTCTTCTTCTGTATTCCCCTGTACTCTGACTCCCAGTTTCTCTTTGCCTTTGAAGATCCCACAGACCACACGTCCCAACTTTGTGGATGGTCTTGCCCCAAGGGTTTAGGGATAGCCCTCATCTGTTTGGTCAGGCACTGGCCCAAGATCTAGGCCACTTCTCAAGTCCAGGTACTCTGGTCCTTCAGTATGTGGATGATTTACTTTTGGCTACCAGTTTGGAAGCCTCATGCCAGCAGGCTACTCTAGATCTCTTGAACTTTCTAGCTAATCAAGTATACAAGGCGTCTAGGTCAAAGGCCCAGCTCTGCCTATAGCAGGTCAAATATCTAGGCCTAATCTTAGCCAGAGGGACCAGGGCCCTCAGCAGGGAACGAATACAGTCTATACTGGCTTATCCTCACCCTAAGACATTAAAACAGTTATGGGGGTTCCTTGGAATCACCGGCTTTTGCCAACTATGGATCCCTGGATACAGTGAGATAGCCAAGCCCCTCTATAGTCTAATCAAGGAGACTCAGAGGGCAAATACTCATCTAGTAGAACGGGAACCAGGGGCAGAAACCGCCTTCAAAACCTTAAAGCAGGCCCTAGTACAAGCTCCAGCTTTAAGCCTTCTCCTAGGACAAAACTTCTCTTTATATGTCACAGAGAGAGCAGGGATAGCTCTTGGAGTCCTTAGTCAGACTCGTGGGACAACCCCATAACCTGTGACACACCTAAGTAAGAAAACTGATGTAGTAGCAAAAGGCTGGCCTCACTGCTTAAGGGTAGTTGTGGCGGTGGCCGTCTTAGTGTCAGAGGCTATCAAAATAATACAAGGAAAGGATCTCACTGTCTGGACTACTCATGATGTAAATGGCATACTAGGTGCCAAAGGAAGTTTATGGCTATCAGACAACCGCCTAGATAGCAGGCGCTACTCCTTGAGGGACTGCTGCTTCAAATACGTACGTGTGTGGCCCTCAACCCTGCCACTTTTCTCCCAGAGGATGGGGAACCAATTGAGAGTGACTGCCAACAAATTATAGTCCAGACTTATGCCGCCCGAGATGGTCTCTTAGAAGTCCCCTCAGCTAATCCTGACCTTAATCTATACACCAGTGTAAGTTCATTTGTGGAAAATTGGATATGAAGGGCAGGTTATGCCATAGTGATGCAACCTTACTTGAAAGTAAGCCTCTTCCCCCAGGAACCAGTGCCCAGTTAGCAGAACTAGCGGCACTTACCAGAGCCTTAAAACTGGGAAAGGGAAAAAGAATAAGTGTGTATACAGATAGCAAGTATGCTTATCTAATCCTACATGCCCATGCTGCAATATGGAAAGAAAGGGAGTTCCTAACCTCTGGGGGAACCCCCATTAAACACCACAAGGAAATTATAGAGTTATTACACGCAATACAAAAACCCAAAGAGGTGGCAGTCTCACACTGCTGAAGCCATCAGAAGGGGAAGGAGAGGGCAGAACAGTAACATAAGTGGCTGGCAGAGGCAGGGAAAGACCAGCAGAGAGAAAGAGAGAGACAGAAAATCAGAGAGAGAGAGAGAGAGGAAGAGACAGAAACAAAGAAGGAGTCAGAGAGAAAGAAAGAGACAGAAAGTCAGAGAGGGAGGAAGAGAGAGACAAAGAGGAAGTCGGAGAGAAAGAAAAAGAAATGGTGGAGTAAAGAAAAAAGTGAACCGTATTCCTTTAAAAGCCAGGGTAAATTTAAAACCTGTAATTGATCATTGAAGGCCATCTCTGTAACCCTGTAACACTCTAACACCACCTTGTTGTCCGGGTAAGTAAGGACACACCACAAAAGCACTGAGGCCACTGACAACCCGAAGCCTTCCTATCAAAAATCCTTAAACCAGCAGGTTTCCTCACAGGAGATCTAAAGCTTTACCAATTACCATACAAAGGTCAGACCAGACCTAGAAGCTCCCTTCAGGACAGGAGATAGATGGTTCCTCCCAAGCGACTAAGGGAAAAAGACACAATGGATATTCAGTTAAGTGATAAGGGAACTCTTGTAGAAGCAGTTAGAAAAACTGCCTAATAATTGTTCTGCTCAAACCTGCAAGCTGTTTGCACTCAGCCAAACCTTACAGTACTTACAAAATCAGGAAGGAGCCATCTATACCAATTCTAAGTTAATATGGACTGGACAACGTTTTATTAACAGCAAGAAATTTTTTAAATCCCAAACTTACAAGGCTTTCAACAAAAGTAAAGTTTGCTAAATGTTAACAGTGTAACATGTACTATCCTAACTTCTAATCTTATGGAAATCAGTGCCCTTCAAAGCTCAAGTCCCTCAGCGCAGGGTCATACAACTAATACCCCTACTTACAGAACTGTCCACTGCTACAGGAACCGGAATAGCAGGTTTATCTATTTTATTACCCTACTACCACAGACTCTCAAAGGACTTCTCAGACAGTTTGCAAGAAATAACAGAATCTATCCTTACTCTACAATCCCAAATAGACTCTTTGGCAGCAGTGACTCTCGAAAACCGCCGAGGCCTAGACCTCCTCATTGCTGAGAAAGGAGGACTTTGCAACTTCTTAGGGGAAGAGTGTTTTTTACACTAACCAGTTGGGGATAGTATAAGATGCTGCCCAGCGTTTACAGGACAAGGGTTCTGAAATCAGATGATGCCTTTCAAACTCTTATACCAACCTCTGGAGTTAGGTGACATGGCTTCTCCCCTTTCTAGGTCCTGTGACAGCCACCTTGCTATTACTCGCTTTGGGCCCTGTATTTTTAACCTCCTTGTCAAATGTGTTTCTTCTAGGATCGAGGCCATCAAGCTACAGCTGGTCTTATAAATGGAACTCCAAATGAGCTCAACTAACAACTTCTACTGAGGACCCCCGGATCGACCCACTGGCCCCTTGGCGGGCCTAGAGAGTTCCCCTCTGGAGGACACTACCACTGTAGGGTCCCTTCTTTGCCCCTATCCAGCAGGAAGTAGCTAGAACGGTCATTGTCCAATTCCCAACAGCAGCTGGTGTGTTCTATTTAGATGGGGGATTGAGAGGTGAAGCCAGGTGGACTTCCTGGATTGAGTGGGGACTTGGAGACCTTTTCTGTCTAGAGGACTGTAAATGCACCAATCAGTGCTCTGTGTCTAGCTAAAGGATTGTAAATGCACCAATCAGTACTCTGTAAAATGGACCAATCAGCACTCTGTCAAATGGACCAATCAGTGCTCTGTAAAATGGACCAAACAGCAGGACGCAGGTGGGGCCAAATAAGGGAATAAAAGCTAGCCACCTGAGTCAGCAGAGGCAACCTGCTTGGGTCCCCTTCCACACTGTGGAAACCTTGTTCTTTCACTCTTCACAATAAATCTTGCTGCTGCTCACTCTTTGGGTCCGCACCACCTTTAAGAGCTGTAACACTCACCGCGAAGGTCCATGGCTTCATTCTTTAAGTCAGCGAGACCAAGAACCCACCGGAAGGAACTAACTCTGGATATACAATGAAGGTCTGACCATTTTTCAGTATGCTTAAAGGCTAGAAGTGGGAGTTCATCAGTAACAAGCACAACATTTTTTGAGTGTTATCAGCCTGTACACCACCAAGCCAGAAATAGCTAAGCAAGGATGTTTGTTAAAATATAGTCACTGTAAGTAGTAAGAACTTAAAATAGCTGATGAATTTTTTTCATATGAAACACACCACTCTAAGATTTTTCTTACCAGATAAAAACTTTACATTAGTATTGCTACCTTAAAATATGCTGCAGTAATAACAAAGAAATATTCAACTGAAAACTCATGTTTTATATAAATGGTCTGAATTGTTCACTCATTATCAGTAAAAACAAACCCAAATTGTTAAAACCCATTTTCCAAGGAAACAAAAACAAAGCAAACAAACAAACCCAAGACAAAACATTTAAGTAGCTGGCCCATTCTGGTGTGGCTTTAAATGAGAACTAACACACAATCATCACCTTGTAGTAAGCATATTTATACAAACAACCTGTTTTATATTAGTGACTACTGCTAACTCACAGATAATCAAGAAGTGGAAACACTACTGCAAGTTTCCCAGGAAAGGCAGCTCACAAGCTTGCATATGTTCTAAATATAGTTCTAGGCTTTTCTCACAACATTCAGACCCAACTAAAGCTCAGTAACCCTCAAGTGAAATTCAAGGGTCCGGAACATTCTAAAATTGCTTATAAAAGCACTTGAGCAAACAAGGGAAATAACCTTTCAGCATTTAACATTGTACTTCTAATAATGTGTGTACCAATTCACTAAAGCATATGTTAAGCTGATATGCTTACAGACATGGAAGGACAGAAAGCAAAGGAGACCACTTGGATTCCAATTTGTCCATTACCAAGGGAAATCTCATCCAAACATTCCTCTGAAGACATCTCAGGCAAACTTACTCCATCATTTATATAGCACTAATGTTTTGTAAATGCTGAAGAAAGCCATTTTCTCAAAGTTGCATTACAGACATATCAGGAGAGTTTGGACCTGAGCATCCTGTCTGTTAGCAGGTGAGGAACTTATATTTGGAATTGCTTGCTTTAGTAATCCCGTATTTAGAAAGAGAATGAATTCCCTGAAGGGGAATTAAAAAAAAAAAAATCTCCAGCTTCTAGCACTGCTTAGCAAATCCTAAAAATTCTATGTTTGTGAAACAGAAGGAGGCAGGAACCCTTCTAAATAGCCATCAGTCTAAGCCTGGTGAATTATGCAGAAAATGCTGAAACACACACGAAAAACCTTAAGAAGAGCTCTGAAAACTCAGTTTCCACGGTGGGTGGGCTTGCCCCATAGCTGATAAGGTGGGACGTCTAAGCCACCATCATTTCTCAGGCTGACTGCTAAATCAGATCCCAAGTGGTCTCCTTTGCTTTCTGTCCTTCCATGTCTGTAAGTTCACTCTCCACAAAATAGCTACAGTGACCTTTTACAACACATAAATCAGATGATGTCACTCTGCTGTTTAAAATCCTATACTAATTTCCCATTACACTTAGAATAAAATCTAAGTATCTCCCAGAGTTCCAGGAAGCCCTGATTAACAGTGAGCTCCATGGCGTAGGGAACTCCGGTGGTCTGATCCACTGCTGTATTCTCAGTCAGCATAGCAGCTGGCATATAGTTGATGCTCATTAAATATTTATCGAATGGGTGAATGAAAGAGGAAATAGCAAACCACCAAAACAGTGGCAGAGTTTGGGCTTTGGATATTATAAAAGACATACACATAGGTAGGTACAGATGTATTATATTAATAGATATATATAGGTTTTTAACAGAAATACTGACTGTGCAATTAAAATGATACATTCATAAATATGTGATTGCTAAGTGGCACTGTATAATATACTTTCATGTTTCATATACCTTTTACTTTTTTTTTTTTTTTGAGACAGAGTCTTGCTGTTACCCAGGCTGGAACACAGTCGCACGACCTTGGCTCACTGCAACCTCTACCCCTGAGGTTCAGGTAATTCTCCTGCCTCAGCTTGAGTAGCTGGTACAACAGGCGCGTGCCACCATGCCTGGCTAATTTTTGTATTTTTAGTAGAGACAGGGTTTTGCCATGTTGGCCAGGCCGGTCTTGAACTCCTGACCTCAAGTGATCCACCCGCCTCAGCCTCCCAAAAGTGCTGGGATTACAGGTGTGAGGCCACCATGCCTGGCCTATTTTTGCATTTTTTATAGTTGTGTAAGTCACTTCCAGGAAAAAAAAAAAAGCTCTCAGTTTTCCTATTTAGAAAACTAGGACCACTGCACCTTATAGGTATTAAAGTAATACATTTACTACATAACAGCACTAGCCTAGTGCCTGGCTCAGTAAGAGGAAAAATGTTCACCTACAATGTATCCAAAAACTCCTTAGTAAGTAAGAAAAAGGACAAACAGGGGCCTATTTAATGCCATGTCATAAGTGAACTGAATACTAGTTCTTCACATTCTTAGGGTTAATTGCCAATTTCATTTTTCTATAAAATGTTCATTGAAAAAGATACTTGTTTTAGTCCATTCACTGTAGGTAAAAAGTTAGGCTGGTTTGCTCTGGTTTAGTAAAGGTACTTTCCCATCAAATCCCCAAATCACATTGGGAGAAATGCTAGGTCAGGTATGACGACACTGCCTGCACCCCGACCCCACTGGTGAGGAAGGTCACTGCGCGTCGGAATGTGGTTACCTGGGAAGACCATCTCTTGCTTCCTCGCTGGGGTCTGTATATTCTTCTCTCTTTGGTCTACTCCACCAGCTGGTGAGAAAATCTGGGTATGGCCATCTATGGACAAAGGTCCCTTAAATCTCAAGCCCACGTGATCTATATCTCGTTTTATCAGTTCACAGGAGTTTCTGGTATCAGCACAAATTATAGTAAAAATGTTCTATTTTCCTATATAATGATTCCCTATGTATATATGTTAGGGGCCTCATCAGAGAGAGAGGTTGTGGGCCAAGGCAAAACTTAGATATCCCCTTTTTCCCTAAAACGATCTAACGGCACCTCAATTCCACTATATGGCCTAAAAGTAACTTATTCGGTACATATGTGTGAGGGAGTTTATAGTTTATAATGTGCTGTCTATGGTAGTTCAGTAACTGCTAGTTAGGGAGCCTGCGACAAGTGTTAACAGCACTTTACCACTACCTACAACCTTTTTTTTTTGCTTATTTTCTTCCCAATTCATCTGACTCTTTTTCCTCTTTCCTGCCCATACTTTAACTCCAACAACCAAATCTGACAAAATCCTTATAACCTGTTTTTCTTTCCACATGGCCCACAGATTTTAGGATCTATCAGAACAGGCCTTTTATATGACTGTGACTGTATAAGAAACTCATGAACTTTGGTTCAAACTTACTTTGAAAAGACTGCCTATTTCCCTCTCATTCTTAAAATCTGGGTGGCTGGGGCAGAACTGGTTTCTCACATCACACTTAGAACCAAAATGTCACCAGGTCATCACAAAATAGAATTCTTTTAGAGTAAGGGTTTAATTATTTTTAACTTTGTAATACATTTGAAAACAAACAATATATAAATTAGAAAAAAAAAAAAGTAAAAACTTACTGTTATTGGTACATCTTTTGTTCCTGAATTTAATAAATGAAGGTTTAAAACTTTTGGTAGATCTGTTAAAATTGAGGAAAAGAAATTTTTCTTAAAAAGATGTGTTTTTAAACCAAGTTAGAATCTTTACCTTGTAAGACATCAAATTGAAGCTATCAATTTGTGAAATACAATGACAATAACATTAATAAAAAGAAACATTAGGTGGTAATTGCTTTACTCATAAGGACATTGTGTATTATAAGAACTGTTCCCTCTTAAACCAGATTTTTGAAAACCCCAAAATATACACCTTTTTTTTTTTTAATGAGACAGAATCTTACTCTGTCACCAAGGCTGGAGTATAGTGGAGCATTCTTGGCTGACTGCAACCTCAGTCTCTAGCGTTCAAACGATCCTCCCACCTCAGCCTCCTGAGTAGCTGGGATTACAGGCATGTACCACCATGCCCAGCAGACTTCTGTACTTTTTTTTAGTAGAGATGGGGTCTCATCATGTTGGCCAGTCTGGTCTTGAACTCCTGGCCTCACGTGACCTGCCTGCCTCCACCTCCCAAAGTGCTGGGATTATAGGCATGAGCCATCATGCCCAGCCTCCAAAATATTATTTTTTTAGTGAACTCAGACATTACTAATCTTTTAGCTTTTCAGCAAAACATAATGAAGCAAATTAATAATTTACAATGTAAAAATATATTAAAAGCAAATCTAACTTTTAAAGATGTGGTCTTCAATCTTAACTACATTTTATTATATATATAGTCCATATACATCCCAAATTACAAGTACTCTTAGTTTTTCCTTAGTAAAATTCTTTACTTGGTTGTTTTTAATTGTAGAATTTGAATTTTCTGAACAGCTGTGACAAGCTTTTAACATTTTGTCATAATGTAATTTAATAAACTCACATCTAAACAAAATCCAGAAGTAAAAATCAACATTGAGCATAACTGAATCCATGAGCAACTGGATTAAGAAACTAGAAAACTACTTTCTGCCTCAATCTTCCATTTAGATGACTTAAATTATCCCATGGCCTTGTTTTCCAACCTGGTAAGCAATGCCACCCACCCCTCAGAGAAATGGGGTATAAACTGGTGAACGCACTGAGTCTGAAAAGAAGATTTGTACAAGATCATGCAACCCACTGCAAAATACTGTTAAAGCTGAATTACAAAGTATAGTAGAGCACTGAATACAGGGATTTAAAAAAAAAAAAACAACAACAACTCCATAAAGACTCTTTTAAAAGATTTTTTTACCTTGTGTTCTTAGTGTACCAAAATCTAACATTTCAGTTGAGGAATAAATTCCAGGAGCTTGGAAAAAAGAAAAGTCAACAATTATTGTTCACTTTGCCAGAGTAAGCTACACTGAAAACAAAACAACTTTCGATTTCATCAGTTTTCTACTAACCTGTTGTAACTTCAACCTCAACAGGAAGAATGATAAACTCTGTGCTGTCTGAAGCATTGGTCTTGATTCTTATGAAGGCTGTGTGATTATCTGCTTCTCTAGACGAAAAACTGGCTCTCATCACTCCCTTGGTTTCATAAGGAGGAATTTCCTGACAAGTTAACAGACCATAATGCAGCACAGCAATCGTAATGGAGCAAAACCACCATATTTTATTGAACTGGATGACACTGACTGAAAGATGAGTATTTTATATACCTATTAATACAAAACGCATTGCTAATTAAACCAATATGTAACACACACTCCATTTCTGGAGAACTTTAAAATGTGAAAAATGTGCTGTTTAGAATCTATTAAATATGATATGAAAAGTAGGCAAAGTAAAAGAAGTCAAATGATCTGAAAACAAATTGTCAGTTACAAAAGCCCCATTAAAAGGTAAAACTAATCTACAAAACCAGTTATTTTTTTTGAGACAGAGTCTCGCTCTGTCGCCCAGGCTGGAGTGCAGTGGCTGGATCTCAGCTCACTGCAAGCTCCGCCTCCCGGGTTTAGCCATTCTCCTGCCTCAGCCTCCCGAGTAGCTGGGACTACAGGCGCCCGCCACCTCGCCCAGCTAGTTTTTTGTGTTTTTTTTTTAGTAGAGACGGGGTTTCACTGTGTTAGCCAGTATGGTCTCGATCTCCTGACCTCGTGATCCACCCGTCTCGGCCTCCCAAAGTGCTGGGATTACAGGCTTGAGCCACCGCGCCCGGCCAAAACCAGTTATTTTTTAACATGCTAGTTAGTGGTGTTTGTGTATATAACTCAGTCTTGAAATTTAACCAACAGAAATGTCACCATCAGAGGAAAATACTTTTCTAGAAGTCCACAAGAACCTCCATAAATGATAACCAGCAGGGCTTACACTGCTCTTTCCTGGAAAACCTAACAATGCAAAATTCTCTAGGAAATCTACAGTTTACCAACTGCATTCATGTAAGACAGCACACATTTTCAGTCCTGTAATGAGAGAACATTTATATACTAAAAGGAAGACTTACTGGAAAAAACATTTTGAGGGGTAATCTCTTTCCTGGTTTTAGAACAACATGGCTCCCTGGGACTACTGGAATTTCTTCTCTGCACAAACCTTTCAGCATATTTTAGGAGACCCCTGTATTCTAGAGCTTAGTGGGCCTTCACTTATCCCTACGCTCTTTTTAGTCCCAAAGCAGAAAACAGGAGATTGGAACCCTCCTAGGATCGGAGGGACGGACCATCCACTCCCCAACTCTAGGGAGTTGCTTTGGTCTCGGGGGTTTTCTCATATACACTGAAATAGGCTGAAGGTGAGGTCACAGCCTGTTGGCTTTTTTCTCAGTCTAGGTTTGTAGGAATAAGAATTACTGTATCTTTTTTTGCAGCCACTAGGACTATAAAAACATTATGCTATTCTCTGTTATCATTCATTATCATTCTTGACTATTAAAAATCTGAATTCTCTATTTATTAGACACCAATTATATTTCACAGGAAGTTCTTAGTCTGTCTAGAATCATAATATATACAGATTCAATGGTCTGAATTTAATCCTCTGAAGCATTGCTTTATAAATGATTTTTCACTCAAACACCGTAATTTCAAGGTGAAACATTTTTGTGAAAGGACATAAATAAACTGTCCATTACATATTTCTTTTTGCTAGTGTGTTTCTATATTCTGAGCATTAACCAAATTAGTGGCTGATAAATTTGTTTCTAAATGTTTATATTAACATCCTAAAAATGTAATCTCCACATCTCTTCCCTGGTCAAGACTGGTCAGAAGACAGAATCAAGAGGCTGTGTGTGTGTAACAGCAGTTAATAAAGAAACTGATTCTCAAACCTTATTCCTGGTGGCAAAATTTGTGTTCCTCCAATTAGAGATGAGCAGTGATCTGAGTGACCTGGGTATGGAACTGAATTGACCACATTTGCCTTCTCCCTCTTGGATTAAAGCATGTAAACATTTTTAAAACTCTCACATGGCAAGAACCTTTACAAATAAGGTTCTCTTACATATCTTTAATTTGGTTAATATTGTTAAATATTCAACAATATTGAAGGTGAACATAGATCACCTTCAAGAATTAAAAATTTTCTAAGTCATCACAGGTGCTTGCCTAGGTTCCCTCTGCAAGTGCCATTTCCTTTACCAACGGTGAATATGAACGTTCAATTACTTACCTTCAAAAACAAAACAAAACCATAATGAATCCTTCCTACATTTTTTTAATCCTTTACTTTTTTTTATGTGTAAAGCACATCATAAATTATCATACTCAAAGATAACTTTACCCATATAATTCTGAGAAAGAATAGCTGAAGTTACTTTCCATGTAGTGGGGTAGAACTCCCACCAATTTTATTCACTGCCCTTTCCAAAAATTACTACTTATATTCCTTCCTCACGCTCTCCTCCAATTTTCATATATACTTGACATAAATTAACATTAAGACAATGATGAAAGAGAAGTCATCCATATTTGTTCAGCCTATAAGGAGTTAAGTATTTTCCAGTTTAAGAGTAATTGGTTTCATGGGAGCACACACAAGAGAAAACCAGGTTACAACTCACCCACAGTTTTCTGGTACCTCCTTGTTGACCCGTTGGGAGTTCCAGGTGAAGGTCTCCTCCACTAGAGTACATTTCTACAACCTGGGGCAAAAGAGCACACGATGGCTAAGTTCAAAGTCATATTCTCAAAGCACGTGATTGCTATTACAGAGAAATAATTCTGACATCCTAATTGTTTATCACAAAACACTCAAAAACATTTAAAGATACAAATGCAGGATATGTATCATATCACTAAATTTAGTGCTCTGTATGTGTAAGCCAATAGTGGTATTTTTAATTAAGGTAACTTTGAAAATTTTACTTAGAAACAGTGTAAGTATAATAGTTGTTCCAGAGACCAGATTTTAGAAGTAACAGGATACTTTTTTTTTTTTCCAAAGGGAGTAATTTACAAAAATTACCAAGTTTTGGAAACATAAATTTTGTTTTTCTTACAGTAACATAAAGTGCTTCTTCATCCATACATTTGTAACAAGATCCAGCAGTGGATCTACCATAACTGTGAAATGGTGACGAGTGTAAATATTATTTTGAGATATATACAACTCTAGTGGAACATGAAAATACGTGGTTTCTACTGGAAGCAAAAATATTTCTGTGGCTTATGCTTAAGCTTATGATTCTTTTAAAAACAGCTTTATTATCACTGAGGTAGAATAAATAACACCTATTTAAAGTATACAACCTGATGGATCCTGACGCATGTGTTTGGGCATAAAACCAGCACTGGAATGAAGATATTAACTATATCCATTATCACCAAAAGCTTCCTCATGCTTTCTGCAATCCATTCATCCTTCTCTGTCCCTTCTTATTTTTCTAGGCAACCACTGATCTGCTCTCTATCACTTCAGACTAGCTCATGTTTTCTGGAGCTTTATGTAAATGAAATAATAGCGTCTATACTCTTGTGTCTGGCTTCTTTTGCTCAGTGTAATTATTTTGGGGTCTACCACATTGTTAATGCATTAATAGTTCACTTCTATTTGATGACTATATTGCAGTTTTTCAATCCACACACCGAAAGGACATTTGAGTAGTTTCCAATGTCTGGCCGTTAGAGAGAAAGCTGCTGTGGATACTGAGTACAAGTATTGGTGTGGACATCTGCTTTCCTTGCTTTTGGGTAAATATATACAAACAAAATGGGTCATAAGGCAGGAGACTTTTCTTTAAAGGTAAGTTAACCCTAGCTCTTAAAAGAAAACATACATTTAATTCAATTACATTTGGGGTGAAGCTATGAGAAGGGGTGGAAAATGTTCACTTGTTTCATCACAGGAAGTCCTCCAGGAGTGAACAAAAAAGGACAAAGCAAGAAAAATGGCAATTCTTCAGTATAAGCCTAAAGGTTTTTTGTATTTTTTTTTTTGAGACGGAGTCTTGCTCTGTCGCCAGGCTGGACTGCAGTGGCGTGATCTCGGCTCACTGCAAGCTCCGCCTCCTGGGTTCAAGCGATTCTCCTGCCTCAGCCTCCTGAGTAGCTGGGATTACAGGCACACGCCTCCACGCCCAGCTAATTTTTGTATTTTTCGTAGAGACGGGGTTTCACCATGTTGGCTAGGCTGGTCTCGAGCTCCTGACCTCGTGATCCACCCGCCTTGGCCTCCCAAAGTCCTAGGATTACAGGTGTGAGCCAACCTTCCTGGCTGGCTCCTTAAAGGGTTTTTTTGTTTGTTTGTTTGTTTTCTGGTAGGGGCTGGGGAGTTGCTGCCGTAAAAGTAATGCATTTACAAAAGACTGATAAGCTGTAGATTGTATTATTTCTTGCCTCCTGATTTATTACAGTGCTCATCTATAGTGCTTATTGTATTAATAATAATAGCACCTTAAATGATAGGACGACTGTAGAACTTTTTCTGGAAAACCAGAAAACATCACATATTATTTCATTAATCTTTCCAGGTATCAAGCAAACAAGTATAACAATGCTTAAAAACAGAAGATTAGACCAGGCACAGTGGCTCATGCCTGTAATCCCGGTACTTTGGGAGGCCAAGGTGGCGTGCTTAACTTGAGCCCAGGAGTTGCAGTCCAGCCTGGGCAACATAGTGAGACTCTGTCTCTGCAAAAAAATAAAAAACATTAGCCAGGTGTGGTGGCGTGCACCTGTAGTCTCAACTACTCAGAAGACTGTGGTGAGAGGATTGCTTGAGCCTGGGAGGTCGAGACTGCAGTGAGCCAAGACTGCACCACTACACTCCAGCCGTGCCTGGAAAACAAACAAACAAACCAAAAAAAAAAAAAACCTCCCCAGAAGATTAAAAGGTCGCCTACTGATAACAGAGAAAATGAATAAAGAAATAGAGACAGAAAAAGCCTAAATTACAAAGTCAAAGAAATAATTACATTAAAACTAGGAACCTGACACATTCTTTATTTTTTAGTCCAGTGCTATTTGTTCTAATTTAGTATAGTTTAGGAAAAAAAGGAAGCCAAGCATTATATACAGAATATATTATGTGTAAACAAATTCCCACAATAAATGTTTCTGTGCCCGCATGCTTGCATGCACAGAGAAAGGTCTAGAATGACACATACAAGGTGGCAAAAGTGGTGCCCATGAGGAAGGGCCTGGACTGCAACTGTGCTGTCTATGCAATAGCTATCAGCTACATGTGGTTATTTACATTTAAATTAGTTGAAATAACATTTTGGCCACCCTAGCAGAATTAAAGAGCTCAACAGTCACACGTAGCTAGCAGCCACTCTTTTGGACAGAGCAGGAAAAGAACTATTCCATCATCATGGAAAGTTCTGCTGGACAGCTGGACTGGGAAGCAGGAAGTTAAAAGGGATGTTTTTGTTTCACTTATGTTTGAATTGTTAATATTTTTTTCCTGAGAACATACTCATGTGTTTATGTTGTATAATCAACAAATCATATGCATTTTCTCATTTTACAATATTTTCTTATTGTAATATTGACAAGACTAGTGACACAGAAAACCACTGGACTATGAGGTTAAGAATGTCTTCCCAGGTAGACAATCTATATTTGGTTTTAAGAGAGCAGCTTTGGTGCTCCATTTGCTCTCTTGTGTAAATCTTGAATTAAAATGTTTTAACTTGAAAAAGACTACATGAATTGAATTCAAAGTGATCACTATGCTGGGCGATAGCTTGATAACTCCAAAGGCTGAGGAGAAAAGGTACAGACTGCAAGGCGACTCCAGCAGTTGTAGACTGACCAACATCTGTTGAGTCCTGCAAGCTCCATCCTTGTGGTCTGGCCACCACAATGAGGCAGCAGCCTTGGGGCACTCTGGAACAGCCCTTCTACGGCAGAGCGGGCAACTCATGCAGCCGGGTCTACCGGAGTAAGAGGTCAGGCACAGTGGCTCATGTCTCTCATCTCAGTACGTGGGAAGCTAAGGCAGGAGGAATGCTTGAGGCCAGGAGTTCAACGCTGTAGTAAACCATGATCATGCCACTGCACTCCAGCTTGAGTGACAGAGTGAGACCCTGAACCCTGTCTTTTTTTTTTTTTTTTGGAGTCTCACTCTGTCGCCCAGTCTGGAGTGCAAACAAGTCTGGTATGAGTCCAGTCTGGTATGATCTCGACTCACTGCAAGCTCCGCCTCCCGGGTTCACACCATTCTCCTGCCTCAGTCTCCCGAGTACCTGGGACTACACGCGCCCACCACCAAGCCTGGCTAACTGTTTTGTGTTTTTAGTAGAGACGGGGTTTCACTATGGTCTTGATCTCCTGACCTCGTGATCCGCCCACCTTGGCCTCCCAAAGTACTGGGATTACAGGCATGAACCACCGTGCCCAGCCTTTTTTTTTCTTTTTAAAAAAAGGAAAAAAAGCAGCAAGAATTTTGGACGTTTCTATATAGCTTTGTAATAACAGCCAGAACAGGGAAACTACACCATTACCTAAAGTATCAAAAGGACGTAAACGACAGGATAGTGAGGATAAGAGGGAATACTTCCCACCTGAAAAGCAGGACATAAGAGCAGGTTTTTCTGTGATGCAGACATCCAGCTACAAAAATTAAAACTGGGGCAGAGTACTTTTATCAGTAGCTGTCTTCACCCAGATGTTGCCAAGTGTTGGGGAGCGATTTCTTTCTTGCTGCTTTCGCTTATCATTTCTAAGCATTTCACTATTCAGGCTCTGAACACGTTCCCTGGTTCTTCCTCATTTCCCCTTCCGTTGTTTACGAACAGTTATACCAGGGTGGTCTGGGACAACCATTTTAGTTGCCAAAGCCCTACACTTACCACAAAATACAGTAGTTTTCCTCCACTTGTCATTTTCAAGCTGCTTTAAGTCCTTCAGTGTTGGTCCGAAAGAACTCTGGCACCCTGGACTATTCTAGAAAGCATTCACATCTACTTTTAACACAGACAACACCACTAGAAGCCACAGAGGCTGCACATGTCACACAGTTAAGTCCCTAGGATGTAAGGTATAGATTTCAGAAAATCTCTGAAGGAATGACACTGGCCACTCCCACTGTGAAAGAGACAAGGAGCTGGTGAGGAGGAATTTCACACTTGAAAACAATTACTAATAGAAGACTAGGGAAGACAAGAAGTTGAATTTTTAAAATAAAAAATAAGTTTGCTTTTAATCATAATTCTATATTACTCTTTCCCTGGATTTTAATTTCTAGGCTGCCATCACCAAAAATTTATTATTTCCAGAAATAAACTTGAACTGTTTTTAAAAACATGGGTATTGGGCCAGAAGGTGTTGAAATGCAGGAAAAAAAAAAAGCAGGCTTGTGTAGCTAAAAACTCTTCTTTAAATGCAGAGCTGCCTAAACTATAACACCAGAGAAGCCACAGTCGTTTTAAAAATGATTCCAAAAATTCAAAATCCAGACTACTGTATTCCAAAATTCAGACTACAGCAAGCTGTACTAAAAGTAATACTCCTCTTCAATACATCTATAAAACTCTATTATTTTAAATAGTCTTGGAAACTGTAACAAACTGAGATTTCATGCTAAGACATTAATTCCCACCAAAATGAAGCTTATTCAAAATCAGCATCATAAACTCACCTGTAAAGGCTCACTGTGAGGGTTGTGGATGTTTATTATAGGTGAGAAACTACTATTCACAGGGACTCTGGCCCCAAGGAATGGCCTCAATCGATACGGATTTGGAACTCCAACACCAAATACCTGTTTCAGTGGAGGAAAACAATGCAATTTTAGTTGTTTTTAAAATTAATATTTTTAGTTATAACTGATCTAGGGAGACTGGCAAATCTGATTTATATGGAAAAATATTAACAATCCCTTTATTTTAAAAAAAACCCACAAATGTTGTTTGTGTACATGATTTGGCTACATAGTTGATTTACTATGTATGTGAATTTAGAATGATTTCTTTAATACATTAGAAATTGAATAATCGTCCTTCAAGAAGGCATGCAATAGACAAAAGAAGAAAATAGGGAGTCAAAAGATTTCCTGACCCCAGCCATCAGAAGATGGATCCACCGCCCAGGTAACTTCTCAAATACCAAGCCTAGACCCAGCTCATTCCCACATGGGATGGCCCTAGGTTGACTAAGCAGGGCAAACCAGTAATTCAAATGATATTATTAATATATTGCTATTTATTAAGTGTCTATGAAGTGCTAGGTGTACAATAGTGAACAATTCAACAGTAAAAAAACAGATAATGTGCTGGGTCTCATGAAACTTGTATCGTAGTACTGGAGACAGACTGGATACCAATAAAAAGATTTTTAAAAAAAATCCCTCTGCTACAGAGTGAGTAACAGATGGTTGTAGGTGTTGGGGGAGAGTGGAGGGCATTCAGACAGCTAAAGTGTAATCCAGCAAGAGTGGCTTCAAAGACAGCAGTGGCAGTGAGGCGTAGGGAAGTAAACAGACTGTAGATATATTTGGGAGGAAGACTTGGTGAAAGATTAGATGTGAAGAGGTAAAGAAAGAAGACAGCTGGCCACTGGGGTCACCGTGGGAACAACCTGATCATGACCCTCAATAGTCCAGATTGGCTGTGATCACCTAGGTCTGCTGGGAGACGCCATCGCGGGGCAATGACTTTCATTTTTGTGACAGTCTTTTTCATTTACTCAACAAGTACATGTGAAATGGGTATGATCTGTCTAGCACTTCAAAATTACTGAACCAAGCATCAACAGCGTACTGAATGTCTACTAAGCAATCGTTAGATTTACTCACCATACAGAAACAGAAGACATGGTCCTTACTGAAAGGGAACCCTGACTCTGACCCTTATTTTATATGATGTGTCAGAGTTAATGGGTACTGGGGAGAAAATGTTTAAAAAAAACAAAACAAAACACTCACACACACACACAGGACCTGTAATTGTCAGAGCTAACACTGGAGTTCCACTGGCAGCCCAGCACAGTGGTAAAGATTACGGTCTTTATAGTTACAAAGACATGAGTTTGAGTCCCCCTCAATAACTTATTAATAGCATGGGCAAATCTTTTAAAACTTCAACTTCAACAATAACTGTATGTATACCATAGGCAGTAGGGCATGTATAGTACACTGCTGGACAAATATGAGCAATTATTGTTAAGAATCTTTGTTTTTTTTTCTTTTAGAGATGTGGTCTTGATCTGTCACCCAGGGTGGAGTACAGTGGTGTAATCATAGTTCACTGTGGCCTTGAACTCTTGAGCTCAGGTGATTCTCCCACTTTAGCCTCCTGAGTAGCTGAGGCTACAAGTGCTCACCACTGTGCCCAGTTAATTTTTAAAAATGTTTTTTGTAGAGGTGAGGTCTTGCTTTGTTGCCCAGGCTGGTCTTGAACTCTTGGCTTCAAGTGATCCTCCCACCTTGGCCTCCCACAGTGCTGGGATTACACGTGTGAACTACCATACCTAGCCTTAATAGTCTTGATATACAAAAATCTTGATTCACAAACAGAATAACAGCTGATATACAAAAAGATTTACTATGTGACTCCTACATACATTAACTTTCCTTAATGACCTAAACCAAAATTCTATGTAAAAATAAGTTTATAAAAAAAACTTAAAGTAGGCATGAATGTTTTAATCTTGACACTATTATCAAGTGTGCTTCATAAGTGTGTAAAAGTAAAAATTAAACAAGAACGTGTAAGTCAGTATGAAAATACTTTTCACTATTGTCAACCAATCTTACATTAACACTTTAGCTGTCACTTTAAAATCACCTGTTCAGTCTGATTTGAATAGAGATATTCACTGTAAGTATAGCAATGCTCTAAGTCTAAACTCCTACCTTTTCTATTATCCTCTGAGTTCCTGAATTCTTAAAAGGCTGGCATATAAGGCAGAGGTAATGATCATATTGTATAAAATAAGTTTTAATTCTGGCTCTTACCTGGTAAGTAAATACCCCATGATTAGATGTATTAATAAATAAAGTATTTTCTACATTTCCTACTACTCTTGCAAGAAAAACTACATCAAATGATGTATTTCCTCCTGGAAGAATTTTCTGAAACAGAAAATAAATAAAGTTAAATTCATAACAAGAAAAAAAATTATACAGCCCAAGTTCCTTAAATAAGTATTGTAGAATCATTTCCACAAACTAGTTTTTCCTTTAGAAGTTTAAGCTTTAAGTTAGCAATGGAAAATAATTAAAAAGATGTCTTCCATACTGAATGTCTACGGTCACACACCCTTTGTCCATTAGAGCCACAGCCTTGTACAACAGATGGTTTCCTAGATTCTGTTCATTTAACAACCCCTAGGCTGGCATGAAGTACCTAATTACAGGCTGTTTCATGATCAAAAATCAGATGTAAGTTGCATTAAAGCTGAGCTTTTCATATAGATATACTACTGTACTACTAAGCAGTGACTTGTTTTCGCCTAAAGAATAAGCCCAGGCCTCAACCTTCTGAAATCTGCCTTCCATCCACACAAGAAACAAAATGTCCCGGCAACTTAAATAGGAAAGAAGGCAGGGGTAAATGTATGTGCAGGAACTCACTCCTGTTACTTTCTGCAAATTGAGAATGTCACTATAGTTAGTAAACTAAAATGTTATTACCACAAAACAATAGGGCTACTCCCACGTTCAAGAGACTGAAATTGCGGTTCTGCGCCCTGCAACAAAGCCTTAAAATACATGTTAATATGTAAAGCCATCAACCTGTCTCATTCTGCCTCTATGGCTAGAACTCTAAAATGCTACCTAAATTATAGCTCAAAATACATGGTAGTAGGACTCTGGCTTCACCTTAGTCTGAAGAAAGATGTCTAGACAGAGTATGTCTCCTACATTACCACCAGCAAAAGAATAATTTACAAGTTGTGAATTTTTGTAATTATTCTTTTGTTGCACTACATTACTGTAATACAATGCAACAAAAGAATAATTACAGTAATTCACGACTTTTCTTGAACCCATCAGAGAGTGAGATTATCAACTAGTCCAAAACTGTAGGAAAGACAAGCAACTTCCAAGGATGGACGGAGTGGGAACACTGGCTCACCCAGGGCAGGGAAGGGAAGAAGATGAGGCTATTATACAGGAGTGTCAGCTAAAAATGCAGCTAACATGTTTACACATGGCTACAGGCTGACTGTGTAAACATGCACTGGAGCACAAAAACCCTGGAAACTGTGGACACTGGTGCTATTCACACCCGAGCCAGAAATTAGCAACAGAAAGACATCTGGCAAACCCTCGAATAGTCTGAAATTAAACAACATGTTTCTAAAATAAGCCATGGGGGAAGTAAGTAGCAACAAGAGAAATTATAAAATATTTTGAATTGACTGGAAATGAAAGCACAATATTAAAATCTGCAGGTTGCAGGTAAAGCAATACTTGGAGGAAAATTTATAGCAGTACATGCTTATTTGGAACAGAAATGTTTCACATCAATAATCTACATTTCTGTTTTGAGACACTAGAAAAAGAATAAATTAAACCCAGAGTAAGCAAAAGGAAGGAAAATAGAGCAAAAATTAATGAAACAGAAAACAGAAAGTGGCAAAAAAAAAAAAAATCAATAAAACTGAAGCTGGTGCTCAAAAACTCTGTAAAATGGATAAAACCCTACAAAGAGTGACTGTGATAAAAAGGGAGAAGTCACATATATAAGGAACTAAAATGTAGATATCACTGCATACCCTTTACACACAGAAAGAATGATAAAGGAGTATTACAAGCAACTCTATGCCCATAAATTTAACAGCTAGGAGAAATGGACACATTCTTTGACAGTCAGCTAGATATGACACAATCTGCCAAAGTTCATTCAAACTGAAATAGTCCTGCACACAGTTAAAATTTAATTTGTGGTTTAAAATCTTCCCACCAAGAAAAGCCCGAGCTTAAATGATTTAACTCGTGGAAATGAATTCTCTACCAACCATTTAAGAAAGAAATAATACCTACGTTACATACACTTTCCAACACACAGGAGAGAACATTCATAATTCAGCATTACCCTGATATCAAGAGCACACAAAGACTTAAAAACTGTAAGCCAATATCCTTCATAAACATAGAAACACAACTTTCTACAAAGTAATGGGAAACTGAATCGAGGCAAGATATAAAATGGGTAACACATCTTGACCAAGTAGTTGGGTTTTTTTTTCCATGTTGTGCTTTTTTAATGTTCAATTTATGAAAAATATGAATACTTTTTTAGTATTAGCCAATATGCACACACACAGAATTTCTTTTACAATATTAAATGTTTTACAAACCTTTCACAACTCGCTCAAACCTTTGGCTTAAAACAATCCTGTAACCCTCTAAACAAACCTGCCCCCACCAAATTTGCCATATTATCTTTTTCCAAAACACCTTGGATGTAATTCTTAAGTAGTCTCAATTACACGGAACAATACTAACTCTTTTTTTTTTTTTTTTGAGACGGAGTCTTGCTCTGTCGCTGGGGCTGGAATGCAGTGGCCAGATCTCAGCTCACTGCAACCTCCGCCTCCCGGGTTTACGCCATTCTCCTGCCTCAGCCTCCCGAGTAACAATACTAACTCTTAGCAACTTTTAGCTTTGGTGAAAAACTTGGTAAATGTAAACCAAATATGAAATTCTAAGACCCTCCCCTACCATCTGAATGAACTCCTCCCCTCGGCCAAGAACATTTCAGAGTTAATCAGAAAATCTAGTTCTGGCATTGTGGAAGAGGGGATTAGACATGCCTCATTATATACCTCCAGCATTAACATTAACACAAACATTAGATCTGAAAAGAAACATTTACAATCTATTTCCTCTGAAGCCTGCTACCTGGACGCTTCTTCTGCACAATAAAACTTTGGTCTCCACAACCCTTCATCTTGACTCAGCCACTCCTTTCTACTGCTGATAACTCTTCTAACCAACTACCAATCGTAGTATGTTTAATCTGGCGAGTGTGGTTGCTCAAGCCTGTAATTCCAGCACTTTAGGATGCCGAGGAGGGTGGATCCCTTGAGCTCAGGAGTTCCAGACCAGTCTGGGCAACATGGTGAAACCCAGCCTCCACCGAAAAAAAAAAAATATATACAAAAAACTTAGCCAGGCATGGTGGCAGGCGTCTGTGGTCCTAGCTACTTGGGACACTGAAGAGGTAGGATCACTTGAGCTCAGTGGGCAGAGGTTGCAGTGAGCCAAGACCACACCACTGCACTCCAGCCTGGGTGACACAGTGAGACCTCGTATCAACATAAACAAATTAATTAAAAAGAATATGTTTAAATCTCCCTATGACCTGGAAGCCCCTCACTTAAGCTGTCTTGCCCACTCAGATCAAACCAACGTAAATCTTACATGTATTGACTGATGCAGGATGTCTCCCAAAAATGCATAAAAACAAGCTGTGCCCCAACCGCCTTGGGCACATATCATCAGGAACCCCCTGAGGCTGTGTGACAGGCATGGCTGTAACCTTGGCAAAATAAACTTTTTACATTGACTGAGACCTGTCTCAGATATTCTGGGTTCACAATTAGTAACCACAGGGATTCTGAGTGGAGGTGCCCCGATCTTTGACAAATCTCCTGTCAGTGCTTGATACCAACTTGATCTATCCTTATGGCTCAAACCAATGAGACAATTTGCTGAGGCCTGGGGGATCCCCTCCCTCAAGAGAATCCCTAATATCCCCAAATTTGGTTGACATCTAAAGTTTATTTTCCTGTACAACTTCTTTTATGGAGTTTCACTTGCTTCCGACAGTGAAGGCAAGTTGTCTTGCTTCCATACTGATAAAAGGCAGGTAACTCCTTTCTGGAGTTTTAGCTCACCTCCAATAGAAAAGGTGAGTTTGAGTTTCTTCTTGCTTCTAAAATGGCAGAGAGCAGTCTTCAGCCAGGGCCCCATTCCTAGGTTAAGTAGCTGAATTGGGTTTCATTTGCTTTGTAAATTCTCCTTAATGACTAAAGGGTACAACTGACAACCAGCAACCAAGTAGTTTTTATCTTGGAAATGCAATTCCAGTTCAACATTCAAAAATCAAATCAATGTAATTTACTTAACAGACTAAAGAAAAAGCACAAGATCATCTCAATAGCAGCATGTAATTTGACAAATTTTAGTATCGACTCATGATTAAAAATCTCAGTAAACTAAGTCAATAGAAGAGAACTCCCTCAATATTATAAAGAACATCTGCAAAAACCTTAAAGAAGCTTGTCCATTTTGTGGTCCATGGGCTGCATGAAGCCCAGGATAGCTTGAAATGGGCCCAATGCAAATTTGCAAACTTTCTTAAAACATTAAGTTTCTGTGTGGTTTTTATTTTTTTTTTTAAGCTCATCAGCTATCATTAGTGTATTTTACGTGTGGCCCAAGACAATTCTTCTTCCAGTGTGCCCCAGGTAAGCAAAGATTGGACACTCCTGTCCTAGGAGCTACCATAGTATTTAATGGTGAATGACTGAATGCTTTTCCTCCAAAATTTAAAACAAGGCAAGGATGCCCTCTCTTATGACAGCTATTTAACACTGTATCAGAAGTGCAAAGAGGGCCGGGCGCGGTGGCTCATGCCTGTAATCCTAGCACTTTGGGAAGCTGAGGTGGGTGGATCACAAGGTCAAGAGACTGAGACCATCCTGGCCAACATGGTGAAACCCGGTCTCTACTAAAATTACAAAAATTAGCTGGGTGTGGTGGCACGCGCCTGTAGGCTGAGGCAGGAGAATCGCTTGAACAGGGAGGCAGAGGTTGCAGTGAGCAGAGATTGTGCCACTGTACTCCAGCCTGGCGACAGAGTGAGACTCGATCTCAAAAAACAAAAACAAAGTGCAAAGAAGCACGAAAAAAAAAAAAGGCATTACACATTAGTACAGAAGAAAAATCAGTTTTTATTCAGATAACATGGCTTTCCATACCGAAAAATCCCTATAAAAATGCTCCTAAAAGAGTTTTAAAAAGTCATGGGAATCAAGGTCAACATACAATGATCAATTGTATCTCCATATACCAACAATGAACAAGTGAAATTCTAATTTTTAAAAACATACTATTTAGGATAACACATGCACAAAGAAATACTGAGGTATAAATCTAATAACGTGCAAGTTCTGTGAGCTGAAAACTATAAAACATTACTGAAAGTAACCGAAGAAGACAAATAAATGGAACTATTGTGTTCATGGGTTAGAAGACTCAATATTAGATGTTAGTTCTCCTGAAATGGATTTACATATCTAATGCAAGTGGAACCAAAATTTCAGTCTAAGGAGAAGTAACAACTAAATGCAATGTGAAATAGGATCCTAAAACAGAAAAAGTAGTACGTTGATAGAAAAACTGATGAAATTCATAAAAATTCTTTAGTCAATGGTATCATATTAATGCTAGTTTCCTGGTTTGAAAATTGTACTATGATTATATAAGATGTTAACATCAGAAGAATGTTAGAGTGAGGAATATATGGAAAGTATTACTTTTCCGTACATTTAAAGTTAATTCAAAAGAACATGATAAAAATCTCAGATTTTTTTTTTTTAAGAAACTGATAGGCTGATTCTAAAATTTACATGATAAAGAAAGGAAGTAAGAAAAGCTAACGAAATTCTGAAAGAGAAAATCAAAATTGGAGGAGTCATAGTGTCTAATTCTAAGAATCAATACAAAGCCACAGTTATCAAAACAGTATGGGCTGGTGAAATGACAGGTATTTCAGAGTCTATTAGAACGTATTAGAACATAGTGAAGAGCCCAAAACCAGACTCATACATACACAAGGTCAATTGACTTTCAACAAAAATACAGTGGGAATTCAATGAAAAAGGATAGTCTTTTTCAATGGATAGTCTTTTTCAATGGATAGTCTTTTTCAACAGATAGTCCAGGAACAAACGAATATCCATATACAAAACAAATCAAAACAATCCTCAATTCATATCTTGTACCATAAACAAACAGCAGCTAAAAATGGACTGTAGATCTAAATCTAAAATCTAAAACTATGATGGCTGTCCCTCAGTATCTCTGGGATTGGCTCCAGGACTTCATGCAGATTCCAACATCTGTGGATGCTGAAGTCTCTGCTATCAAACAAAGCAGCATTTGCATATAACCTATGCCTATCCTCCCGGCTATGCACGTATCTCCCGGGAAAACTTTAAATAATCTCTACATTACTTGTAATACTTAATACAATGTAAATGCTATGTGAATAGTTTATACCATATTATTTGTCTGAACATGTATAGACAAGAAAAGTCTTGTTCAGTACAGAAGCACTATTTTTTTTTTTTTTTTCTCAAATAGTTTTGACCTGCAGTTGACTAGACCCATGGATAAGCAGCTCATCGCTGCAGAGGGCCAGCTGTACTTCTAGGAAAGAAAAAAATGGAGAAAATCTTTGTGACTTTGGATTAGGCAAAGATTTCCTAGCTACAACTCCCAAAGCATGACTCATAAAAGAACAATTTGATAAACTGGACACCATGAACATTATAAACTTCTGCTCTTTCAAAGATACAGAATGAAAAGGTATGACACAAACTGGAAGAAAAGACTTGCAAATCACATATCACAAGAAAGACTCGTATCCTGAACACATAAGGAACTCTCATGAACTCAATGAAAAAACAAACAACTCAACTTAAAAAACAGGCAAAAGAACTGAACAGACACTTCACCAAAGAAAACATATGGATGGCAAATAAAAAGATGCTCAACATCAATTTTCACTGGAGAACGCATGTTAAAATAAAAATGGCCTAACACTGTACACCGAGCTGAATGACTCGCATCACAGAACACACAGACCTCAGAATACAGCGTGCTGATAGCAACGTGGGGCAACCGAAACTCTCACATGTTTCTCATGGGAATACAAACGGGTAGAGCTGTTATAAAAAAAACTGTTAAAATCTGTATGTAAATATTTACAGTGGGTTTAAATAATAACTCCAAACTGGAAACACCCCAAAAGTCTTCAACTGGTGAATGAATAAACACACAGTGACACTGCCAGCCAATGAAATACTATCCCATAATAATAAAGTGGTACAAAGAACTGATACAGTCTACTACACCCACCAATATGAAATGCATTATGCTTAAAGAAAAAAGCCAGACTAAAAACGCTATATGCTACATGGTTCCATTAATACAATCTTCTGGAATAGGCTACACTCAGTGGTTTGAGTTGACCAAGTTGTTGATTATATGACCTTATGGGTTTGTCAAAACTCAGAACTATATACTAAAAGGTTGAATTTTACTGCAAGTATATTGTAATTTAAAAACAAATACATATAGAATATATATTAAATATATCAGTGTGTGTGTGTGTGTGTATATACACATATACATAAATGTATATATATTTACTGTTTTGGGTGAATCCACAAGGGTTACGGACTCACTCAAGCATATTTTAGCCTGGACCTTTTTTTTTTTTTTTTTATTATACTTTGAGTTCTAGGGTACATGTGCATAGTTACATATGTATACTTGTGCCATGTTGGTGTGCTGCACCCATCAACTCGTCAGCACCCATCAATTCATCATTTATATCAGGTATAACTCCCCAATGCAATCCCTTCCCCCTCCCCCCAGCCTGGACCTTTTTTTATGAGGGTCTCAGTGTTCATGTTCCCTTGGAGTAAGAACAAATGATTGAATGTTTAGGTTTAACTGTTGGTGGGCAAGATTAAAGCCAAATTAACTTTAAAACAAGAAAATCTTGAAAAGAAGTGAATAATATCACTGAGTTCAGGCAGTCCACCCACACGTTTTATTGTCGTGAATTTAATTCCACAGAATCATATGACTGGTCACCCTTTCATCACCTTCCTAACTCCCTCTGACAATGTAAGGATTCACAGAACTGACACTGAGAGACACACAGAGGACTCTCTGGCAATATGAACAAAACAAAACAAAAAATGACAATATCGTTTTCCCATCTAAGATGCCAGTGCCTGTAATACCGATGTTTTATACCATACCAAGAATAAAAAAAAGAAGAATAAGAGAATGTTAAAAAATGCAGACTTAACAGATCCTCAAATAAAACAAGGAGTGAGGATGACAAGTACAAACCCAAGCCACAGAAAGGGGCAGTGAGGAAAACTTATGTGACTCATTCTGGGCACCGCAGGAAGGGAGGAAAACTAACTTACTCTTAAAATTTGCACTATGTATCAGTACTCATGGAGGTGTGTGGTCTGAATCCCTATCAGTGGTCTAATCAAGCAGAAAATTTAATGTTTCCTTGGTAGAGTTGAGACCACCAGTGCCATTCTCTCTGGGAAAACACACCCTTAATCCAGGCTGACCGTGACGGTAAGGTGCCCTTGACTATAACGTGGGTCTCAATTTCTGATATAAAAAGTGAAAAAAAAATCTACCTACGTAACGAACCTGCACATCCTGCACATGTATCGCTGAACTTAAAAGTTGAAAGAAAAAAAAAAGTAGCAAAATTAGTACAATAAATGCTGTGTACCCACCTAAAAAAATCTGAAATGTTCTCTAAAAAAAGTGACAGTTATAGAATTATGGTATTCCCACCCAAGACCAGTTCTAGTGTCAATGAGGAGATTCCTGAAGCCTATGTGTATAATGGAAAATGTATCCAGAGGAAAACTGGTGTCCTTTAAAGTGTTTATGGGAACTTAATTTGATTTAAAAATGTCTCTATTCAAACAATACCCTTTTAAGGCCCATCTAAACTCCAAAGAGTTAGGAAAATCACCATGGATTGTTTAATTTTTAGTGCAGTTTTCTGCCACTATTGGAACTGGACATCTAGTATATAGCTGACGGATAGGAGATCTGAGTTTCTAGTAATACCACTAAGAAACTGTAATTTTCCCAAGTCAGCACTGTACCATAGCTCAGTCCCTGGGCTTTTTCTTTCCTTGGTGATCTCACCCAGATCCACGGCTTCATATCTACACTAGTGACTCCTAAATCTCTATTTCTAGTCTAGTCCTCATATACCAAACTCATATACTAACTGCCTACTTGCCACCTCCTCTTGGATATCTAGGAGACACCTGAAATCTAACACGTCCAAATTGAATTACTGGTTGTACCTGCGAAACCTGCTCTATCCTCTGCCTTCTTCAATTCAGCTGACTGCAACTTTGCCCTTCTAGTTGAGGAGTAGAGTTCAGGACGAAACTCTAGAGTCAACTTTGACTCTTCTCTTTCTCTCAAATCCCACATCAGGAAATCCTGTTGGGTGTACCTTCACAACATACAGGCATATCTCATTTTATTGTGCTTCGCTTTACTGCACTTCGCAGGTACTACCGTTTTGCAACCCTGCATCAAGCAAGTCTACCAGTGCCATTTTTCCAGCAGCATGTACTCACTTTGTATCTCTGTGTCACATTTTGGCGATCTTGAAGTATTTCCAAATTTTTCATTATTATTACATCTGCATGATCTGTGATCTTTGATGTTGCTACTGAAATTGTTTTAGGGCACCACAAACTATGCCCATATAAGATGGCAAGCTTAAAATGAAAAATGTTATGTATGTTCTCATTGCTCCACCAACCACTGTTCTCCCAACTCCCTTCCTCTCCTTAAGTTTCTCTATTCCTGAGATACAACAATATTACAATTAGGCCAATTAGTAGCCCTACAATGGCCTGTAAATGTTCGAGTAAAAGGAAGAGTTGCACATCTCTCACTTTAAACCAAAAGCTGGAAATGATAAGGGTAGTGAGGAAGACATGCTGAAAGCCAAGAGAGGCTCAAAGCTAGGCCTTTAGTGCCAAACAGCCAAGCTGTGAATGCAAAGGAAAAGTTGTTGAAGGAAGTTAAAAATGCTACTCACTCCAGTGAACACACACCTGGTAAAGAAGGAAAACTGCCTTACTGCTGATAGGGAGAAAGCTTTAGTGGTCTGGATGGAAGAGCTAAGCAGCCAAAGCATTCTCTCTTTTTTTTTTGAGATGGAGCTTCGCTTGATGCCCAGGCTGGAGTGCAATGGCGTGGTCTTGGCTCACTGCAATCTCCGCCTTCCGGGTTCAAGCGATTCTTGTGCCTCAGCCTCCTGAGTAACTGAGATTACAGGTGCACACCATCACAACCGATTTTTGTATTTTTAGTAGAGATGGGTTTCACCATGTTGGCCAGGTTGGTTTTGAACTCCTGACCTCAGGTGATCCACCTGCCTCAGCCTCCCAAAGTGCTGGGACTACAGGCGTGAGCCACCACGCCTATCCTTGCCACAGCATTCTCTTAAGCCAAAGCCTAATCCAGAGCAAGGCCCTGACTCTCTTTAATTCTGTGAAGACTGACAGAGGGGAGGAAGCTGCAGAACAGCTGGAAGCTAGAAGAGATCCATTCATGAGGTTTAAGAAAAGAAGCCAGCTCCATCACATAAAAGTGCAAGGTGAAGCATTAAATGCTGATGTCCAAGTTGCAGCAAGTTATCCAGAAGATCTAGCTAAGATCACTGATGAACACGGCCACACTGAACAACCAATTTTCCATGTAGATGAAACAGCCTTCTCTTGGAAGATGCCATCTAAAGAGGACAAGTCAGTGCCTGGCTTCAAAGCTTCAAAGGACAGGTTGACTCTCCTATTAGGGACTAACACAGCTAGTGACTTTAAGTTGAAGCCAGTGCTCATCTGCCATTTGAAAATTCTAGAGACCTTAAGAATTGTGCTAAATCTACTCTACCTGTGCTCCATCAACGGACAACGCCTAGATAAGAGCACATCTATTTATAACAAGGTTTACTGAATATTTAAACCCCACTGTTGAGACCTAATGCTCAGAAAAAAGATTTCTTTCCAAATATTACTGCTCAGTAACAAGGAAACTGTCACCCAGGAGCTCTGATGAAAATGTACAAGATGATGCAGTTGTTTTCACACCTGCTAACACAATATCCATTCTTCAGCCAAGGATCAAGGAGTAACTTCAAGCTGCAAGTCTTGTTATTTAAGAAATACATTTCTTAAAGCTATAGCTGCCACAAAGGATGATTCCTCTGATGGATCTGGGCAAAGTCCACTGAAAACCTCCTGGAAAGGAGTCACCATTCTAAATGCCATTACGAACATTTGTAGCTGGGCACAGTGGCTCAAGTCTGTAATCCCAGCACTTTGGGAGGCTAAGGGAGGTGGATCACCTGAGTCAGGAGTTCGAGACCAGACTCACCAGCATGGTGAAACCTGTCTCTATTAAAAAAAAAAATTAGCTGGGAGTGGTGGAGTGGGCCTGTAATCCCAGCTACTCAGGAGGCTGAGGCAGGAGAACTGCTTGAACCTGGGAGGCAGAGGCTGCAGCGAGCCAAGATTGTGCCAGTGCACTCCCTCCTGGGCAACAGCGAGACTCTGTCTTGGCGGGGGAGGGGGAAGAACATTTGTGATCCATGGGAGGAGGTTAGAAGGTCAACAATAGGAGGTTGGAAGAAGTTAATTCCAACCCTTTTGGATGACTCTGAAGGGCTCAAGACTTCAGCGGAAAAGTCACTGTAGATGTGGCAGAAACAGCAAGAGAAAAGAATCAGAAGTGGCATCTATAGCTGTGAATGAACTGGCGCAATCCCATGATAAAATGTGAACAGAAGAGTTGTTGTTTCTTAGGGATGAGCAAAAAAAGTGGTTTCTTGAGATGAAATCTACTCCTAGTGAAGATGCTGTGAATATGTTGACATGACAGCAAAGAATTTAGAATACTACATAAACTTAGAGGCAGGGTTTGAAAGGATTGACTCCAATTTTGAAAGAAGTTCTACTGTGGGTAAAATGCTATTAAACAGCATTGCACGCTACAGAGAAATCTTTTGTGAAAAGAAGAATCAATGGATGCTGCACTCTTCCCTGTTGTCTTATTTTAAGCAACTGTCACGGCCATCCCAACCTTCAGCGACCGCTACCCTGATCAGTCAGTGGCTGTCAACACTGAGGCAAGGCCCTCCACCAGCAAAAAGACTATGACTTGCAGAAGGCTGGCATGATCATGAGCAGTTTTTAGCAATAAAGTATTTTTGAAATTAAGGTATGTAAATTTTTTAGACACAATGCTACTGCACTTAATAGGCCACAGTATAAACCTAACTTTGATATATATGGGGAAACAAAAAAATTCTGTGACTGGCTTACTGCAGTGGTCTGGAACTGAACCCGTAATATCTCCAAGGTATCCCTGTATCCCAAGTTCAACTCCTTTCTTCACCTCTTCCGTGTATCACTCTGGTCAGAGTAATCATCTAATCATCTTCTTACCCTGGAGTATGGCAACAGCCAATATGACTGGTGTCCCTTGTCCTACTTTTGATGAACAATGATCCTTTTAAAACCTAAAGCTACAATTTCATTCCTCTGTTCAAAACCCTTTGATGGCTTTCCATGTCATTCAGGAAAAAGAGTCAAGTCAAATCACAGCTTGTAAGGCCCTTCATGGTCTGCCCCCTTACTTCTCCTCTCATCTGTGCTCACTCTGGTCTGTCTTTGAACACCAGGCCTGCTTTCAACAATGGGGCCTTTGTACTGCCTGGTCCTTCCTGCTAGAATGCTTTTCTTCCATGTTTCACTTTCCGCCAAACAGTCCCACCTCACCCCTTTGAGTCTTCGTTCCAATGTCACCTTCTGAATAAAGCCTACCCTGACCACCCTATTGAAAATGGCACGCCTAAGCCTCTGATCTCACACTCTTCCCTGTGCACACCTAAGCCTCTGATCTCACACCCTTCCCTGTGCACACCTAAGCCTCTGATCTCACACCCTTCCCTGTGCACACCTAAGCCTCTGATCTCACACCCTTCCCTGTGCACACCTAAGCCTCTGATCTCACATGCTTCTTCTGACCTTGTAACATCTTCTGAGATGTATAAAATTTACTTATTTATCACGCTTACCCTCCCTCTGCTGCTGACTTTACCCGAACTCCCCAGAGTATATATGATAAGCATCTCTGTTTTCACTGATAACTAAGTGTCTGGCACTTAAGTAGACACTTCATAAATATCTGTTAAATTAATTCCTTCTTTCCACATAGGTGGGGTAGCAAAACTATTTTTAATTTACATTTTCTTACATGTTTTAAACTGTAAAAGTAACAAGAGCTGATTTTACTTAGTGATATAGAGCAAAGATGACTGAATAAAAAGCTAATACCCTCAAACTTCCTCCATTCTCACCATTATTAGGTTATCCATTTAACCTGGCAAATCAATCTGTGCTTTATTCCGGCTCTTATTAATATACCCAAATAAATATACACAGATTCTTTGCTTTTTATAAAAATGGCATTATAGGCCGGGTGCAGTGGGTCATGCCTGTCATCCCGGCACTTTGGGAGGCCAAGGTAGGCAGATTGCTTGAGGCTGGGAGTTTGAGACCAGCCTGGCCAACATGACAAAACCCCATCTCTACTAAAAAATACAAAAATTAACCAGGTGTGGTAGCAGGTGCCTGTAGTTCCAGCTATTGGGGAGGCTGAGGCACAAGAATTGCTTGAACTGGGAGGCAGAGGTTGCAGTGAGCTGAGATCACGCCACTGCATTCCAGCCTGGGCGACAGAGAAAGACCCTGTCTCGGGGGAAAAAAAAAAAAAGGCATTATATTCGACTCTACAATATGCTTTTCTTACATATTAGCATGTCATGTATATTACTGCAGATCTATAGAGACCTATTTCATTCTCTTTATTATCTGCATAATATTCCATACTACCGCTCCATCGCGTTTCGTTCAATTTCCAATAACATGCATAGAATCAACAGAACAATGTCCTTCTATATCTAATTAAAATAATCATTAATTTTTATTAATGCCCCTTCAACCCATGAGAAGAGACTGATCATTAAGTATACCGAAATAAGTGAACTATAACATTTTATTTTTAGTCACAGACTGAAACAAAGTTTATCCTAATCTTCAGTTTATCTGAAAATTTAATTAATCAAAAGGTTCTAGTCAATAAAGAAAACATTATTGTTTCCTATTGTGTGTAAGGCACACCATTTCCACAATTGGACTTGTTAGAATATTAATATAAAAATCTGCATTTTCTGATGCAAAACAGATCTTGCATATTTTATGGCCTATATATGATATGGCCATGAAAGATAAATGGCCTAAATGCAGTCTATTATGTAATTTTAAATTATAATTGATTAGATAATCATATCCAATCAACAGATAATTATAGATAATTACAAAAACTTATATACAAAGAAATAAATCGTTACACAACCACATCCTGTACCTCTCTTAGTATTCCTATTCTTTTTGATTTTCAGGTGGTCTTAAAATCAAAACCTTAACAAGATTACTTGCATGTGCGGATTAAAATACAATTATGTAAAACTTGGTTTGAAAAATAATTTAAAAATAATTAGTCTTTTCTGTATTTCCTGCTTTTTGGTTAAGGTAGAGATGATAACAGTTAGTAACTAAAAACTCTGAGTTATAGACAATGTTTTATTGTCAAAGAAATAAGACCTGACCAAGAACTCTGAGCATGACAAAGGCAATTAGAGTAAACATACAGAAAGATTTTGCTCTCCTCGACATAAGAAACTCTATTCATCTTTCCCCAAGGCTCTTATTGTTGGCATAAAGCTGAAGTGGAGAGGAAATAGGTTATTTCTTCCCCCAAGAGTTCATTCCATCTCTCCCCTCTACTTCTCGAGCTTCTTAAGTCAGTGTCTTACTGTAGGGAAAAAAAGATGGAAAGCAAGAAGAAGAAAAAAGGATAAGAGGAGAGAGTAAAGATTTTGGCTATCTCCTTTGAGCTAAATCTTGAGTATTTAAATGTGGATTTTGATAGGTGTAATTATTTTTATTGTTTAATTCCATCACCTGACAGCACAAAACAGATTGGTTAACCTGTTCCTTAATTATCTACACATTTAGTTTATCTTTTAAAAAATTTCCAGAGAAACTATTCTCTGCGTAACATTCACATATAGAAATAGTCCCTAGGAGAGTCTAGTTCAGAAATGTCAAGTTAGTAGCCTTTGGCTTATGTTGTTTGGCTTATACTGTCTTTCTAAAATTGAATTGATTTTCAATGTGTAAAGACTGGAAGATACATGAAATTTCTTATTTCTGACTCTTCTTGGGAAATGAGCAGAACTGCACATGGGCTTAGACTCCTTACAAGCTAACCACCGGTCAGAGCCCAGTGGAGGCTGATCTCTCTGAATGGGTCACATGTTCTCTAGCACCCCTCATCCCACTCAGTTTGCTTCCCTCATTTATACTGTTTACCTAGCCCAGTTTAAGAATCTGTTTGCAACTCTTGTTCCAGTCTCTGTATTATGACAGCAATGAAAAAAGTAAAAGCCCTGGCCTTTAACACAGGTGAAGCTTGGAGTGTTCAGAAACAACAAAATATTGCTTGACTTAGCAAAAAGTTAACAAGCTAGAAATAAAATGTATAGTGCAGTTGTGAACTATTTTTTAACTGATTCCACTTTTACTTCACAATTTTGCCCTTTAACCCAACCTGTCTCTGCATACTGACAATGCCTGAAAGCTGGATGGTTTCATTACACATAAATACACTTCTCTATAGAAACTATCAGGTACAGGCCACTCACTGAAGTGTAATACGATACAAATCACTGGGGATGATAATAGAACACCCACAGCTTCACCTTGGCTCCTGTCACTCACTGCACGACTGGAGCAGACCTCTCTGGAGCTCGGCCTGTGTATACACAGGTCTCTCCCAGCCTTAGAATTATATTATTGGAGGCTGTTATTAATAGCACTTTTATAAAAAGTGTGAAAATATCTTTTAGATAACAAAGAATAACTCAAGGGAAAGCTATTTTAAGAAATAATTTAGAAAAGGGATATTTCCACAAGAATCACAAAACAATGAAGCTTTTTATTACCAAAAGTAATATGCTGATTTATTAGTCCCTTGTTTATAAAATACCTTTAAATGAAAAAGTTATGCTTTTTTATTTTACTGTAAACAACATCTGATGAAACAGGATTTTAGAAAGGAGAAATGTAAACATCAAAATTGATATAAAAATATAGCAACCAATATCTTATACGGTTTAAAAGCTTTCTTCTTTGTTACTCAATCACATCCCTTCAAAGGAGTCAGTGGAAACTCTGGGAAGATGAAATTCGGTTCCATTCATTTACTTCCCTCTGATCTTTGTTATTTTGTTAATTATTTTGGAAACCTATATATTAAAGCTTTAGGTATTCTCTCAAATTTAAAATGTACTTAAGAAATCATTTTTATTTGTTCGGTCAGAGAAAACATTTTTAATAACAAGTTTACATACTTCCTATGAAAATAAAAAATAAAATTTTAAAGGATATTTGCGGTAAGGAGAACCTTAAATTGGAGCCCAAGACTTTATGTCCTAATCTCCCAGGCCGTGACTAAGATGTAATTAAGGCTCCCAACCAGCTGCCTTTTGGTTAATCAAAAGGGAGACTATCCAGAGAGTCCTGACCCACTGACAGGAGCCCTTTAAAGCAGAGTTTTCTCGCTGGAGGCAGAAGAGAACGCCAGAGAGGTACAAAGTGCCAGCGGAAAGATGCGCTGTTGCTGGCTTGAAGATGGATGGCCTGTGAGAAGGAACCCGGAGGCCCTGAGGTGCTGGGAGGGGTCACGGGCCAAGAGCCAGCAGCCAAACAGGGGTTTCAGTTCTACAACCACAAGGAACCTAATTCTCTCAACAGCTTTAATGAGTTTGGAAGTGATTTCCCTTCAGAGCCTCTGGACAAGGACTCAGCCTGGATGACTCTTAATTTCAGCCCCTGATACACTGAACAAACTGAACAAACTTAGGAAAGTTCATGTATAGCAGAGAAACTTACCCTATTTTGAAAAAATGATGCATGAAAATGTGACGTTGTAGCAGATATTGATACTAAAGTAATAGTTTCTTCAGAACTAGGATTATGTAAGTAGACTTTTTCCATTTTTGGCATTCCAACTGGTCTGTAAAACAAAAAGAAAATTGTCTCAAATACTTCACAGATAATTATGATTGAATTATGATTGATAAGATGATTTCTAGTGGTTAAAAATTAATCAAAATTGTTAGACAAATACATAGCTAAATATATTAAAACGCTTTCTGAATTATTTTTAAACTTACACACAAAAATGCATTTAGTCATTCAATAAATATTTATTGAGTGCCAATTACGTCACGTACAGTGCCAGGTGCTGGGATACAATGAAGCAAGTCTCATCCCTGTGAAGCTCAGAACCCAGTAAGGTGGTGGACGGGGCACAAAATGGTCAGTTCCTTTTCTTTCTTTCTGTACCACCACCCAGCCTCCTACCAATTGTGCCCTCTTCTCAAATTCCATGGATACGTGCTCTTCATTTTAGGAGCAGAAACTGAGCAGCAAAGTTGTGTGAGGAGATGTTGTGAGTTACGGGCTTTTACTATACTCATTTCATAGACAAGAATACTGGGGCACAGAAAAGTTAATTAACTTGTCAAAGGCACACTTGGAACCTGGATGTGAATCTAAGTCTTCTGGGTCTGGGTCTAGTCTGCACTTTAACTGTCAGTACTGAACTGCCTCTTCTCAAGTTAAACACACTCAATGGTCTGAAATCCACAAATCCATTTTAATGTCTCCCTTGGCATCCATGCCATGGTTTGCCTTAGAAGTGAAACTTTATTCTACAGTCCACTTACTACTTCTGTAGCTAATCTTACTGGTACAGGCCTCCTAACTAGAGAGAAAAGCTTCCTTGCTTTTTCTCTCTAACTACCCACACACACTCACTAGTTATTAGGTTCCTTCCTAATCTCACAGGACCCAACCTAAACAAGTAACTCTGTTTTCAATCCAGACCCTCCACCTGAGCCAGGCTAGTTCCATGGGCAAGTCCCCCATGGCTCTGCTAATCTGCCTGCCCTGTGTTTTTCTCCCTATCCTCCTCCACCAATCCAAACCCTCATTTTCCAATTCAAATATACACCCTTCTTTCACAACGTCCTCTCCGCATGCAATCATTTTGGTCCATGGTTTTTGAAATTTTAAATTTTGTATTTCATATTTAAAGTTTACATAAAAACCTCAAATCACAAGCAGTTGAAAACGCAGAGCCAGAACTGCATTTTATACTTGGTTCAACTGTTCACCATGCTTTTGTTCTTCAAGAAGTTCTGTCCCTACCTTTTCTTCAATTTAGTTGCTCACCTCTAATTCAAGACTTGGGAAAGTTGATAAACGGTGAACAGCTGATAATTTTCAACAGTTTAAGAAAATGGAATGCAGGTGGAAGGGCAGGGCACGATGGCCAAATAGAAGGCTCCACCACTGTCCCTCTCCCCACAGAAATACTAAATTTAACAACTATCTATGCCAAAAAATCACCCTCATAAGAACCAAGAATCAGGTGAGCACTCACAGTACTTGGTTTGGTTTTAACTTCGTATCACTGAGAGAGGCACTGAAGAGGATAGGGAAGAAAATCTTGAATCGGTGATGCCACCCTTTCCCACCTACGCCCCTCCACCCGGCAGCAGCCAAGTGGCACAGAGAGAGTCTGTGCACTTGGGAGAGGGACAGTCCAGCGTCTGTGAGATTTTGCAGTGAACTCACTGCTGCCCTGTCACAGCAGAAAGCAAAATCTGGCTGAACTCAGTGGTCGCCTTCCCAGGGAGGGAGCATTTAGATGAACCCTTGCCGGGGGGAACTGCCCATCCTAGCAGTCCTGACTCGAGTTCCCACTAGTCTTGTCACCTCAGGTTAAAGTGTTCTGGGGCCCTAAATAAACCTGAAAGGCAGTCTAGGCCACAAGCACTGCAATTCCTAAGAGAGTCCTAGTGCTGTGTTGGGTTTGGAGCCAGCAGACTTGGGGGGCATGCAACCTACTGAGACATGAGCTGGGGTGCCCAAGGGAGTGCTTGCACCACCCCTCCTCCAACCCCAGGCGGCACAGCTCACGGCTCAGAAAGTGATCCCTTTCTTCTGCTTGACAGAGGAGAGAGGGAAGAGAAATGAGGCCTTTGTCTTGCATCTTGGATACCAGCTCAGCCACAGCAGGATGGGGATGCTGTGGATTGGGAAGGGAGCCCAATTCTCTGAAGGGTGAGTCCCAGACCTGGCAGCATTTACCACAAGCTGACTGGAGAGCCCTTGGGCTTTAAGTGAATACTGACGGTAGCCTGGCAGTATTCTCCATGGGCTTGTGGTGATGGTGGCCATGGGGGTAAGGATCCTCTGTCTGTGGAAAGGGGGGGGAAGAGTGGGTAGGACTGCATCAAATGGGTTGAAGGTCAGCTCAGCTGCAGCACAACAGAACACTAGGTAGATTTCCAAGGTGTTTGACTCCAGTCCCTGGCTCCTAGACACACCTACAGACCCACCTGGGGCCTGAGGGAACCTGCTGTCCTGCAGAGAAGGACACGAACCTGGCTGGCTTCACCACCTGCGGATTGTAGAGCCCTAGGGCCTTGAAGAAACACACCCGCAAGCCAGGGAGTGGTTACAGTGGGCCATGGGCAAGACTCAGGTCTGACCCAGTGCAGTTCCCGTGGTGGGGGCCACAGGATGCTTTGTCATTCCACTCCCAGATCCAGGTGGCTCAGCACAGAAAGAGCGATGTTTGGGAGAAAATAAGGAAAGAGAACAGGAGTCTTCGCCAGGTAATCCAGAGAATTCTTCCTGATCTTTATCCAAGACCACCAAGATGGTACCTCTGTAAGTCTGCAAGAACCACAGTGTTGCTGGGCCTGGGGTGCCCCCTAGCTCAGCCATGGCTTAGATCACTACACCCAAGTCCTTTTGAACATCTGGAAAGCCTTCCCAAGAAGAAGGGGTACAAACATGCCCAGACTGTGAAGATTACAATAAATACCTAACTCTTCAACGCCCAGACACTGATGAACATCTGCAAGCATAAAGACCAGCCAGCAAAACATGACTTCCTTAAATGAATTAAATAAGGCACCAGGGACCAATCCTAGAGAAACAGAGATGCGTGACCTTTCAGAGAGACAATTCAAAATGGCTGTTTTGAGGAAATTCAAAGAAATTCACGATAACATAGAGAATGAATTCAGAATTCTATCAGATAAATTTAATAAAGAAACAAATAATTAAAAAGAATCAAGCAGAAATTCTAGAGTTGAAAAATGCAACGGACATACTGAAGACAGCATCAGAGTTTCTTAATAGCGGAAATGATCAAGAAGAAGAAAGAATTAGTGAGCCTGAAGACAGGCTATTTGAAAATAGTCAGAGGAGAGAAAACAAAAAAGAATTGAAAAGAAGGCACACCTACAGGACCTAAAAAATAGCCTCAAAAGGGGAAATCTAAGAGTTAATGGCCTTAAAGAGGAGGCAGAGAAGGAAATAGGGGTAGAAAGTTTATTTAAAGGGACAATAACAGAACACTTCCCAAATCTGGAGAAAGATATTAATATTGAAGTACAAGAAGGTTATAGAACACCAAGCAGATTTAACTCAAAGACTACCTCAAGGCATTTAATAATCAAACTTCCAAAACTCAAGAATAAACAAAGGATCCTAAAATTAACAAGAGAAAAGAAACAAAATTAGGTACAACAGAGCTCCAATGCGTCTGGCAGCAAACTTTTCAGTGGAAATCTTACAGGCCAGGAGAGACTGGCATGACATACTTAAAGTGCTGAAGGCAACAACAAAAATCCCCCACACTTTTACCCTAGAATAGTGTATCTGGCAAAAATATCCTTTCCAGCGAAAATATCCTTCAAATATGAAAGAGGAATAAGGACGTTCCCAGACAGACAAAAGTTGAGGGATTTCACCAACATCAGACATATCTTACAAGAAATGCTAATGGGAGTTCTTCCGAACTGAAAGAAAAGGACCAATTAATTAGCAACCCTCCAGGACACTGGAGTGGGCAGATTTCTTGAGTAATACTCCGTAAGCACCGGTAACCCAAGCAAAACTGGACAAATGGGATCATATCAACTTAAAAAGCTTCTGCACAGCAAAGGAAACAATCAACAAAGTGAACAGACAGCCCACAGAATGGGAAGAAATATCTGCAAACTACCTATCTGGCAAGGGACTAATAATTAGAATATATGAGGAACTTGGCCGGGCGCGGTGGCTCAAGCCTGTAATCCCAGCACTTTGGGAGGCCAAGGCGGGCGGATCACGAGGTCAGGAGATCGAGACCATCCTGGCTAACACGGTGAAACCCCGTCTCTACTAAAAAATACAAAAAACTAGCCGGACGAGGTGGCGGGCGCCTGTAGTCCCAGCTACTCGGGAGGCTGAGGCAGGAGAATGGCGTAAACCCGGGAGGCGGAGCTTGCAGTGAGCTGAGATCCAGCCACTGCACTCCAGCCCGGGCGACAGAGCGAGACTCCGTCTCAAAAAAAAAAGAAAAAAAAGGGCAAATTATCTGAATAGGTATTTCTCAAAAGAAGACATAGAAAAGACAAAGAGGCATATGAAAAAATGTTCAATATCACTAATTATCAGGAAAATGCAAATCAAAACCACAATGAGATATGTGATTCCAATTCAAATGGCTTTATCCAAAAGACAGGCACGACAAATACTGGCAAGGATGTGGAGAAAAGGGAATGTTGGTAGGAATGTAAATTAGTACAAACTCTTGGAGGTTCCTCAAAAAACGAGAAGCAGGGCTACCGTACAATTCAGCAATCCTACTCATAAGTATACACCCAAAATAAAGGACATCAGTATACTGCAGCGGTATCTGTACTCCCATGTTTATTACAGCACTATTCACAATAGCTGAGATTTGGAAGCCACCTAAGTGTTTACTAACAGACGAATGGATAAAGAAAATGTGGTACATATATACAGTGGAGTACTACTCAGCCATGAAAATGAATGAGATCCTGTCATTTGCAACAACCTGGATGGAGCTAGAGAACATTTAGGTTAAGTAAAATAAGCCAGGCCCAGAATGACAAACTTTCCATGTTCTCACTTACTTGTGGGAGCTAAAAATTAAAACAATTGAACTCATGGAGATAGAGAGTAGAAGGATGGTTACCAGAGGCTGGGAAGGATAGTAAGGGGGATGGGTAGAAATGGGGATGATTAATACATACAAAGAAATTGAAAGTATGGATAAGACCTAGCATTTCCTAGCACAACACGGTGACTACAGTAAAAAAAAAAAAAAAAAAAAATTAACTGTACATTTTAAAATAACTAAAATAATATAAATGGATTGTTTGTAACACAAAAGATAAATGATTGAGGTGATGACTATCCCCTTTACCCTGATGTGATTATTATGCATTGCATGCCTGTATCAAAATATCTTATGTAACCCATAAATATACATATCTACTATGTACCCACAAAAATTTAAAAATAATTGAATAAAAAAGCAACAAATTAATCAGGGGCTAATTTAGGTTCCTTTAAAGATAGTGAATTAGTACATGCTGGTTCTCTCTGCCATCTTCCCTCCCTACAACAATAATGCTGAAAAAGCTGAGAAGTTAGAAGGAGGTACTGACTCCAAGAAATCACCAAAACACAGTGAGAAGCCCTTGGGAGAACTGAAGGCTGCCTTAAAGTGGCAGGTGAAGGAAAGTGAGTGGCAACGGGCAGCCTGAGCTGACGACGAGAGGCTAGGCTAAGAGAAGGCTTCCAAACGATTATTCTCCACTTTCTTCCCTGTCTGCCTTGGGACAGAGCCTGACCCTTCAACCTAGAACAGAAAAGCTTGCCAGGGAAAGGAGTTGATGAGCAGCTGCCCTTGAAATGCTCTCCTCTAACGTCTCCCTCTGGTCCTACAGAGTCCTAGGGCTACTGAACTACGATTCAGGAAGACACCTTTGTCCCACTATGCTTCCGCCTAAGCATTGTCAGTTAAGAGTGGTGACAAATATGGGGCAATCAATAGTTCTTACGCGTATGTGTGGAACTGGGGCTCTCCATTTTGGGGATCATCTCTCCTTTTAAATTCACAGGAAGAGACAAAGACCAGCACTTGGTCTTCTGCCCTTCTCAGTACGCATTGCCAAACAGTAGCTGCTAAGTTCACACACCCAAGTAACGCGACATGTTTGGAGTAAATCAATCGGATGACACACACAATGTTGCGATAGAGTACAGTGCTGTCTATTGCCATGGTCAAACATGGAACACAATGTTGAAGAGAAGTGACAAGAATGGATTTCCTTGTCTTGTTCTTGATGTAGGGGGAACTTTTTCATTCTTTCACCATTAAGTATGATGTCAGCCTTCGGGTTTTCATCACAGATGCTCTTTATTAGGTTGAAGAAAATCCCATCTATCCTAGTTTGTTAGGCATTACTATCATGAAAAGATGTTATTTTCTCAAATGCTTTTTCTGTGGTTATTGACATGATTATTGGTTTTCCCTGTATTCCCTATATTAATTGATTTTTTTGATGTTAAACCAACCCTGCATTCTTGAGATAAATGTCACTTGGTCATGGTGTAAACTAGATTTTTTTTAGAATCTATTAGCATTCTGTGGAGGATTTTTGCGTCTATATTCAGAAGACATATTTGTCTACATTTTCTTGTAGTGTCTTTGGTTTTGGTATTAGGGTAATACAGATCTAATAGACCATGTTGGGAATTGTTTCCTTTTCTATGGTTTGGAAGAGTTTGGGAATAACTGGTATTCTTCTTTGTTTCATAGAATCCTTAACTAAAGCTATGTGGGGCAGGGCTTGCTTTCTGGCAAGTTTTTGTTTTGTTTTGTTTTTTTGAGACGGAGTCTCGCTCTCTCGCCCAGGCTGGAGTGCAGTGGCCGGATCTCCGCTCACTGCAAGCTCCGCCTCCTGGGTTCACACCATTCTCTGGCCTCAGCCACCGAGTAGCTGGGACTACAGGCGCCCGCCACCACGCCTGGCTGATTTTTTTTTAATCTTTAGTGGAGGCGGGGTTTCACCGTGTTAGCCAGGATGGTCTCGATCTACTGCCCTCGTGATCCGCCTGCCTCGGCCTCCCAAAGTGCGGGGATTAGAGGCGTGAGCCACTGCACCTGGCTACTTTCTGGGAAGTTTGTAAATGACTAATACAAACATTTGACTTGTTATAAGTCTATTCAGATTTTCTATTTCTCCGTGAGTCAGTTTATGTATTTTGGGTCTTTCTGGAAATTTGTCCATTTCAACTAAGTTAATGAATTTGTTGGCATACAGTTGTTCATAATATTCCCTTGTAATCTTATTTCTATCAGGTTGACAGTAACGTCACCACCTACATCCCTGATTTTAGTAACGTGAGTCTTTTCTGTTTATTCCCTAGTCTAGCTAAAGGTTTGACAATTTGATCTTTTCAAAGAACCAACGTTTGGTTTTGCTGATTTTCTGTTATGTTTTTCTATTCTGTATTTTATTTATTTCCTCTCTAGTTTTTATTATTTCTGCTTGCTTTAGTTGGCTCTTTTGCTAGTTTTTTTAGGGAGAAGGTTAACTTTCTGATTTGAGATATTTGGGTATGTGTATGTTTCCTTTCCAGCAATGTTTCTGCTGCATCCTGTAAGTTCTGATATGTTTTGTTTTTGTTCATCTCAAAGTATTTTCTAATTTCCCTTTTGATTTATTCGATTCACTGATTATTAAGGAGTATGTTTATTATCCCAAGACTTTTTTGTTTTTGATTTCCAATTTATTTCAGTAGAAAATAAAGTCAGAGAACATACTTTGTACAGGATGAGTATCGCTCTTACCTGAAATGCTTGGAACCAGAAGTGTTTTGAACTTCAGATTTTTTCAGATTTTGAAATATTTGCATTATACTTATCAGTTAAGCAACCCTAATCTGAGAATCTGAAATTGTTCAATGAGCATTTCCTTTGAGCATCATGTTGGCACACAAAAAATCTCAGGTTTTGGGGTATTTTGGATTTTCAGATTAGGAATGTTCAGCTGGTATTGTTTAAATCCATTTAAAATTACTAGTGTTTGTATTATGGATTAGCATATGGTCTATCTTGGAGAACATTCTACAAATGCCCGAGCTGAATAAGTATTCTGTTATTGAGCACGGTGTTCTAAAGATGTCTACAAGTCAAGTTGGTTTACACTTTTTCCAAGTCTTCTACTTCTTTATCTTCTGCCTAGATGGTCTAGGCATGATTGAAAATGGGGGTACTGAAGACTGTCATTACCACTGTTGCACTGTGTATTTCTTCCTTCAGTTCTGGCAGTTTTGCTTCATATATTTTGGGTGGGTCTCTGTTATTAGTTTTATATATATATGTTTATAATTGTTTTATCTCCCTGGATTGACCCTTTTGTAACCATAAAATGTCCATCTCGATTGTAGTAACTTTTCTGTTTTAAAGTCTACGTTGTCTGATCCGCTTTTCCCCTAGTGACGCCCTGCTGTACAAGTGGACACTGGGGAAGGGGTGGTAGACCCTGGTCTCAGCTTGCTCTTCCTAGTGTGGAACTTATCCTACTAGTGAGGTGAGCAGGATTGGGTTCCCCAGGTTTCAGGCCTGCTGCATCTGGGGTACAGCATCTGTCCTAGAGTGGGGTGGGTGAAGAGAGACCCAGTCCTTTCTAAAACGTGCCTGAAACAGAACTTCTGCAACATAAAGTTGGGGATGATGAGAAATGCTAGTAGCCCTCCCCTCTCAGGGTGAAACTACAGTCCCAGAGTACAAACTGGGGTTAGAGGGCGCTTCCATAACAAGGAGCTGGGGATTCAGGGGTATGTGGTGGGGAGAATAGAATAGGTTGTAGCCCAAATGCCAGAGACTGCCACTGTTCTTATGAAGATTTAAAACATTTTTTTGAATGAACAATTCCCTGGAACTTTAAATAACTGTTTTTTAAAAATAATTCTCATCAGTTAAATTGCTGTTTGTTGAGATGGTCCACTGAGCTTCTTACGCCATTCTTAAAATCCCATGTCCTAAGGGTATATTTGCTTCAAGTATTCGGAAGTTCCATTGTTAGATGCATGCTTATTTTGAGTTGTTATTTTTGTGTGTCTAAATTAACCCCTCTATATTTATGTAATATCCCCCTTTATCCCCAGTAATAGTGCTTGTTCTGAAGTTTACTTTGTCTAAATTAACATAGTCCTTTCACGGTTCTTTTGGTTAGTGTTTACATGGCAATATCTTTTCCATCCTTCTATTTTTAATTTGTCTATGTCTCTCTCTCTATATATAAAAATATTGTCTATGTCTTTATACACACACACACACACACACATATATATATGTGTAGGTTTTTTGCTACTTGTGTCTCTTTTTTTATTCAACCTGACAATCTTGGTCTCTTAATTGGTGTGTTCAATTACATATATTTAATAAAATTATTGATAGAGTTAAAGTCTATCATCACTCTATTTTATTTTATTTTTTTACTAACTAGGAAAGCCGTGCCCACAGACTGCACTGGAGAGGTAGGATCCCAGAGAGTTTCTCTGCTTTACCCAGGGAAGCAAAATCCTGGCCAAAAATAACTCTGTGGCTGACATTCTGTGGACTGCACATTATGAGGGCCACAATCATTCTGTGCCTAACAGTCTAGAACAACAACAACAACAACAACAACAACAAAGTGGAAACAGGGATTGGGTCCTGAGGCAGTGACAGGTAGGTGTCCAGAACAGGTCTGGAAGAATATACTTGGAGTTAGACAGTAGAACTCCTCAAACCAAGCAGTATTCAGACTGCTGAATTCCTCTTGCTTCTGGTGGGGACTCAGATTCTTTAAAGAACAGGCTCATTAATCCTAGGTGGGGTTAAGACACCATGAAACAATTAGGGAAATGGGTACAGACCCAGCTGGGGCCTCAAACTACAGCCATGACACTGCAGGAAGAAGCTGAATGATACAACATAGAAGATAAAAGTCTTCTTCCTCAAGCTTCATATAGACATATGTGGAGAACGATAGCACACAGAAATAAAAACATCCTCCTTGCATCCTGAAAGTTCACCAACTGTGTGCTTCTTAAAAATGCTTTTACAATTCAAATAGACTTCAGGCTAACTGGCAACCATTCAAGCACATCTCTGTGAATTCCTTCTCAATGTTTTTCCTTGTGTGACTTCAGTACAGTCAATCTCAGCTAAGATAAAGAAGACAGGATATAAAATGGACAGGTAATTTGGGGTATCCTTCAAGAACAGGATTGGAGATGGCCTCCTGCAGGACAGGGCTGTGGGGAAAAGACACAAGTGTGGAAGTGCAGGAACCTGGAAGCAGGGAGTGGATCAGAATGCTTGATCTGCAATGCTTCTGAGGCTGGCCCTGCCCTTTCTTCCACGGATCAAAGAGGAAAGGCATGGGCCACATCCCATAGAAATGAATGCCCTTGCTCAGAGGAGAAGAGTCATCTACTTATGTTGTTCAAAGTAGTTTGGAGTAACAAGAACAGAGGGAAGGTGTCAGGAAGGACATCAGCAGGATATTTTAGTCGTTGCGTGCTCAAACAGAGCAGGTTGCCTCTAGCTCCGGGCAGTCCACACCACAGGAAGCAAAGGGAGCGGGCACTCCTTGGACAGACCAGCTCACAGACCTCACAGGAACAGCTTGCCTTCCTCCTCACCATCCTCCGTTACATGAGCAGAATCTAGGCCATGGAAAGTACATGATTCTTTGTAAACTCACAATGTGCTGCTTTTCTGTGCTATGTAATAAACTACCACAAACTTTGAGGCTTAAAGCAATGCCCGTTCATTATCTTATACTTCTGTAAGAACGCCTGGTTTATCTGCTCGAGGTCTCGCAAGGAAATGCGCGACTCGGCCAGATGTGTCCTCATCTGAAGCTCCAAGTTCTTTGAAGTTCCTTCTGGTGGCTGATAAAATCCAGGATGCTCTCAGTCTTTTGCCATATGACCCTACCATTTTCAAAAGCAGCACCAAGAAACTCTCTTGCATCCAATATCTCCCTTACCTCAAATACCTGACATTTCTGTTTCTGATTGCTAAAGCCAGATTTTAAAGGTTCATGGACTAGGTCAGGCCCACCCCCCAAAAAAAATCTATCTTAAAGGTCAATTGATTTGCGGCCTTAGTTACAGTTTCAAAATCCTCTATAGCAACACCTAGATTGGTGTTTGATTGAATAATTGGGAGAATGTATGTACAGGTACCTTAGAGGCCAGATATTTTTGGAATTCTGGCCTGTCTTAGAATTCTGCCTATCACAAGCAGGATATATGACTACGTGGCTGAACAGGTAAAATTTAAAAATAAAACAAAGATTTCCGAATGCCTGCCAGGGCTGGTCCTGTTTGTTTCCATTATTGGCTGTCCAAAGACAGAAGTAGGGCCAAAAGCGACAGTGTGAAGTATTTATAAACCACGCTGAGGCAGGCATACAGCTGTTCTCTGTGCTGTTGCAGCAGAACTACGAACTGTCCATATTTTCGAATAGTCTGAGGCTCAAAAGAATTAGAAAGCAGCAGCGATGAATTAGAGACCAGCTTGGAAAGTAAACTGCAATCTTGCGGTCAAAGGCAAGTTTCCTTCACCACAGAAAGAGGACACTGCAGTGCCAAGAAACAGCTGAAGAAATGGCTTAGCAACTGCCCTGAGGCAGACCTTATGAATGACAGTGACACAGCACTCTGTTAAGCACAGCTTTGGGCAGGAAGTTGGGCCAAATCAATATGCAGTACTTTGTACCACTCAATTACCGCAAAATATCACTATCCTTCTTTCAAAAACATTTTAGGATAAAGGCTGAGCTAGGGAGTTGATGTAAAATCTTTTATGGAAAGACTGGGTAGGTAGGAATTGAAAAGCTAAGACGCACCAAGTATCCCTTTAGGGGGCCTATTTGATTTTCTTGGAATACCAAAAAGTCATCAGAGAAAAACTGCCTTTCATAAACTAAATTTATCTTGACAATAAAGACATCCATTTTTAGCAACAGTCTATTCAATGTCTTTTTTTTTTTATAGCCATGAAGTACCTACTTTAAACTTTAGATCTGAAATCAAGATTTTCTGAATGTAATAATTACATAAGGCAAAGATTTTAGTAAACCAAGTTTCTACCCAAAGCATCTTTTGCAGCCTGCAATAAATGTCTGGAGTAAAACCGCCTTTGCAAAATTAGGACAGTAAGAGAAATCTGACATAGTTGACCCCATCTTGCTTCTGACCTCCAAGCTGTCCTTTGTCATTTCTGGGAACAGGCAAAACTAACTTTGGGAGGAATTTAGTTTATAGTTTAATGTTAAAACAAGGATAATAACCTTTCCCAAAACTAAACTGCTTCTGAAAACCAATGCAAGGCCATGAGGTGAGGGTTATGAGAGGGGCCTGAGATAACTGGACACCGTCTGGGAGATCATAAGATTTCTGTTTCCTAATCACTCCTGTAGGTAGCATTACTACTGGACAACCTAAGATTGGTCTTTTGAGAGATACTTTCAGACGTTTGCATTTCTGACAACTGGCTGGCTGAACCGGTCCTGTGGCCCCCACCCAGAGGCTGACTCAGAGCAGGAGGACCGTATTCCACACTCCTACGATTCCATCCCCAACCAATCAACATTCCTCACTCCCTAGCCCCCTGCCCACAAAACAATCCTTGAAAAACCCTCATCTTCAAGCCTTCAGGGAGACTGATTTGAGTCATAACTCGATCTCCTATGTGGCTGGCCTCGTGTTAGTAAAACTCTTTATTGCAATACCATGGTCTCAGTGAACTGGTTTTGTCTGTAGAGCAGGCAGGAAGAATCCATCAGGCAATGACAGGAGTTGCTACGGAAACAGGAAAACATTGAACAGCACTGGCATAAAAACGGGGCGGGGAGGGGGGGAGTAGCGGAGAATGGGAGGGGAGCCAGTGGCGTCTAGATGGCCCCAGGGGATTGTTACAAGGCAAGAGGAGGAGACAAAGGGGGAAAAGAAAAGATGGGGAGGGAAAGGAAGGGAGGGCAGAGAGAATAAAAGGAAGGGAGGGCAGAGAGAATAAAAGGTAGGCTTAAAGAATAAATGTAAATGAAAAGTCTGAAAACAAAGCTAATTTGATCTGTTTATTGTGAAACACATTCTAGAGGGGAGCAGGAATGATCAGGGCAATGACAGGAGTCAGCACTGGAGTCAAGAAAGAAGCAAGGGAAATTCTAGATGCACCCTTACTTAACGGCCTGCTACTTTTTAGAAGGTGCCATGAGTTAGAAAGACTCTAACTCCATTTTTGATATTCGACTGTTGACAGTTTTCAAGCCCCAGTGATGCCCCTTTACCTTTAGCCCCACATCTGGGCAAGTCAGTAAGAAAGCCCTTCTCTCTCGGACCTATGAGAAGTTCCAATCATGCAAACTCACTCCAGCCTTGCTCCCCAACCACAATAAAAACCGACTGCTGGCAAGATGGTCAAATAGGAATAGCTCCAGTCTGCGGCTCCCAGTGAGACGGACGCAGAAAGGGGGTGATCTCTGCATTTCCAACAGGGGCACCCGGTTCATCTCACTGGGACTGGCTGGACAGTGGGTGCAGCCCACGGAGGGCGAGCTGAAGCAGGGTGGGATGGCACCTCGCCTGGGAAGCACAAGGGGTCAGGGAGTTTTCTCCCCTACCCAAAGGAAGCCGTGAGGGGCTGAACCTAAGGAACTCTGGCACAGATACTGCACTTGTCCCACGGTCTTTGCAACCTGCAAACCAGGAGATTCCCTCCGGTGCCTACTCCACCAGGGCCCTGGGTTTCAAGCACAAAACGGTGCAGTCATTTGGGCAAACACCGAACTAACTGCAGGAGTTCTTTTTTTTCCACACCCCAGAGGCACCTGGAATGCTAGCGAGACAGAACCGTTCACGCCCCTGGAAAGGGGTGCTGAAGCCAGGGACCCAAGTGGTCTGGCTCAGCGGGTCCCACCCCCACGGAGCCCAGCAAACTAAGATCCACTGGCTTGAAGTTCTTGCTGCCAGCACAGCAGCAGTCTGAGCTCAACCTGGGACGATGGAGCTTGGCGGGGGGAGGGGCGTCTGCCATTGCTGAGGCTTGAGTAGGTGGTTTTACAATCACAGTGTAAACAAAGCCACTGGGAAGTTGGAACTGGGTGGAGCCCACTGCAGCTCAGCAAGGCTGCTGTGGCCAGACTGCCAGACTTCTCTGGGCAAGGCATCTCTGAAAAAAATGCAGCATCCCCCATCAGGGGCTTATAAATAAAACTCCCAACTCCCTGGGACAGAGAACCTGGGGAAAGGGGCAGCTGTGGGCGCAGCTTCAGCAGACTGAAACATCCCTGCCTGGCAGCTCTGAAGAGAGCAGTGGACCTCCCAGCACAGCGTTTGAGCTCTGCTAAAGGTCAGACTGCTTCCTCGAGTGGGTCCCTGACTCCCGTGTATCCTGACGGGGAGAAAACTCCCAGCAGGGGCCAACAGACACCTCATACAGGAGAGCTCTAGCTGGCATCTGGCAGTGCCCCTCTGGGGCGAAGCTTCCAGAGGAACGATCTTTGCTGTTCTGCAGCCTCCGCTGGTGATACCCAGGGCAAACAGGGTTGGGAGTGGACCTCCAGCAAACTCCAGCAGACCGGCAGCAGAGGAGCCTATCACAAGGAAAACTAACAAACAGCAAGGAATAGCATGTCCACTCAAAGACGCCATCCAAAGGTTACCAACATCAAAGACCAAAGGTCACCAACATCAAAGACCAAAGGTAGATAAATCCACAAAGAGAGGGAGAAACCAGCACAAAAAGGCTGAAAATTCCAAAAACCAGACGGCCTCTTCTCCTCCAAAGGATCAAAACTCCTCACCAGCAAGGAACAAAACTGGACGGAGAATGAGTTTGACAAAGTGACAGAAGAAGGCTTCAGAAGGTGGATAACAACAAACTCCTCCAAGCTAAAGAAATATGTTCTAATCCAATGCAAGGAAGCTAAGAACCTTGAAAAAAGGTTAGACGAATTGCTAACTAGAAAAACCAGTGTAGAGAAGAACATAAATGACCTGATGGAACTGAAAAATACAGCATGAGAACTTCGTGAAGCATACACAAGTTTCAATAGCCGAATCGGTCAAGTGGAAGACAGGATATCAGTGATTGAAGATCAGCTTAATGAAATAAAGAGCGAAGACAAGATCAGAGAAAAAAGAATAAAAAGGAACAAAGCCTCCAAGAAATATGGAACTATGTGAAAAGACCAAATCTACGTTTAATTGGTGTACCTGAAAGTGACGAGAATGGAACAAAGCTGGAAAACACACTTCAGGATATTATCCAGGAGAACTTCCCCAATCTAGCAAGGCAGGCCAACATTCAAATTCAGGAAATACAGAGAACAGCACAACACTCCTCGAGGAGAGCAACCCCAAGACACATAATTGTCAGATTATGTGACACTGACCAAGGTTGAAATGAAGGAAAAATTGTTAAGTGCAGCCAGAGAGAAAGGTCGGGTTACCCACAAAGGGAAGCCCATCAGACTAACAGCGGATCTCTCAGCAGAAACCCTACAAGCCAGAAGACAGTGGGGGCCAATATTCAACATTCTTAAAGAAAAGAATTTTCAAACCAGAATTTCATATATCCAGCCAAACTAAGCTTCATAAGCGAAGGAGAAATAAAATCCTTTACAGACAAGCAAATGCTGAGAGATTTTGTCACCACCAGGCCTGCCTTACAAGAGCTCCTGAAGGAAGCACTAAACATGGAAAGGAACAACTGGTACCATCCACTGCAAAAACATAATAAACTGTAAAGAACATCAACACTATGAAGAAACTGCAACTAACAGACAAAACCACCAGCTAGCATCATAATGACAGGATCAAATTCACACAAAACAATATTAAACTTAAATGTAAATGGGCTAACTGCCCCAATTAAAGACACAGACTGGCAAACTGAATAAAGAATCAAGGCCCATCAGTGTGCTGTATTCAGGAGACTCATCTCACATGCAAAGACCCATAGGCTCAAAATAAAGGGATGGAGGAAGATTTACCAAGCAAATGGAAAGGAAAAAAAGCAGGAGTTGCAATCCTAATCTCTGATAAAACAGACTTCAAATCAACAAAGTTCAAAACAGACAAAGAAGAGCATTATATAATGGTAAAGGGATCAATGCAATAAGAAGAGCTAACTATCCTAACTATATATGTGGCCAATACAGGAGCACCCAGATTCATAAAGCAAGTTCTTAGAGACCTACAAAGAGACTTAGACTCTCACACAATAGTAGTGGGAGACTTTAACACCCCACTGTCAATATTAGACAGATCAATGAGACAGAAAATTAACAAGGATATTCAGGACTTGAACTCAGCTCCGGACCAAGCAGACCTAATAGACATCTACAGAAGTCTCCATCCCTAATCAACAGAGTTGACATTCTTCTCAGCACCACATCACGCTTATTCTAAAATTGACCACATAATTGGAAGTAAAGCACTCCTCAACATATGCAAAAGAACAGAAATCATAACAAACAGTTTCTCAGATCACAGTGTCATCAAATTCGAACTCAGGATTAAGAAATTCACTCAAAACCACACAACTACATGGAAGCTGAACAACCAGCTCCTGAATGACTACTGGGTAAACAACAAAATGAAGACAGAAAACAGATGTTCTTTGAAACAAATGAGAACGAAGACACAACGTACCAGAATCTCTGGGGCACATTTAAAGCAGCGTGTAGAGGGAAATTTATACCACTAAATGTTCATCAGAGAAAGCAGCAAAGATCTAAAATTGACAACATAACTTCAAAATTAGAAGAACTAGAGAAGTAACAGCAAAAAAATTCAAAATCTAGCAGAAGACAAGAAATAACCAAGATCAGAGCAGAGCTGAAGGAGACAGAGATACAAAAAACCCTTCAAAAAAAAAAAATAAATCAATCCAGGAGCTGGGTTTTTGAAAAGGTCAACAAAATAGATAGACTGCTAACCAGACTAATAGAGAAGAATCAAATAGATGCAATAAAAAATGTTATAGGGGATATCACCGCTTATCCCACAGAAATACAAACTACCATCAGAGAATACTATAAACACCCCTACACAAATAAACTAGAAAATCTAGAAGAAATTGATAAATTCCTGAACACATACACCCTCTCAAGACTAAACCAGGAAAAGGTTGAATCCCTGAATAGACCAATAACAAGTTCTGAAACTGAGGCAGTAATTAATAGCCTACCAACCAAAAAAAGTTCAGGACCAGACAGATTCACAGCCAAATTCTATCAGAGGTACAAAGAGGAGCTGGTACCATTTCTTCTGAAACTATTCCAAATAACAGAAAAAGAGGAAATCCTCCCTAACTCATTTTATGAGGCCAGCATCATCCTGATCCAAAATCTGGCAGAGACACAACAAAAAAAGAAAATTTCAGGCCAATATCCCTGATGAACACCGATGTGAAAATCCTCAATAAAATACTGGCAACCTGAACAGCACATCAAAAAGCTTACCTACCATGATCAAGTTGGCTTAATCCCTCGGGTGCAAGGCTGGTTCAACATAAGCAAACCAATAAAGGTAATCCATCACATAAACAGAACCAATGACAAAAGCCACAGCATTATCTCAATAGATGCAGAAAAGGCCTTTGACGAAATTGAACACCCCTTCTGTCAATAAACTAGGTATTAATGGAACATATTTCAAAATAATAAGAGCTATTTATGACAAACCCACAGCCAATATCATACTGAATGGGCAAAAACTGGAAGCATTCCCTTTGAAAACTGGTACAAGACAAGGATGCCCTGTCTCACCACTCCTATTCAACATAGTATTGGAAATTCTGGCCAGGACAATCAGGCAAGAGAAAGAAATAAAGGGTATTCAAATAGGAAAAAAGGAAGTCAAATTGTCTGTTTGCAGATGACACAATGGTTTATTTAGAAAACCCCACTGACTCAGCCCAAAATCTCCTTAAGCTGCTGATAAGCAACTTCAGCAAAGACTCAGTGCAAAACTCACAAGCATTCCTATACACCAGTAACAGACAGCCAAATCATGAGTAACTCCCATTTACAACTGCTACAGAGAGAACAAAATACCTAGGAATCTGACTTACAAGGGATGTGAAGGACCTCTTCAAGGAGAACTACAAACCACTGCTCAAGGAAATAAGAGAGGGCACAAACAAATGGAAAAACATTCCATGCTCATGGATAGGAAGTATCAGTATCATGAAAATGGCCATACTGCCCAAAGCAATTTACAGATTCAATGCTATCTGCTATCCCCAAGCTACCAATGACTTTCTTCATAGAACTGGAAAAAACTACTTTAAAATTCATATGGAACCAAAAAAGAGCCTGAATAGCCAAGACAATCCTGGGCAAGAAGAATAAAGCTAAAGGCATCACACTACGTGACATCAAACTATACTACAAGGCTACAGTAACCAAAACAATATGGTACTAGTACCAAAACAGATATACAGACCAACGGAAAAGAAGAGAAGCCTCAGAAATAACACCACACATCTACAACCATCTGATCTTTGACAAACCTGACACAAGCAATGCAGAAAAGACTCCCTATTTAATAAATGGTGTTGGGAAAACTGGCTCGCCATATGCAGAAAACTGAAACTGAACCCCTTCCTTACACCTTATACAAAAATTAACTCCAGATGGATCAAAGACTTAAAAGTATGACATACGACCATAAACATCCTAGAAGAAAACCTAGGGAATACCATTCAGGACATATGCATGAGCAAAGACTTCATGACTAAAACACCAAAAGCAATGGCAACAAAAGCCAAAATTGACACATGGGCTCTAATTAAACTAAAGAGCTTCTGCACAGCAAAAGAAACTATCATCAGAGTGAACAGGCAGCCTACAGAATGGGAGAAAAGTTTTGCAGTCTATCCATCATACAAAGGGCTAATATCCAGAATCTACAAGGAACTTAAACAAATTTACAAGAAAAAAAGATCCCATCAAAAAGTGGGCAAAGGATATGAACACTTTTCAAAAGAAGGTATTTATGCAGCCAACAAACATATGGAAAAAAGCTCATCATCCTGGTCATTAGAGAAATGCAAATCAAAACCACAATGAGATACCATCTCATACCAGTTAGAATGGCAATCATTAAAAAGTCAGGAAACAACTGATGCTGGAGAGGATGTGGAGAAATAGGAACGCTTTTATACTGCTGGTGGGAGTGTAAATTAGTTCAACCATTGTAGAAGACAGTGTGGCGATTCCTCAAAGATCTAGAACTAGAAATACCATTTGACTCAGCAATCCCATTATTGGGTATATACCCAAAGAACTATAAATCATTCTACTATAAAGACACATGCACACATATGTTTACTGCGGCACTATTCACAATAGCAAAGACTTGGAAGCAACTCAAATGTCCATCAATAGACTGGATAAAGAAAATGGGCACATAATACAACATGGAATACTATGCAGCCATAAAAAAGGATGAGTTCATGTTCTTTGCAGGGACATGGATGAAGGTGGAAACCATCATTCTCAGCAAACTACCACAAAAGCAGAAAACCAAACACCTCATGTTGGAGTTGAACAATGAGAACACATGGACATACAGAGGGGAACATCACACTCCAGGGCCCGTCAGGGGCTGGGGGGCTAGGGGAAGGATAACATTAGGAGAAATACCTAATGTAGGTGATAGGTTGATGCATGCAGCAAACTACCATGGCACATGTATACCTGTGTAACAAAACTGCACATTTTGCACATGTACCCCAGAACTTAAAGTAATAATTTAAAAAAAAAATGATAATAACGGGAAAAAAAAAACAAAAACCAAAAACCAAGCTAGTCTTTCTCTGCTCTCTCCAGCCCTTTCTCACATCTGCCTACCATGGTCATCCCCTAGAAGCTTCATTCGGTGAGTATAATAAACCTTTTCATCCTGCTGGCGTGTGTCCATGTGTGACATCAACAGTCTTGATATCTGAACCAAACTTTGGGCGGGGCTCCATCTCATCTCAGCAGGATTAACACCACCATGGAAGCAGAGAGAAGGCAGTTTCCACCCCTGCCAGTTAGACTGGGGAAAGGCTTGCTTTACAACAGAGCTTCCCAGTGGAGGGAAGACACAGAATGCAAGGCTGAAGAGCAGTCAGCGAATTTCTTCCCATTGCTGTAGGAAAAGGATACTGGCAGTGAGAGAGAATAAGCCAATACACAGGGAAGCAGAAATAAGAGACAGAAGACTCCTGGTGGTGTTAGAGCAAGTGAATGCTGTTGCTCCCAGGTGCCAGCTGCATCTCTGACTTTCCTGCAGATATATTACGGTTCTCAGTCTTCCAATATATTCTCATGTTTGCCTGAATTAGTTTCAGATTTCTGTCACTTAAAAGCGAACAACTACAGCCTTGACGAAAACAGAGGGAGATTAAAAGCACTCCATAATTACTATTAATTTTCTTACAATGTCAATAATGGTACTGTAGTTATGCAGAATGTCCTTATATAGTTGACTCCTGAACAATATGGGTTTGAACTGTGAGAGTCCACACAGATTTTCTTCCACCTCTGACACCTGTGACAGCAAGACCATCACTTCCTCTTCAGCCTACTCAGTGTGAAGATGAGGTGAAGACCTTTATGATGATCCACTTCCACTTAATGAATGCGAATTTCCTTATGGTTTTCTTAACATTTTTCCTTTAGCTTCCTTTATGGTAAAAATACAGTACATATAATACCTATAACATACAAAATATATGTTAATTGACTGCTTATATTATCAGTAAGGCTTCTGGTCAAAAGCAGGCTGTTAGTAGCTAAGTTTTTGGGGAGTCAAAAGTTATATGTGAATTTTCAACTACGCAGTGGTGGGGAGCCCATGCCCCTAACCTGCCATGTTGTGAAAGGATCGACTGTACGGCAGTGCGGGCTAAAGAATTAGGAATGAAAGGTCATGAGGTCTGCTGCTTTCAAATGATTCGAAAACAAAAGTATAAGGTAAATATGCAAAAATGGTAACAACCCCTGAGTTTACGTTAAAAGTACATACATTATTTGTTCTTTCCACTTTCCTGTATGTATGAAAACGTCCACAAAAAAACTCTTTAGAGGGGAGACTCAAGGTATTAATAACATGCCCAGCCCTTAGGAAGACCAGTGCTTTCAGGAAATGACATGTAGTTCTCTACAGGCGTGGAGGACATATAAGGAAGGTAAAAAGGCAGGTTTTATAATAAGAAATTTAGCATTTATCCTGAAAGCAAATAGGAAACCATTAAAGGAATTTTTGGGGAGAGGAAGTGGGGAAAATGACATGATCAGATTTTGACATGAAAAATATTTCCCTGTTGACAGCACAAATCCTGAACTAGAAAGTGGCAGCCATATGGTAACAGTCCAGATGAGAAGTGATGTGAACCTGAGTTAAGAGGAGAGGGGTAAGTAGTGAGGATCAGAGAAGAACAGACACGAAAAATTCATAGGTTTCCTTCCTGGAATGGATTTGACAGGGAAGGGGATAGAGTGCTGTGAGGGAAAGGGAAGAATCCAGGAAGCCTGAAGATTCTGGCTTTGGTGACTATGGTACCGTTCATGGACTGGAGATACAGAAGAGCAAGACATGGTGAGTTTAGGGTGGTGTTGGAGACACATGGTGAGTGAGGGGTATGACAAGAGATTGGGAGATTACAGGCATATGCCAAAGGCATGGAAGAGCCCACCCAGTAAGGAAGTGCAGAGTTGGCTGAAATGAGGTGAGGAAAGAAACGCAGCTGCAGCACACAGCTGCAATTTGGGGATACGCAAAGGAACATGAACCCTTGAAAGATAATTTTAAAAATAGCCTCAGGCACAGGAGGAAAACATGGACAGTGGTTCACAAGGGTACAGGAAGGGAAAGATCTGAGAGGGAGGAAGAGGTCAGCAGTGCCAGGTACCATGCACCCTCCAATAGATCAAAGTGTCACCAAACAAAAAGACCTAAAGTAGGGCAGTTCCACGGCTGATTAATTTAGCAGTTCAGCAACATTATGAAAGACGCAGGTTCTTTCCATCCTTCCACTCTGTTACACAAAATGCCTGTCTTTGGCGACTGCATGGTATCAGTCCTCAGGCTAGAACAGCTCACTGACTGCAAGAAGACTGCCATAGTACCCAAGGCCCTGCGTGCAGACAGTTATCTAGCATAAGAGATGGGTATTTCTTTCTTGTGACTTTTTTTTTTTTTTTTTGAGACAGGGTCTGGCTCTGTTGCCCACGCTGGAGTGCAGTGGTGTGGTCTCAGCTCACTGCAACCTCTGCCTCCTGAACAGCCTCCTGAATAGCTGGGACTACAGGCGCATAGCACCATGCCTAGCTACTTTTAAAAAATTTTTTTGTAGGGACTGGGTTTCACTATGTTGCCCAGGCTGCTCTCAAACTCTTGAGCTCAAGCAATCCTCCCACCTCGACATTCCATAGGGTTGGGATTACCGGCGTGAGCCATGGCATCTGGCTGTGACTTTTTGGAGTAAAAAAAAAAATCCTTCCCCAGAAACACCTCAGTTGACCTGACCTCATATTATAGAGTAGAACTGGGTCACATTCACCCTGAACAGACCACAAGCAAGAAGAATGGAATTATTACAACTGTCTTGATTAATCCAGATTTACCCCTGAGCTAGGGACAGGGTGCCAGGCCTGAAGGCTGGATAACTGGGGGCGGGGGGAGGGAAAATGGGTGGGGGTAGATGTTGAACAGGTAACTAACAGGTATTAAGAGGGGCCATTCTGTATTATGGTATTCTGATCTTTTTTCACTTAATAACATTCATGTTAAAAAGAGCAGAGATCTGTGGGGGCAAAAGTAAATGTAGTTAATGCAGGAAAAAACTTGAACCAACAAGTTGTATGCTTCTGAGAGTGGAAAAAACATACAATAACTTTAAAAGAGGATATATTCTAAAATATCTGATTTCCTTTAGCAGTCACTTTCTGAAGACATTGATAATTTACTTTCTGCAGTGAAATTGTACAAATTTCATTTTCTCTGTCCCAAGACTACTTTCAAGTTTCATAAAAAGAACCTTTAACTTGGCCGGGCGCAGTGGCTCACGCCTGTAATCCCAGCACTTTGGGAGGCCAAGGAGGGCGGATCACGAGGTCAGGAGATCGAGACCATCCTGGCTAACACGGTGAAACCCCGTCTCTGCTAAAAATACAAAACATTAGCTGGACGTGGTGGCGGGCGCCTGTAGTCCCAGCTACTCGGGAGGCTGAGGCAGGAGAATGGTGTGAACCCGGGAGGCGGAGCTTGCAGTGAGCCAAGATCGTGCCATTGCACTCCAGCCTGGGCAACAGAACGAGACTCCGTCTCAATTAAGAAAAAAAAAAAAAAAAGAACCTTAAAATTGCTAAGCAAATTCTTTCAATCACATCTCTCTTAATTTTCTAGTCAGAAGTTCTAAATTTAGGAAACTCTTTGTATCTATGGGGTAGCTTTGAGATATCAACTTGGCTGGGCTGAACTACAGTCCCCAGAATTCCCTTTCTAGTATGTTTTTGGTTAGGGTGAGTTACAAGTAATATTATCTCCTTAGAGCCAGAAGAGAAAAGGAAGACAGCAGCTATTTTGTAGCATAATATACCTTTTCCAGTTATTCAAACACTAACCTAAGTGCTGCTGGGAGAGATTTTGCAAACATAATTAAAGTCCCTAATAGGTTGATTTTAACTTAATAAAAATGATTATTCTAGGTGAGTCCGTCTTAGTCACTGGGAAGCCCTTTCAAAGAAAGCTTAGGCCCTGTCTCAGTCAAGAGGCTTCAAACAGCAGCTAGACCTGCAATTTCTCTCCTTTCCTCAGGATCTTCCCTGGATACCTATCTGTGGACAAGAAGCTTCAGTGTGTGCCCTTTGGGTTCCAGCCTGCTATCTTCCTTCCTGACTGCCTGGCCCTGTGGGCTTTGAGCTTGCTTAAACAGCTCTCTCAACTGTATAAGCCAATTCCTTATTATAAATCCATGTGCGTGTATATATGCATACACATTCATTTAAAATCTGACTGGTTCTGCCTCTCTGATTGAACCCTTACACACGTTGGTTCACACCTGCCCCAACCCCTACATCTACAGATCCACTTCTACACTTGTGAAACATAAACTCCACTAGGTGCTCTCTGACTTGATACAGAAAAGTTTTAAATAATACTAGAATGGTGGCTCAGTCCTTTTGGGCTGCTATAGCAGAATAGATGACAAAGTTATTTTCCATAAATCTAGAGGCTAGGAAATCTGAGATCGTGGCGTCGGCTTGGTTGGGTTCTGGTGTGGAGCTTCTTTCTGCGTCACAGGTGACACCTTCTAGCTGGGTCCTCACATGGTAGAAGGGGGACAGTAGCTCTATGGGGCCTCTCTTACAAGGCCACTCATCCCATTTGTGAGATTAGGTCTGCGCTCCGGACCTAAACACCTCCTAAGGCTCTGCCTCTGAACACCATCACATCAGAGATTAGGTTTCAACATACGGATTTTGGGAGGACACACTCAGACCATCGCAGTTTTTGTGTTTGTTTCCACTATTTTGGAGCAGCATGTAAATGTGCTGCTTCGGGGAACAGTCTCATATAACTACACTCCTTTGCTATGCTTCAAATACATTTTCTTTACTGTGTCACCTGACCCTTGCTTGTACTGGAGTTCATCTATCTAGTCACGCTTCTTCCACAATTTCTCTCAGCTCATGAGATTTCAGGTTCTCTATGACTAGTAACAGTCTCTACGAGAAATCCCATTTATTTCCTCACTGGTCACAGACTAATTCTTTTATTTCTTTAAGTTGCTCCTTGTTCATGACACCAAACTGTTCTGAGGCTAAAGGTTAACTTAAAACTTTAATATTCTGTATATCCTTTCATTAAGACTCTCTCTTGAGGAAAAGCAAATAGTCATGGTTATGTTTAAATCATCAGTTTCAGCACTGATCACAAAATACAAAGTTTAAAACAATTAAAAATAAGTGAATTTAACAAATATACCCATATATTTTGATGTTTTTAATACTATAAAATAACATAAGAGAAAATTCAATGGAATTTTTTAAAGTATGCACAATATATTAAGTTTAAAAAGCAGGTTATAAAAATGGTATATTGAGATAATATAATTTTTATAACTCAACAAATAAATACAGATGTTCCCCATTTTTTGTAGGTATTTTGAGCCTCAATTTCATTTACTTTGATCTTATTTCCTTCCACTAATTCTGAGGCTTTGGTTTGTTCTTTTCTAGTTCTTTAAGATGTATCATTAGGTTGTTTATTTGAAACCTTTCTAGTTTTTTGATGTAGGATTTATTGTTATATAAATTCACCTCTAAATATTGCTTTTGCTATGCCCCATAGGTTTTGGTATGTTGTATTTCTATTTTCATTTGTCTCAATAAATATTTTAGTTTACCATTTAATGTATTCCTTCACCCATTGGTCATTCAGGAACATGTTGTTTGATTTTCATGTATTTGTAGTTTTGAATGTTCCTCTTGTTACTGATTTCTAGTTTTAAATTCCACTGTGGTCAGATAAGATAGTGGATAAAATTAATTAAAAAAAATTTTTTTGAGATTTGTTTTGTGTCCTAACATATGATCAATCTTGAAGAATGCTTCATGTGTTGATGAAAGAAACGGTATCCTGTAGCTGTTTGGTGAAATGTTCTGTAAGTGTCTGTTAGGTACATTTGGTTGATGGTGTAGTTTTAAATCCAATGCTTCTTTGTTGATTTTCTGTCTAGATGACCTGTCCAATGCTGAGAGTGGGCTGTTGAAATCCCCCATTCTATTACTGTACTGGGGTCTATCTCTCCCTTTAGATCTAATAGTTGCTTTGTATTTCTGGGTGCTCTAGTGTTGGGTGCATATAGATTTCTAGTGTTGGGTCCATTACATTATCTTGCTTAACTGATCCTTTTATCTCATAATGTCCTTCTTTGTTGCTTTTTACAGCTTTTCACTTGATGCCTGTTTGGCCCAATATAACTAATACCACTCCTGCTGGCTTTCGGTTTCCATTTGGATGGATTATCTTTTTCTATCCCTTCACTATCAGTCTGTATGACTTTACAGGTGAGGTGAGTTTCTTACAGGCAGTATATAGTTGGGTGTATTATCCATTCAGCCAGTCCATATCTTTTAAATGGGGCAACTGAACCCATTTACATTCAAGGTTATTGATAGGTAAAGACTTGCTCCTGTCATATTGTTCTCTGGATGTTTTATCTTTTGTTCTGTATTTCCTTTCTTACGGTTTTTCTGTGCTTGGGTGTTTTCCACATTGATACAGTTTGACTCTTTTTCCTTGCTTTGTGTTTGGACTCTACCAGTGAATTTTATAGCTTCACATGTTTTCATAACGGTGGTTATTTTTTAATTTCCAGATATAAGACTCCCTTGAGAACTTCTCGTAAGGCCAGTCTAGCAGTGATGAATTCCCTTCATTTCTGCTTGTTTGTGAAAGATTTTACTTCTTCTTTATTTCTGCAATGTAGCTTTGCAGGGTACAGTGTTCTTGGCTCACAGGTCTCCCACGCCTACTTTAAGTATTTTAAATATATCATTCCATTCTTTCCCGGCCTGTAAGTTTTCTGCTGAGATATCTGCTGTTAGTTTAATGGGAATTCCCTTATATGTGACTTGACACTTTTCTCTTGCTGCTTTTAGAATTCTTCGCCTTTAAAATCTGATAATTTGACTATAATGTGCCTCAGAGATAACATCTGTTTGGGCTGACTCTAATTGGAATTCTTTGAGTTTATTGGACCTGGATGTCCACCTTGAATTTCAAGACTTGGGAAGTTTTCAGTTACTATTTCATTAAGTATATTTTCTACACTTTTCTCCTTTCTCTTCTCCTTCTGGAATGACCATATTGCTCACTTCATGGTATACAATACATCCTGTAGGCTTTCTTCACCGTTTTTTCTTTTTTTGTCTGCCTGTGTTGTTTCAAAAGATCTGTCTTTAAGTTCAGAAATTCTTTCTTCTGCTTGGTTTAGTCTGTTGTTGAAGCTCTTGACTGTATTTTTTATTTCACTCATTGAATTCTTCAGCTCTAGGATTTCTGTTTGGTTCTTTTTTATGTTACCTATCTCTTTGCTAAATTTCTTATTCAAATCATAAATTGTTTTCTTGATTTTGCTGAACTGTGTGTTTTGCATCTCACTGAGATTCTTTAAGATTATTTTGAATTCTTTCTCTGGCATTTAGCATATTTTCTTATGACTGGGGTCATAATGAGAATTATTGTTTTCCTTTGGAGGTGTCATATTTCCTTTTCTATATTTGCTGTGTCCCCATATTGATTTCTATACATGTGGTAGAAAAGTCATTTCTTCCAATTTTATGGAGTACATTTCACAGCAAAAGACTTATTTGTATAAATGGGTCTTGAAGTGTCAGATTGATGGGGTGCGCTGGCTTTGGTGCATCTGTGTCTACGTGGGCACTGCAGTGTAGTCTCTGTGTACTTTCCTCAGTTGTGAGTCACACCTGACGTCTGCAAGTATCTCAGTAGCCTAGGTTGAGAGAGTCTGTGGTGGCAGTGGTGCAGCTTTGTTGAGGGTGGGCTCACAAGGCTATTTCTCAGGTCAGGGATGTGTGCATCCATACAGTGGGTTAGGCAGCTTGGAATCTAGCCAACTTAGGGTCTGGCTCTACACCACAGGGCTGTTACTCTGGGCAGGAGCACAAGCACGTGTTTAGTTGGATGGCGTGGGGGTATGCCTGCCAGGAGTAGCCCAAAGGGCTGTTTCTCAGGCCTAGCTATCTGTGAACTGCTTTGTGATGTGTGGATTTATGTCACAGAGTTAAAATTTTCTTTTGACTCAGCAGGATGAAAAAACTCTTTTTGGAGAATCTGTGAAGGGACAACTGGGAGGCCACTGAGGCTGCTCAGCTGAACTGGGAGTGTGTTTGCCAGGGATGGCCCGCAGGGCTGTTTTCCAGGCTTGGGATGCAGTCTCATGGCTTCTCAGATGGCTTGGGTGTCGTTGGCTTGGGGTGGCCCCTGGGGCTGTTTCTCAGGGTGGGGGAGCAGACACATGGGTGTTTAGATGGCTGTGAAGCGTGTCTGCCAGGGGCAGCCTATGGGGCTGTTTCGCAGGTCCAGGACACAGCTGCAAGTCTGCTCAGCTGGCCTGAGGATGTGTCTGCCAGAGGCAGCCTATGCATTGCTTCTCAGGTCCAGGATGTGAGCACAAGGCTGCTTGGCTGGCGTGGGGACATGTTTGCTAGGGGCGACCCAAAGGGCTATTTCTTAGGCCTGAGACACAGGCACAGAGCTGCTCAACTGGTATGGAGGTGTGTCTGCTGGTGGCTGCCCACAGGGCTGATTTTCAGGCCCTGATTTCAGGTGCAGGGCCACTGGGCAGGCCAAGGAAGTATCTTGGGGGAACACTGTGGGGCTCTTTCTTAGGTGCTGAGTGCAGGCATGTAGCTGCTTTGCTGGCCCTTGGCTGTATTAGCTGCTTAGAGGCTAGGGGGGTCTTTCCTGCTTGGGGGAGGGTATGCAGTGGTTTGCTTAGCTCATCAAGGCAGAGTTCTGTGACTGAACCATGTCTGTCTATGCATTTGCTTTTACTTGCCATTTTGGGTTGGTGATAATACTATTTGGTGATGTATAAGAGCTTGTATATTAAAAGCACATATATTAAACAAATAGAATATATTTTATTCACGAGAAGATTTTTAAATAGTAAAAGTAAAAATGAAGTGCCAATCAAAACAGCTAACGGTAAGTTCTTTGCCATTTCCAAAGACTCTCTGAACCAGAGACTAAAACATGAGAATATTTTTTAAGCTTTAAAATCACTGTATGTTAGACTCCTAAAATATTATATGTTAGACTCCTAATAGATACTTGCTTCCCATTTTCAAACTGCATTCAGTATCATTTGTTTTCCTGATGACTACATGTAACTTTCCCATATAGATATAACACAGGCAAAAGACAAGACAAATGCATGTCAAATACATATAATAGTTTAATGGGAAATCCAAAAATTTTAAACTTACTGTTCATGGAAATCCAGCATTGGTGGCTCAAATCGTATGGGCCTGCAATTCCCCCGGTAGAGAGATATACTGTAAATAAAAAGAAAACAACATAAGAAGCAATTCTTCAAAATATATGTTTCCCCAAACTCTATTCAGACAGTTGACTTTGGTCATAACAATGCATTTTTTAAGAAAAATTGGGTCTAACAATCTATCAGAAATATTACTTTTTAAATTAGTGGAAACCAATAAAGATTGCGTTTTAGAAAATGAAAAAGTGGGAGTATTTTTCTTCTTCAAAGGATATGAAAATAGAAAATGCTCAGGCAGACTGAATGTTGAAATTTATTTGGTTGTTATAATTGGTAACGATATACTTTAATAGGTCACTTGGATTTTTTGACACATGTGTGATGAATAAATAGTTAATACAACAATATAACATTTAGCAGACAATATATGAAGGCAAAAATCACGATCATATTGTAACTAGAGTGGCAAAGGACTAAACAAAAATGAATTTGAGATAGAAATTTCCAAGAACTGATAAATCTATTTCGTCTGAAAGTCTGGAATACACTAGAACTGATCTCTGATGTCCTGGCCTCAATATTTCAGTAGCCTCTTCTAACTAACCCACCTGATACCAGAACTTCTCAATAAAACAGATTTCCGAATAGCAAACCTCAGATATCATCAGGGGCCGACGCTGATATAAAACATAAATGACCTTTGGTGAGGGGGGAGGTAGTTCACACGCCTAAAGTGTTTATATACTGAGAAAGTCAGAAATTCAGTCAGCCACTAAGTTTCAGAATAGTAGATTTTGATGTTTTTGTTCTAGGAAATGATGTCAGAGCAAAACCCATTTTGTGAGGCTACTTTATTTCCATCATCACTGAAATTTATAGTAACATAAGCTTTGAAATGATATAGTAATTTCATTCAGGATTCAGAAATCAGAGAAAATATCTAGGATTTAGGAGACATAGGAAATAATTAGAAACAGACAAGGACATTCATAATATGGAGGAAATTTGGCTTTAATTCAGTTCTATAAAGATTAAATCATCTGAGTAGTAGAATCATTTAGCTGAAGGTAATAAAATCCAAACATGTTTTTAGCCCTACCAATTTAGAACATTCTTTTGTGTAGCTTGAGAACCCCTCTGCATATGTTGAACAGACAAGACAACAACAACAACAACAAAGCATGCAAGCACCAAATGTAAGATCACATTTTACTAAAGAACGAAACTAAAGACACTGGGAAACGAAGGCACAATTTCTTGCAACACAGAGTTGGCATCTGTTCCTTCTTGCTTTCTGCCCTTCTTAGACGTGATATAACAGCACTACTCTTTGGCTCCTTTAAAACAAGAGATGCTCCTCAGCTCATCAGTTTTATTAGCATGAAACTCAAATTTACATAAATCTTAATAAAGTAAAAATAAAGCATAAGGCATAACCGTATGTCATTAATTCCTATAAAATATTATATTCCTATATAATATATATTTCTATAATGTAATATATATTCCTACATATAATATAATACATAATTCCTATATGTTAATTACATGGACTGTTTAGATGTTGGAGAAAAAGGAGATTAAGACAGTGTTTTTCTCTCACAGAGCCAAGTGGCTGTTCTGCAAATTACAAATGGAAATGTCTAAAGTGGCCAGGTGGGGTAGAAAAAGTGTATATACCCCACCCACTAAATACAAATGTATGAATGTGTACTATGTGCCAGGTACTTCTACTGGCTGGGGCTACAGTGGGGAATAAAGAAAAGCGCCTGCTGTCATGGCACTAACATCCTAGTCGGGGGATCAGAAATTGAATATATTAGGTGAAGATGTGTGTATGAAGAAAAATCAAACACACCGGGGCTGTGGTTGGAACCGAATATGCCTCTCTGAGGAGGGACACTAGTGCCAAGACCTGAACGGCAGAGATCTAGGGGAAGAAAGTTAGGAATGTATTTGGTGAGTTGAACAAGGAGGCTTAAGTGACCACTGTGCAGTAAGGGAGGAGTAGGAGGTAGGAGCTGAGCTCACAGGTACAAGAGCCAGGTCTCCCTGTAGGAGCATGGATTATTCTAAGTGTAACAAACGACAGTGTTTTTGAGCAAGGAGTAGCATGATCTGACACATATTAAAAGGTTAATTCTGGCTACTTTGTGAAGAACCAAGGAAGTTTCTGTAGGAGCCCAACAGTGGGAAGCAGGGAAGTCCTGGAGTGCTCCAGGCAACTGGTGATGGCAGCTACAATCCAGGGTGGCTACAAGGGAGAGTAGCGAGCAGTGGCTGGTTTCTTAATATATTTGGAAGCTTGAGAAAACTGGTTGTGCTGATGGATTGATTTTGAGGGATCAAAGGTAACTCATTCTAAGATTTTCACTGGATACACAGTCATGACGTGGGAGGAATGGGTTGGAAGTGGGAAGAGGTAGATTTTCAAGGGTATTGTTTTAGACATTTAAATTCAGATGTCTTATCTAGATGGAGATGTCATGGATATTGTTTATATTAAAAAGTTACTGATTTTCACGTACTGATCTTAGTCACCTTGGTGAGTTTAATTCTAATTGTTTAGATTCTCCCCTGATTTTCCGCTGTTGCTACATGTGCTGCCAAAATGAGCACTATCTCAGATGATCACTGCAGACAAATCATCTGCAAGTAACAATTTCATTCCTCCTTTCAAATCCTTATATTTTATTTTTTATGTCTTGTGCGAAGATCTCCTGTAAAATGCTTCAAAGATGTGATGTCCAGCAACTGTACTGTGATATTTACAAAGTGCTCACAGAATGAGACAGAGGAAACAGTACATCAAATATGATTCCCTCATAAATAAAAGCATATTTTCAAAACAACAGCAGATCTGTATCTAAGGAACAGTTTAACACCCGAGTGAGTACAATACAAGCTGACACAGGTACAATCCTATGTTAACCAAACCAAAAATGCAGTAACACAGCTGTCATGTCTCCACAGCTGATTCAAATGGTTGCTACCCATGTTTATTTAGAAAGGGCATGGCACTGTTCAGTGCTTTATTAACAGAAAGCAAATGTCTGCAAATATGTAATGCTGACAAACGGGGGAAGTTGCAGTATAAAGAATGGTAGCCTTTGCTAATGTCACTGTTTTTTTCCTGATTTCTAAAATTATTACTGTTACTATTTTTGAGAGACAGGGGTCTCATTGTGTTGCCCAAGCTGTTCTCCTGAGTAGCTGGGACTACAGGTGTAGCATGCCAGTGTGCTGGGCTCACCCTTTGACAATTTCAGAGCAACAAAATCTGAGACATTATGATAGTATATTGCATTATTTTATGCTTTCTGCAATGATTATATATGTTCTGAAGTCTCAATTCAATTGGTTTAATAAATGTTCACTAAAATCTTATTTATATGGAGATGAATGAAGACTATTTTCTGATTTCAAGCTAGGAAACAGCTGAAGAGACACAAGAAATCTTGCGGGAGATGATCGTACTGCTTGTTGGACTGTCAGGTCCAAGTTGAGCAGGAAACTCCCAAATCAGACATACGGGTTTCTCGGGTCTCTGGGAGTTTCAAATGCTTTCCTAGGATCAACTACTACCTAAACAACAGATACTCTTTGGCCCAGCATTTTTAAAACAATTGTTTGTGATGCACCTGCATCATGAACGCCTACAATGCTTGTGGAAATGCAGATTCTAGGGCCCCACCTCCAGAATCGAGTTCCTTGTAAGCAGAATGGACCCCAGAAACCTGCATTTTTAAGCACCCTCACATTTAGGAGCCACTATTTTGCATCTTGATCCACAAACATCACAGCCACAAATAAGAGGGGGGGAAGTGCTTTAGGAAAACTATCAAAGTCACCAGCAGTTTAAATTGATTTCAAATATGATTTTTATTAAAGAGCCAGCTAAATAAACAGTAACTTAAAAGAAATGAATAGGACTTCTCCTATATGATATATATTCTCCCATAAATGCATTTTTAATTTTAATTTGCATTTCCCTAATGATGAATAATGTTGACCATCTTTCCATTTACTTGGTGTACAATTAGGTACCTTCTTTTGTAAATGTCTGTGGAAAGTTTTTTTAACTGGGATGTCTGTCTCATTATTCATTTTTTTTTTTTTTTTTTTT
>NW_012117599.1:1857679-1858867 GCF_000951035.1 Colobus angolensis palliatus
AGGCGCCCGCCACCGCGCCCGGCTAATTTTTTGTATTTTTAGTTGAGACGGGGTTTCACCACGGTCTCGATCTCCTGACCTTGTGATCCGCTCGCCTCAGCCTCCCAAAGTGCTGGGATTACAGGCATGAGCCACTGCGCCTGGCCTCATTATTCAGTTTTAAGAGTTCTCTGTTATATGCTGCAAATATTTTTACCCTGGTCCTGGTTTACCTTTTCCTTTTATTAATGGTTTCTTTTGAAAAGCCTAAGTTTTTAATTCTGATGAGGTCGAAATGATGATTTTTTTCTTTTTTGAGATAAGGTCTGACTCTGTTGCCCATGCTGGAGTGCAGTTAGTGGTCCAATCATGGGTCACTGCAGTCTTGACCTCCTGGGCTCAAGCCACCCTCTGGCCTCATCCTCCCAAGTAGCTGGGAGTATAGGCACACACCACCGCAACTAGCTAATTTATTATTACTTTTTGTAGATACAGGGTCTCACTATGTTCCCCAGGCTAATTTCAAACTCCTAGTCTCGAGTGATCCTCCCACAGCAGCCTCCTGAAGTGTTAGAATTATAGGTATGAGCCACTGAGCCCAGCCTCATTTTTTCTTTCATGGTATGTGTTTCTGGTATTTTAAAACTTTGTCCAGTTTGCAAATATTTCTATGAAAAGATTGGTTTTATTTTAAAAGTTTTACACCTTTAACTTTTAGATATGAGCCTATTTATTATTGCCCATTTTAAGTTAATTATGGCGATGGTGTGAGTTAAAAGATTAAAGTTCACTTTTTCTTTCTCTGTAAATATCCAGTAGGTCTAGTATCCTTTGTTGAAAAAGACTTTTTTTTTAATCCTTTAAGCTCTGGGATACATGTGCAGAACGTGCAGTTTTGTTACATAGGTATACACGTGCCATGGTGGTTTGCTGCACCCATCAACCTGTCACCTATATTAGGTATTTCTCCTAATGCTATCCCTCCTCTAGTCACCCACCCCCTACAGGCCCCAGTGTGTGATGTTCCCCTCTGTATGTCCATGTGTTCTCATTGTTCAACTCCCACTTGTGAGTGAGAACATGAGGTGGTTTTCTGTTCTTGTGTTAGTTTGCTGAGAATGATGGTTTCCAGCTTCATCCATGCCCCTGCAAAGGATATGAACTCATCCTTTTTTATGGCTGTACAGTGTTCCATCTTGTATATGTGTC
>NW_012117599.1:1859458-1878381 GCF_000951035.1 Colobus angolensis palliatus
GAACTAATATACATTTCCCAACAGTGTAAAAGTGTTCCTATTTCTCCACATCCTCTCCAGCATCTGTTGTTTCCTGACTTTTTAATGATCAACATTCTAACTGGCATGAGATGGTATCTCATTGTGGTTTTGATTTGCATTTCTCTAATGACCAGTGATGAGCTTTTTTTTTCATGTTTGTTGGCTGCATAAATGTCTTCTTTTAAGAAGTGTCTGTTTATATTCTTCGCCCACTTTTTGATGGGGTTGGTTTTTTCTTGTAAATTTAAATTCGTTGTAGATTCTGGATATTAGCCCTTTGTCAGATAGACTGCAAAACTTTTCTCCCATTCTGTATGTTGCCTGTTCACTCTGATGATAGTTTCTTTTGCTGTGCAGAAACTCTTTAGTTTAATTAGATTCCATGTGTCAATTCTGGCTTTTGTTGCCATTGCTTTTGGTGTTTCAGACATGAAGTCTTCGCCCACGCCTATGTCCTGAATGGTATTGCCTAGGTTTTCTTCTAGGATTTTTATGGTTTTAGGTCTTACTTTTAAGTCTTTAATCCATCTTGAGTTAATTTTTGCATAAGGTGTAAGGAAGGGGTCCAGTTTCAGTTTTCTGCATATGGCTGGCCAGTTTTCCCAACACCATTTATTAAATAGGGAATCCTTTCTCCACTGCTTGTTTTTGTCAGGTTTGTAAAAGATCAGATGGTTGTAGATGTGTGGTGTTATTTCTGAGGTCTCTCTTCTGTTCCACTGGTTTATGTATCTGTTTTGGTACCAGTACCATGCTGTTTTGGTTACTGCAGCCTCATAGTATAGTTTGAAGTCAGGTTCAGTTAGTGTGATGCCTCCAGCCTTGTTCTTTTTGCTTACAGTTGTCTTGGCTACATGGGCTCTTTTGTGGTTCTATATGAAGTTTAAAGTAGCTTTTTCCAATTTCCAAACTAAAGAGTTTCTTTGAGTAGCTTGATGGGGACAGCACTGAATCTATAGATTACTTTGGGCAGTATGGCCATTTTCACGATATTGATTCTTCCTATCCATGAAAATGGAATGTTCTTCCATTTGTTTGTGTCCTCTTTTATTTCACTGAGCAGTGGTTTGTAGTTCTCCTTGAAAAGGTCCTTCACATCCCTTCTAAGTTGGATTCCTAGGTATTCTGTTCTCTTTGTAGCAATTATGAATGAGAGTTACTCATGATTTGGCCCTCTTTTATTGGTGTATAGGAACGCTTGTGATTTCTGTACACTGATTTTGTACCCTGAGACTTTGCTGAAGTTGCTTATCAGCTTAGGAGATTTTGGGCTGAGACAGTGGGGTTTTCTAAATATACTATCATGTCATCTGCAAACAGAGACAATTTGACTTCCTCCTTTCCTATCTGAATACCCTTTATTTCTTTCTCTTGCCTGATTTCCCTGGCCAGAACTTCCAATACTACGTTGAATAGGGGTGGTGAGAAAAGGCATCCTTGTCTTGTGCCAGTTTTCAAAGGGAATGCTTAGTTTTTGCCCATTCAGTATGATACTGGCTGTGGGTCTGTCATAAATAGCCCTTATTAGTTTAAGATACGTTCCATCAATACCTAGTTGACTGAGAGTTTTTAGCATGAAGGGGTGTTGAATTTTGTCGAAGGCCTTTTCTGCATCTATTGAGATAGTCATGTGGTTTTTGTCATTGGTTCTGTTTATGTGATGGATTACATTTATTGATTTGCATATGTTGAACCAGCCTTGCACCCCAGGGATTAAGCCAACTTGATCGTGGTGTATAAGCCTTTTGGTGTGGTGCTGGATTTGGTTTGCCAGTATTTTATTGAGGATTTTCGCATCGATGTTCATCAGGGATATTGGCCTGAAATTTTCTTTTTTTGTTGTGTGTCTGCAGGTTTTGGATCAGGATGATGCTGGCCTCATAAAATGAGTTAGGGAGAATTCCCTTTTTCTATTGTTTGGAATAGTTTCAGAAAGAATGGTACCAGCTCCTCTTTGTATCTCTGGTAGAATTTGGCTGTGAATCTGTCTGGTCCTGAACTTCTTTTGGTTGGTAGGCTATTAATTGCTGCCTCAATTTCAGAACTTGTTATTGGTCTATTCAGGGATTCGATTCCTTCCTGATTTAGACTTGGGAGGGTGTATGTGTCCAGGAATTTATCAATTTCTTCTAGATTTTCTAGTTTATTTGCGTAGAGGTGTTTATAGTATTCTCTGATGGTAGTTTGTATTTCTGTGGGATAAGTGGTGATATCCCCTATATCATTTTTTATTGCATCAATTTGATTCTTCTCTCTTCTTTATTAGTCTGGCTAGTGATCTATTTTGTTGATCGTTTCAAAAACGCAGTTCCTGGATTCATTTATTTTTTGAAGGATTTTTTTGTGTCTCTATCTCCTTCAGTTCTGCTCTGATCTTGGTTATTTCTTGTCTTCTGCTAGATTTTGAATTTGTTTGCTTTTCCTTCTCTACTTCTTTTAATTGTGATGTTATGGTGTCAATTTTAGATCTTTCCTACTTTCTCTTGTGAGCATTTAGTGCTATAAATTTCCCTCTACACACTGCTTTAAATGTGTCCTGGGGATTCTGGTTCTTTGTGTCTTTGTTCTCACTGGTTTCAAAGAACATCTTTACTTCTGCCTTCATTTTGTTATTCACCCAGTAGTCCTTCAGGAGCTGGTTGTTCAGTTTCCATGTAGTTGTGCGGTTTTGAGTGAGTTTCTTAATCCTGAGTTCTAATTTGATTGCACTGTGGTCTGAGAAAGTGTTACGATTTCTGTTCTTTTGCAACTGCTGAGGAGTGTTTTACTTCTAATTATGTGGTCAATTTTAGAATAAGTGTGATGTGGTGCTGAGAAGAATGTATATTCTGTTGATTAGGGGTGGAGATTTCTGCAGATGTCTATTAGGTTTGCTTGGTCCAGAGCTAAGTTCAAGTCCTGAATACCCTTGTTAATTTTCTGTCTCGTTGACTAATATTAGCAGTGGGGGTTAAAAGTCTCCCACTGTTATTGTGTGGGAGTCTAAGTCTCTTTGTAGGTCTCTAAGAACTTGCTTTATCAATCTGGGTGCTCCTGTATTGGGTGCATATATATTTAGGACAGTTAGCTCTTCTTGTTGCATTGATCCCTTTACCATTATGTAATGCCCTTCTTTGTCTCTTTTGATCTTTGTTGGTTTCAAGTCTGTGTCATCAGAGACTAGGATTGTAACTCCTGCTGAGAAAGAGTATTCTTGTGTCACTGAATTACCTTGGCACATATGGACAAGCAGTTTTAAACTGGATCTTCAAAACATGTAGTTTAAATCTTCTAATTTGTTTATTCTTTTTAAAACTTGTTTGGTCTATTCTAGATGCTTAACATTTTCCATCTAATCTTGAAAAGCAGCTTATCAATTTGTAAAAAAAAAAAAAACTGTCTGTTGAAATTTCCATTGGAATTGCTTAATCTAAAACCGATCTGGGGAGAATTATCTTCACAATCTTCCAATCCATGAACGCAGGACATTTCTCAATATATCTAGGAGTTCTTTAATTACTCTATTATATTACAGTTCTCAGTGTACAGGTCTCAACACTGTTTTGTTAAATTTATCCCAAGGTATGCAATGATTTATGATATTGTAAATGACATTTGTCTACAACATTTTACTTTTATACTTGTTATGAAGAAATCAGTTACTTCTGATTATTGACTGTATTACTTTTTGGTATATTCCTTAGGACTTTCTATCCATACAATCACATGGTTTGTAGACAAAATCCTTTTTGTTCTTCCTTTCCAATCTGATGGCTCTTAACCTCTGCTTCTTGTCTTAATGTAATGACTACACTACTACATCCAGTACAATGTTTAATGTAAGTGATGAAAGTGGACATCCTTGCCACTTTCCCAATCTTAGAAAGAAAGCATTCAATCTTTTACCATTAATATCATGTTAACTGTTACTTTTCCATAGATACTCCTTATCAGGTTAAAGACATTCTTTTCTATTCTTCGTGTGCTGAACAGATGCTGAATGTTGTCACAGGCTTTTTCTACATCTATTCAAATAATTACAAAAGTTTTTGAAATTTTGTTAAGAAAAATTATATTGTTTTTCAAATATTAATCTTGCATTCGTAAGATAAACCCCTTTTGGTCATGATGCATTACCTTGTTATACGTTTCTGGATTTGATTTGCTAATATTCTGTTAGAGATTTCTGAATATATGTTTGAGGAGATGTAGCTTCTAGCTTTCTTGTAATGCCTGCAATAATCGCCTCATAAAACGTGTAAGGAAGGACATTCTATTCCTCTCTTTTCTAAAAGGGTTTATGTAAGACTAGTATTTTTTCACTAGTTGTCTGATAGAATTTACCAGTTTAGGCATATGACCCTGCAGTTTTCTTTGTGAAAAGGTTTAAAATTGTAAGTTCTATGTCTTTAACAGATATTTAAAAACTCATTTTCTTATTCTCTCTCAGTGGGTTTTAATAATTTGTATCTTTCAAGTATCTGACCACTTCATCTAAATTGTTGAATTTTTGAGAATGAAGGGATTCATAATTTCTCTCATTCTTTGAATATATCCCCTATTTCATTACTGATTTTGTCTGCCTTATTTTCTTAACCATCCAGCTAGATTCAAAGAATCAGTTTTTGTTTACACTGATGTTTTTTTCCACTTTCTATTTAATTGATTTCTAGTATATCCTTTATTTTCGTCTACTTGAAGTTGATGCTCTATGTCTTAAACTGGAAATGTAAATTGCTCATTTAAAAATTTTTCTTCTATCTGATATACACTTTTAAAGCTATGTCTATTTAAATACTGCTTTGGCTAACTTCCAGAAAACTTGGTATGTTGTTGTATGAATTGAATTGAATTCCCCCCAACCACCCCCACTTCCCAAATTCACATATTGAAGCCCTAATCCCCACTATGACTATTATGCGAACACAGGGTCTACAAGCAGGCAATTAAGGTTAAATGAGGTTATGGGGGGGGCTAATATAATGGGATTAGAATCCTTACAAAAAAGGACACCAGAAAGCCCCCATGCACACGTGCGCACCAGAGGGCATGAGAGTTACACAGTGGAATGGCTGCCACCTACAAGCTAGGAAAACACATCTCAGTGTAAACTGACTACGCTGGCACCCTGATTTCAGACTTCCAGATTCCAGACTGTGAGAAAATAAATGTCTATTGTTTAAGCCACCCAGTTTATGGTATTTTGTTATGGCAGTCTAGCGCAAGCAGATTAAGATATGTTATATTTTTGTTTTCAAAGCATTTTCTAATATCCCTTATGATTTCTTTCTTAACCCATGAGTATTGAAAAGCTTCTGGTTTAATTCCTAATTATAAAATATCTGGATTTTCACTGTTACCGATTTCTAATTTAATTTTGCTGTAATCAGACAGTATAATCTATATAATCTGATCTTGGTGGATGTAGTATTTAATAAATACCTATTAGGTCAAGTTACTTAATAGTGTTCTTCAAATCTACACCCTTACTGATTTTCCATCTATTTTATCAGCTATGAACAGATGAATGCTGAAATCTTCAGTAATCACTGTGGGTTTGTTCCCTTAGTTTTATTCATTTTTTTTCTTCATGTACTTGAAAGCTCCAACATTAGAATTTGGGATTGTTGCATCTACCTAGGGGACCGTCTCTCATAATTGTAAAATGTCCTTCTTTATCTCTGATAGTATTCCCTGTCCTCAAGTCTACTTTGGCTGAGAGTAACATAACCACTCTAGCATTTTAAAGATTAATGTTTGCTTGTTTTCCTACGTCTTTTTACATTTAACCTACTTGCATACTTATGAAGAAGTGCATTTCTTCAAAATCAAGACTACTGATGAACAGGGAGAAGATACTTGCAAAATAAGACTAATATCTCCAATATATAAAGAACTCTTAAAAACAATCAGAAAAAATTAAGAGCACTACAGAAAAACGGGTAGAACAGACATGAACAGACAACATCAAAAGACAAATATAAGCATGGCTCTTAAATACTAGGAGATGGTTAACATTACTCATAATTAAAGACAAACTAAAACTACACTGTGATAAAATAAAATGTCTGACCTATCAGATCTGCAACAATTAAAAATATAACACATTCTGTTGGAATGGATGTGGGAAACAGGTACTCTTTTTTCACCGATGAGGGAATGCAAGGTGGTACAGACCTTGAAGGAGAATCTGCCAATATTTAAGGAAATGATGTCAGCATTTACTTTTGACTCACCAACCCCACTTCCAGCAATTTATCCTAAACATAAACTTTTTATCCCTTTCCCTATTTGACAAGAGAAAACTGTATATGATGTACAACATATTTTAAAATACGTACACACTGTAGAATGGCTACATTGAGCTAATACATGCATCACCTCACATAGTTATTTTCTATGGTAAGAACACAAAATCCACTCTCCCAGCAATTTTCAAGTATACAATACAGATGCTTCTTGACTTATCAGGAGGTGATGTCCCGATAAATCCATCATAAATTGAAAATAATCACAAGTCAAAAATGTATTTAATACACCAACTTACTTTTCAGGTAGCCTAGTCTCCCCTTAAACATGCTCAGAACACTGACATTAGCCTACAGTTGGGCAAAGTCATCTGGTAACATGGTACAGGGTAGAGTATCAGTCGTTTACTCTCTGGACTGTGTGGCTGACTGAAAGCTGCAAGAGAGTATTGTACAGCTAGCCCAGGAAAGATCAAAATTCAAAATCTGAAATACTGTTTCTACTGAACATATATTGTGCTTTGGCACCATCATAAAGTCAAAAAACTGCTAAGCTGAACTTATACCTTCTAACTGAAATTTTGTGTCTTTTGACTAACATCTCTCAAATCTCCCTGGTCCCCACCCTCAGGCTCTGGTAACCACCATTCTACTCTCTGCTTCTATATTCTCCATTTCAGTGAGATCATGCATTATTCATCTTTCTGTACTTGGCTTATCACATTTAACATAATGTCCTCCAAGTTCATCCATGTTGTCATAAATGACAGGACTTCCTTATGTTTAAGGCTTAATGGTATTCCACTAAATATGTGTGGAATACTATTAAGAATCCACACAGACACACACACATACATCCCCACATTTTCATTGTCCATGTGTCCACTGATGAACCCTTAGGTTGATTCCTCCCTGTCCTGGCCATTGTGAATAATGCTTCAGTGAACATGAGAATGCAGATGTCTCTTTGACATAATTATTTCTGTTCTCTTGTATATATACCTAGCTATGAATTTGCCGGATCACATGGCAGTTCTATTTTTAATTTTTTTTTTAGCAGCTGCCACACTGTTTTCCATAATAGCTATACTAATTTACATTCAAACCAACAGTGAACCAGGGTTCCCTTTTCTACACATTCTTGGTCAATATTTGTTGTCTTTTGTCTTTTGGATGACAGCCTTTCTAACAGGTGTGAGATGATAACGCATCTTTGTCTGGATCTGCATTCCCGATGACTGGCAATGCTGAGCATTTTTTCATGTAACCGTTAGTCATGTCTAAACATATACTTTCAACAATACAAATTACACCTACACTTATCTTTTGATTGAGCAATTCAAGTTGTAGGAATTTACCCTGAGTGTAACCTTCAAAAAATACAAAAATACATACACAAGAGATTATTCTTTGAAGCACCGTCTGCAATTGCAAAATACGGGAAACAAATGAAATGTTTATATGTAGGACAGTGGGTACAAAAATAATGGCACAAAAGTAAATTTTTTAAATGGGGATATTTCATTTTTGTTGTTTATGCTTTTGAGATCTTAGCCATAAAATCTTAGCCTACATCAACGTCTTGGAACATTTCCTCTATGTTTTCTTCAAGTAGTTTTATAGTTTCGGGTCTTAGATATAAGTCTTTAATCCATTTTGAGTTGATTTTTGTATATGGTGAGAGAGAGGAGTCAACCCAACAATTCTACGACTGGCTATTTATCCAAAGAAAAGAAATCAGTATTTCAAAGATACACCTGCACCCCCATGTTTACGGTAGCACTACTCACAATAGCACAGATAAGAAATCAACATAAGTGTCCATCGATGGAAGAACAAAGAAAACTGGTATATATTAAACACAATGGAATACTATTCGGCCATAAAAAAGAATAAAATCGTTATTTTCAGCAACACAGATGGAACTGGAGGTTAAGTGGAATAAGCATGGCACTGAAAAGCAAATACTACATGTTCTCACTTATAGAAGGGAGCTAAAAAAGTTTATCTTGTGAAGGTAAAGAGTAGAATGACAGTCAGCAGAGGCTGGGAAACATTTGTTTTTTGGCGTGAGAGGGAAGATGAAGACAGGTAGGCTAATGGGCTCAAGCGCACAGTTATTGACAGACAGAAGGAATAAGCCCTAGTTTTTAACAGCAGGGCAGAGTGACTATAGTTAGCAACCATATATTGTATATTTCAAAGTCACTAGAAGAGAAGACTGGAAATGTTCCTAATACAAAGAAATGATAAATGTTCGAGGTGATGGATAAACACTCTGATTTGATCATTACACAGTCTATGCATGTATCAAACTATCACATGTACCCCATCAATATGTACAATTATGCAATTAAAAAATTCAAAAAGTAGAGTGAAAATCCTACATGGAATACAGATAGAAACAAATCAACCAAACTTCATTTCAAATGTACAATGCAGATGGGTGTGGGGGTGGGAGAAGGATGAAGAGAAAGATGAAGAACATTATAACCCATGTAAATTTAGAATATAGTATTTTGACAATATACACTCAGACTAAAGAAAAAACAAGAACTCTAAATAGACACCACAGTCATTTTTTTATGGCCGTATCAGTTAACAATTTTGAAACTAATTTATCTGTATTCTAGGATTGAACAAATCAATACACTTACTGTAGATAGATAACTGGAGCCAGATTTCTAATTGTTGGAGAATGGACAGAAATAGAATAGACAGAACACTGGTTTTGTATCAAAATTGGAGGCATCAGTAACTCCTGGTTTTTAATATACACAGATACAAGAATAAGAATATGTTTGTGTAAACTGTACATATTTATACACATAAACACAAACATTTTCTTCCTTTTACTAAGAGTGTCTAGAGACAATGACACCTCACTAGCAATGACACCACTTGTGATGGTTAATACTGAGTGTCAACTTGATTAGATTGAAGGACATGATACGAAATATTAATCCTGGGTGTGTTTGTGTGAGTGTTGCCAAAAAGAGATTAACATCTGAGTCAGTGGGCTGGGGAAGACAGATCCCACCCTTAATCTGGTGGGCACAATCTAATCGGCTTCCAGCAAATATAAAGCAGGCAGGAAAACATGAAAAGAGAGACGGGCCTAGCTTCCAAGCCTGCGTCTTTCTCCTGCGCTGGATGGTTCTCGCCCTGGAACGTTGGACTCCAAGTTCTTCAGTTTTGGGACTCAGACTGGTTCTCCTTGATCCTCAGCTTGCAGACAGTCTATTTGGGACCTTGTGATCGTGTAAATTAACACTTAATAAACTCCCCTTTACATATTTATCCTAATAGTTCTGTCCCTCTAAGAGAACCCTAATACATCACAGTAGCATGAGTACGCATGGCACATAAAGATTAATTTTTCAATAGTATCTGCCACTAAAACGAAGCAGGGGTCTTTTGAGAAATAGGTTGTTCCAGGGCTGTGGCAGGAAAATTACAAAACAAGCCTGGAACCTCCTAACGTACCAGAAAGCAGGAAGTGCTCAATGATTGTTGGGGACATGTAAATGACACAGAATAGACCTAACTACGCACATGTGATTTTTTTTTTTACGACAGTGCCAACAATGGTGAAATACCTGGATAAAAATGAACCATGACCTCAATCTTAACTTCAGTCAGAATGCCAACTAAGAAACATAGAAAGTGTGATAGAATTTTTTAAAAACCCAGCCAGCGCAATAACTGCTCCAGGCAAGAATCATCAATAGATTCTAAAACTATTCAGAATTTCACATAAAACACAGTACTTGCACGGTCTCAAAGTACTTCTCTGCAAGACACTTATGAATTATAAGAGAAAAACGGAACGAGACATCAAGCGCTTCCTGATAGGATGCACTGGGAGAGGCACAAACTTCAGTAATATTGCACCAAAAATGCAAACTCTGAATCAAATAATGAATAAATATCAGAAAACTCTAGCTGGGTTTATTTTATTTATTTATTTATTTATTTATTTTGAGACAGAGTCTTGCTCTGTCTTGCCCAGGCCAGAGTGCAATGGCGCAATCTCGGCTCACTGCAACCTCCGCCTCCTGGGTTCAAGCAATTCTCCTGTCACAGCCTCCTGAGTAGCTGGGATTACAGGCACACGCCGCCATGCCCTGCTAATGTTTTGTATTTTAGTAGAGATGGGGTTTCACCGTATTGCCCAGGCTGGTCTCGAACTCCTGAACTCAGGCAATCCACCACCTCAGCTTCCCAAAGTGCTAGGATTACAGGCTATAAGCCACCGTGCCCGGGTCCATCTGGGTTATTCTATAAAATAAATGGCATCTACTCTTCAAAAATGTCAAAGTTCTAAGACAGTAAGAAAGACAAATCAATTGTTCTACATTAGAGACTAAAGAGAAGTGAAAATTAAATATGAGGGTCTGAACCCTGGACCCCAAATTTTTTTAACATAAAAGACGTTAATGGGACAATTTACAAAATCCCATTGAGGACTCTAGATTAAACAGCAGTATGAGACAGTCTTAATTTCCTGAATTTCATGAGTATATGATGATCTCTAAAACAATGTTCACAAGAAATATACACTGAAATATTTAGGGGTAAAACAGCATCATGTCTACAAATGATTTTCAAATGCTTCAGAAAAATTACAAATACACGCACATGTATGTATAAAAAAGTAGCTATGGGGAGGGAAGGAAAAGGAGGGGAGGCCGAGACGGGTGGATCACGAGGTCAGGAGATCGAGACCATCCTGAGCTACACGGTGAAACCCCGTCTCTACTAAAAAAAATACAAAAAACTAGCCGGGCGAGGTGGCGGGCGCCTGTAGTCCCAGCTACTCGGGAGGCTGAGGCAGGAGAATGGCGTAAACCCGGGAGGCGGAGCTTGCAGTGAGCCGAGATCGCACCACTGCACTCCAGCCTGGGCGACAGAGCTAGACTCCGTCTCCAAAAAAAAAAAAAAAAAAAAAAAAAAAAAAGCGAGATTAGGAATGATAAAGCAAATATGAAAAAACATTAACAAATGAGGAATTTGGGTCAAGAAGATGTAAGAATTATTTGTACTATTTTTCCATCTTTTCTCTAAAATTATTTCAAAAGAAAAGGTAAAATATTAAAAACAAAGTTAAAGTTCTTGTAGACAAAATATGCTTGGGTCTCGCTTTTTAAATATAATCTGACAATTGGTGTTGAAATTATTCATTTACTATAGCTTCTGATATATTTGGGTTTAAGTCTACCATACTGCCATTTTTTCTATTTTTCCCATCTGTTTTTTATCTTGTTCTGTTTATGCCATCTTGTTCTGTTTACGCCTTCTTTTAGATCAACTGAGTATTCATTTAGTACTTCATTTTATCTTCATGACTAGTTTATTGGCTATAGCTGTTATTTTTTTGTTAATGATTTTAATGTTTCCTGTGGAGCTTATTTCATATTATCACAGTTTAACTTCAAATAATATTATACTACTTTACATATCATGTAAGAATCTTACAACTCAATTATTTCATGCAACCCTTCTGTTCTTTGTGCTGTTATCACACACGTAATGTATACATGCTACAAACACTTATTTTTCTTTTTAAATCAGTTTTTAAAATGTTAGAAATTAACATTTTCTTAACCAGAAAACATTTTTGATATTTTTCCACATATTTTTGCCTTTATTGATGGTCTTTGTTCTTCATAGGATCTGTGTTTTCACCTGAAATGGTTAACTATCTTTAGCCTTTAACATTTCTCAAAAGTGCCAGTGTACTGGTCTACTGTAAATTTTTTCAGTTTTATCTGAAAGTGTCTTCATTTCTTTGAAGGATATTCCTGCTGGATGTAGTGTTTTAGATTAGCAATTTTTCCTTTTGGTACTTTAAAAATGTTATTTCCTTGGTTTGGGGGTTGCATTTGTCCTTGATGAACAACCAGCAGTCATTCTTATCTTTTGAACTACTATATTTAGTTTTATTTCCTGGCTGTTTCTCTATTTGTGACTGATCTTCAACAACCTGAATATTATCTGGCTTGGTGTGACTTTGTGTTACTCTTGCTTCAGGTTTATTAAAGTTCTTCGACAGCTACTCCCTCTCCCAATTCCTGGGAACTCACTCACACACGTGTTAGACTGCTTGCTACTACTGTATCAGAGGTCACCAAGGATTTATTTGTTTTTTAGTTATTTTTCTCCCTGTGCTTCAGTTTAAATTACTGCTGTCACTGTCTTCAAACTCACTAAGCTTTTCTTTTGCAATGTCTAGGTTGTTCTTACTCCTATCCAGTGAAATACTCACTTCAGAAACAGTATTTTTCAACTCTAGAGGCTTCATTTTTTTCTTTTTTATATTGTCCATTTTCCCTCATTATGTTCATGTCTTCCTTTAAATCACTGAACACATAAAATTGATGTATCAAATTCTCTGTAGGGGAACAGGCATCACCTGGCTGCCACCGGCCCTCCTCAAGATAAGCCTCTGTAGCACAAAGCCTGTAGAAAATGAGATCTGCCAATGTCCTCTGGATGTTAAACACATCCAAATAGCTCTGGAGGATATCGCAGACACCACTTCTGATGAGGTTACAAAGCATATGTGTTGATGAAATGACAAAATGCAATCTCAAAGAAAACAGTGCTTTTGAAGAGGGTCTTATAAACAGATGCTGTAAGCTTCTCGGGGTTTAGTTGTAGGGGTATCAAGACACCTAAGGTATATGTTAGTGGTCCATATGGTTATCAGTTTTTCATTATCATCAAAACAGTTTGCCAGGCCCAAGTCTGCAAGACCTTGATCCTAGACTTCTGAGCCTCCAGAACCGTGAGAAATAAATGCCTGTTGTTTAAGTCACTCAGTCTACAGTATTTTGTTATTGCATCCTGGGCTCACTAAGACCTATGTTTTAGCGCTTAACCCAGTCCCATACCCAATCTGCATACTAATTTGAATTAAATGTTTACCCAATTCATGATCCTGGTCACACACACACAATGTAAAATGTGACAGTTGTAAATTGTGTCTACAAATCTAATATTCCTGCCATCAGGAGGTGGGGAGCTCTTTCTCCCCTCCCTTATCTTGAATCTAGGACAACCTAAGTGACTTGCTGACGAATAGCGTACGGCAGCGGAAGTAATACTGTGGCTTCCAAGGGCAGATTAAGGTGGTCCAGCTTTCACTAGCTTCCTCTGGGACATTCACTCTTGGAGTCCAGCCATCATACTGGGAGGAAGCCCAAACTGGGCCATGTGAGGGCCCCACAAAGAGGCCGCCGTCTAGGCATTCTAGTTGAGAGCTCAGCTGAGGTCCCAGCTAGCAAACTAGCACCAACATGTAATGAACATGCCTCTAGCGCTCAGCCATCAAGCCATTTCCAGCTCTGAAATCTCCCCAGCTGAGGCCCCAGATCATGGAGAAGAGACAAGCTGTCTTTGCTGTCCCCTGCCTGAATTTCTGACAGAGTTTGAGAGCATCATAAAATGGTTATTTTATGCCACTAAGTTTTAGACAGAGTAGATAAGTAGAACGAGATGAGAATATAATTATGTACTGATATCAATTCTTCATAACACTAGGAAAATACTTAAAGCCCAGATTTTGATCACGAATGAACATCCTAATCTTCATAAATGTAGTGCAGTCTAATTCTACAGCAAATTTCCTAATTGCTGGAAGAAAGCAGGACGAGGCACAAGATAACATATATGTTTTTCTCACCATTCTTTTGGCTCTAGATGTGGTTAGACAGTTCTAGGGTTCTTAGATGGTCCAGCCAAGGAGGAATCAGGCTAGACACACAGTGGTTTGGACACAACCCAGGCCAGTGTTAAATATTTGGGCAGGAATCACAGACAGGGCAGGTCCCCATAGGACATATAACATTAGGGAGAATGACAGAACAATGGGGAAGAAGGGCCATGTTACTGCAGAGATGAAAGAGTGAAAAGAGAAAAAACAGTGAATACTGAAGAATTTTCATTATTTATGAGGTAAGAAGTTTTAACTGTCCTACTAATAGTCTGAATATTTTATATTTCTCTCTCAAAACAAAATTCTTTGTTGATGCAGTCTGCATTTCGCTAGTCTGGAGACATTCACAGATATACTTTAACATGAAGACCTAGGAGGAACAAATGCTTCCCTGTTCCTGCTACCTCAGAACGGAAACTGCAGTGATGACAGCAAAAGTGGGGGCATTTTTTGTTGCCATAGCCACTTTGGTAGCTAAGTGTCTGATTTCAGTGGATATTAATAATTTTTAAAAATAAATTTGCTTTGCTGTCATTTAAGGAATAAATATACTGACAGAATAAAACATACTTCTAAAAACACACACTGTAAAATAACTGGGTTCTTAAATCCACGATATGGGCTCCTTACCTGAAAGCCCTACTGACACCACTGCCAGCCTTTCAACTGTTACTAAACGGTGCTCACTAGAACCGGTACTGGTGCCTGACCAGACGTTTCTGGCAAATAGGAAGAGCAACTACACCATTACGCTGAACCTTGTAAGCTAACTTCCTTTACATCTATGGTCCCCCGGGGAGCAATCATTAAGAGCTGGGAGTGAACACAAAATAGCTGCTGAAGGGACTGTTTTATCCAAATCAAAGAAAGCTCTCACTCACCTTTAGGTACCAGAACAGACTTTCACCGGATATGGAAAGAGAATCAGCACAGTATGTCTCTTTACAGACGTGAGAAGGTACCAAAAGACCAAATAATTTGGGCGTGGGGAGGCAGGAAAAGTGTCTCCAAATTCACATGCATGTACCTATTTTCCTTAACACCTGAGGTAAAACCATCCCCTGTTATCATGGGGAAGCTGTATTTAAAAGTGGTCTCTCCAAGTCACAAGACTGGGTTTCGCAGGTCTGAGCTCCTCCTCTGGGGACCTGCAGGCAGACCCCTGGTAACTGAGGGCAGCAATGGTCGGGATAGCCACAAGAGAAGCCACTAAGGAGTTACACAGCTGAATCTCTCACAAAGCAAGGGGAGTTTCAGCTCTGAGTAACAGCCCTTCGGACACGACAGGGGAAGCACGCTACACAACTGCATGAAGTGCACATTCAAACTTAAACCTGGTTTCCCACACACAATACTTAGCAATAATCATCTAATGTGATTTACAATTTGCTATTCCTTCTTCACCAAAAAGAGCAAGGGGAAAATGGAGGGGAGAACCACAGGAATCCCCCAGAAGGAACTGAAAGTACGGCAGTGACCTTACTAAATATACTTACCTTTTCTGCTGATATGAACTGAGTCCAAGTGTTGTTTCGGTCTGCAAAAGGAATAAAATAATGATTAAAAAACTGAAGCCAAATATTTATACTACAGACACAGGGAATATCCAAAATATTCTATTTTACTTCCAACATTCATTTTATACCCACTTGGATTTTAAGGTTAAACCTGGTCTCCAAATCACATACAATGACTAGATCAAATTGTAAACACACATGAAGTAACAGAAAAGAATGCGATGAATTTTTATCCTGAAAACAGTCCCCGTGATAATCACTTTGTGAGGCTGCAAAGCCTCGGACTGTTCCCTGCTCACTAATTGCGTGCCAGGTGCTGGTGGTTAACAATTCCCACTGTCAAGGAACTCAAGGTACAGTGGGTGGTGTGTGTGAGGGAGAGATAGTCATTAAAAAATACATATTTATATACTGAAATAGGATTATCAAAATATTGAAAAGGTGCTGTGAAGGGGAATAAATAGTTGCAATACTTAAATACATCATGAGGGAAGGCCTGTCTGAAGAGATAATATTTACATAAAAACCTGAAGGATTAAAAAAAGCAGTGTGGCAGCTGGATGGGTGGTGGTACAGAAAACAGCACATGTGAAGGCCTTCATAGAGGGCAGAGGTTGGTATGCTCAAGAAACAGATGGCAGGTCTCTCTGCTGGAGCTGGGAGAGGAGGAGAAAACGAGACTGGAGGGCTAAGCAGAGGCCAGATTAACGCTCTGCCTCATAAGGAAGTCATGGGAAGAAGTTCGGTCTACTTTAGGTTTTAAAGATAAGGAAGACAAGAAAAAGTAGGAAGTTGGAGGCAATAGCTGTATTTCAGGTGATGAAGAAAAAGAAGTTCTTACTGATGTATGAGAAAATGCCAACACTATAAGGAATACCATCAGTGAACTTATCCCAAAAGGTTATCTGCTACATCAAAATGAGAACAAAACAGCATTATTTTTCCCGGTAATATATATTATTTTGTAAATGTTCTGGAGACTGTTTATGCAGAAAATGTGGCAGATGTAGAAAACTGTCCTAGTTTTTTGAAGGTGCGTACTAGGTAAAGTGTAAGGGTGTCTCTAATTTTCTTTGAAATGTCTTGGCAAAATAATTTGGGGGGGGGGGCCGTTGTATGGATAAAGCAAACACAGCAAAATGGTAATAACTGTTGAATCTGAGTGGTAAATGAGTTGGTATTGGTCGAGCTCTTCTATTTTCTGTAAAGAAAAATTTCTTTTAACTTTTTATTATGAAAATTACATATATTCCCCATGAAATGGGAGAAAATATTTATAAATCAAATATCTGATGAGATTAATATCTAGAATATATCAAGAACTCCTGCAACTCAGTAACAGAAAAACAATCAAATTAAAAGGTGGGCAAAGGACTCAAACATTTCTCCAAAGAAAATACACAAATGGCCAGTAGGCACTTAAAAAGATGCTCAGCATCACTGACCATTAGGGAAATGCAAATCAAAACCACAATCATACCACTTCCTACCTGTTTGGATGACTACTATTTAAATTTTTAAAAAGAAAATACGGATCTTTGGTAAGGATGTGGTGAAACTGGAACCTTTGTGCACTATTAGTGCAAATGTTAAAATGGTGTAGCCACTATGGAAAACAGTATTGTGGTTCCTAAAAAAAAATTAAACAGAATTACCGTAAGACCAGCAATCCCACTTCTGTGTATATACCCAAAAGAACTGAAAACAGGGGCTCACCCACATTCACAGCAGTATTATTCACAACCGTTACAGAGTATGAGCAGCTCAAATGCCCACTGACATGTGAACAGATAAACAAAATGTGATTTATACATACAACAGAATATGATCCAACCTTAAAAAGGAAGAAAATTCTGCCACTTGCTACAATAATGGGTGAACCTTCAAGACTAATGAAATAAGTCAGTTAAAAAAGACAAATACTGTATGATTCCACTTAGGAGGTATCTGGAGTCATCAAATTCATAGAGACAGAAAGTCGAATGGTGGCTGTCAGGGGATAAGGGGAGGGAGGAATGAGGAATTACTGTTTAGGTTTCAGGTTGGGAAAATAAATTTCTGGAGCTGGATGATGCTGATGGTTGCACAACAATGTGAATGTATGTAACGTCACTAAATTATATACTTAAAAATGGTTAAAAAGGGCCAGGTGTGATAGCTCGTGCCTGTAATCCCATCACTTTGGGAGGCTGAGGTGGGCGGATGACTTGAGTTCAGGAGTTTGAGACCAGCCTGACCAACATGGTGAAACCTCACCTCTACTAAAAAAAAAATACAAAAATTAGCTGGGCGTGGTGGCGAGCGCCTGTAATCCCAGCTACTCAGGAGGCTGAGGCAGGAGAATTGCTTGAATCTGGGAGGTGGAGGTCGCAGTGAGCCGAGATCGCGCCACTGCACTCCAGGCTGGGCGAAAGAGTGAGACTCCCGTCCAAAACAAAACAAGAAAAGGTTAAAGCGGTCACTTTTATATTATGTCTATTATGCTACACACACAAAAAAGCAATAGTCATCAAGACAGTGTGGTACTAGTATAAAGACTGATCAATGGAACTGAACAAAGTCTAGAAACAGACACACATGTATACAGTCATTTGGTTTTCAACAAAGGGATCAGTGGATTCCGTGGAAAATATACATCTTTTCTAAAAATGGTACTGGAACAACCAGACGCTATGGTTTGAAAGTGTTTCTGCAAAATTAATGTGTTGGGAACTTAATCCCTGTGCCCTCAGGAATGGATTAATGTCAACTCTGCCTTCATGAATAGATTAGTCTATTCATTATTATTAATTACCTTTTAATCTATTAATGTTGCTACTGTGGGAACGATTTTGCTATAAAAGTAAGGTCTCTCTGGCTCTTTTGCGCTTGCCCTCTAGTCACGTGATGCCCTCCGCCATGTTACAGCACAGAGAAGGCCCTCACCAGATGCCGGCACCATACTCTTAGACTTCCCAGCCTCCAAAACTGTGAGCTAACTAAACATTGTTTCTTTATACATTACGCAATCTGTGGTATTCTGTTATAGCAACAGAAAACAGACTCAGACACCAAACAAACCTATGCTGGAGGAAAGTGCTTTTTTATCCTTAACATCATGTACTCAAAATAATTTCAGATAAATCATAGTTCTATGCATAAAAACTAAAACTATAAAGCATCAGCAAGAAAACACAGGACACTATCTTTGTAACCTTGGAACAGAAAAGATTTCCTGAATAAAAAAATCACTATCAATAAAGGAAAAACTGATAGATCAAACTTCAACAAAATTAAAAACATATGCTCAGGCCGGGCGTGGTGGCTCAAGCCTGTAATCCCAGCACTTTGGGAGGCTGAGACGGGAGGATCACGAGGTCAGGAGATGGAGACCATCCTGGCTAACACGGTGAAACCCCGTCTCTAGTAAAAAATACAAAAAACTAGCCGGGCGAGGTG
>NW_012117599.1:1879156-1912692 GCF_000951035.1 Colobus angolensis palliatus
GGTTTCCAGCTTCATCCATGTCCCTGTAAAGGACATGAACTCATTCTTTTTTAATGGCTGCATAGTATTCCATGTGGTATATGTGCCACATTTTTTTTTATCCAGTCTATCACTGATGGGCACTTGGGCTGGTTCCAAGTCTTTGTTATTGTGAATAGTGCTACAATAAACATACGTGTACGTGTCTTTATAGAAGAATGATTTATAATCCTTTGGGTATATACCCAGTAATGGGATTGCTGGGTCAAATGGTATTTCTAGTCCTAGATCCTTGAGGAATCACCACACAGTCTTTAACAATGGTTGAAATAATTTACCCTCCCACCAACAGTGTAAAAGCGTTCCTATTTCTCCACATCCTCTCTAGCATCTGTTGTTTCCTGATTTTTTAATGATCGCCATTCTAACCGGTGTGAGAGGGTATCTCATTGTGGTTTTTATTTGCATTTCTCTAATGACCAGTGATGATGAGCATTTTTTCTCCTGTTTGTTGGCTGCATAAATATCTTCCTTTGAAAAGTGTTCATGTCCTTTGCCCACTTTTTGATGGGGTTGTTTTTTTCTTGTAAATTTGTTTAAGTTCCTTGTAGATTCTGGATATTAGCCCTTTGTCAGATGGACAGATTGCAAAACTTTTCTCCCATTCTGTAGGTTGCCTGTTTGCTCTGATGATAGTTTCTTTTGCTGAGCAGAAGCTCTTTAGTTTTACTTAGATTCCATTTGTCAATTTTGGCTTTTGTTGCCATTGCTTTTGGTGTTTTAGTCATGAAGTCTTTGGCCCATGCCTATGTCCTGAATAGTACTGCCTAGAAAGTTTTCTTCTAGGGTTTTTATGGTTTTAGGTCTTACGTTTAAGTCTTTAATCCATCTTGAGTTAATTTTTGTATAAGGTGTAAGGAAGGGATCCAGTTTCAGTTTTCTACATACGGCCAGTTAGTTTTCCCAACACCATTTATTAAATAGAGAATCCTTTCCTCATTCATTTTTTGTCAAAGATCAGATGGTTGTAGATGTGTCGCATTATTTCTGAGGCCTCTGTTCTGTTCCATTGGTCTACATACCTGTTTTGGTACCAGTACCATGCTGTTTTGGTTACTATAGCCTTGTAGTACAGTTTGAAGTCAATTTCTTACAAATTAAACATACACCTACCATATGACCAAATCACTCCACTCTTAGATATCTGCCCAAGAGAAACAAAAGCATTTGTCCATACAACGAACAGTGTGTACATAAATGTTTGTAGCAGCTTTGTTATAGCTCAATATTGGAACAGCCCAAATTTCCACCAGCCCAAACTTCCATGTATCCAGGTGAACAGACACATGAGTTGCATTATAGCTGTACAATGGAATACTACTCAGCAATAAAAGAATAAGCTATTGATACACAAAACAACACAGATTAATCTCAAAATAATTATGCTGAGTAGAAGAACCCAGACCCTCGAAAAAGTACATTCTGTATGACTCGATTTATATAAAGTGCTTTAAAATGTAAACTACCTGTTAGTGACAGAAAGCAGACTGGTGGTTGCCTGAAGATGAGGAGTGTAAAGGGATTACCAAGGGGCACAAGTAGACTTTTAAGGGTGATACGTATGTCCATTATCTTGATTGTAGTAATAATTTCACAGGTACATAAATATGCCAAACTTTTTAAATTACGTAAACACATGCAGTTTATTGTATGTTATTCATACATCAATAATGGTTGTAACAGAATTCTAGAGCATGAGAAGCTGTGGTCTCACATAAGTCTACAGAAAAGGAACTCAGGAAGTGTATCACTCATGTGCACTTTCTTGAGGAGAAAAAAAATATCATGAAGACAGAATCTGACCACTGAAATTACTCAAAGACCCACAAATGAGGAATTTGCCTTATGAAAGATAAGCAGATACTCGATGCAAACGATCTGTGGAAATCAGGTTAGAAAAGCAGAAAATATTGTTTTTGAAGTATATGCCACAACACAAAAATAATCATTTAATTGTAAGAAACAAGAATAAAAATCTCAGAACATGCCAACACACCCTTAAGTGTTATGAGAATAAGGAAGATCACAATAGACACTATTTTGCTTCTGAAGTCATTTAATAAAGGCTTAAACATATCTTAAAAGTGTACCTGAAAATTGAGCCCCATTATCAAGAGATTAAAACCAAAACCAATATGAATACATAAAAAGTGGATGGAAAAGATTAAACACATCTACAGTGAGATTAAATAAGATAAACTCAACTGTCTGTATAAAGACAAAAGGATTCCGTCAAACAACTGGAACCCAACGACTTAATACAAAATCCAGAAAAGTCAAAGGTCAGAGAATGAGCAAGAATAAACACTGATAAAACAGGCAAATAAGGATTACAACATTAATAACTTTACAATGTAAAGATAAGTAAAAACTGTCATAATTCAACAGTGAAAAGGAAAAAAGGAAATGGGAAAACCAATGTTGTGACTGAAATGTAAGCAAAGGGCAAGAAGACAATTCACTGAAGAAAAATAAATGGCCAATAACCGTATGAAAAAGATGATCAACCTCATTAGACAGTAAAGCAATCTCTAGAGGACAGGGAAACGCCATAGTTTGCCATTTGACGGGCCAGGACCTTTGAACCTCATGAACTCATATCCAGAGATAAGGGTCTATTAAGAGTACTCAGAGCCCTCGAAAATGCTCATGCCATGTATTTTTTTTAACCTTCTATCAAATGTAAGACACTCCTACAGTGTTTCAAAAGCAATTTCACTGAATCACAGAAACTTTAGTCAACTAGATGCAAATTCTCTTCACCACATCTCTTTAGAACAGACAAGACATAACAGGGGTGTTGTTTCACCTCAGGTATTAAGGAAAATATGCACATGCATGTGAACTTGGAGACACCTTTCCTACCTCCCCACCCCCAAATTCTTTGGTCTTCCGGTACCTTCCCACCCATGCTTCTGTCATACTTAAGGACTTCAGCTTCAACCTCGCTCCTCACTAGGCTGTGGACTCCAGATAATCTGAGCACAGCTTCTCTCAGAACCCACTCCCAATTCCAAATGGGGCTATGCGGGAGGAAAATGGACTCTTCTTCCAATCAAATAGACCAGCCTTGGCAAAAATATCTGTGGTATGCTTTAAAATACTATTAAATTCTTTTACAAAATGAACACATCTGATAACTTCATCCCTATAACTCAATGGTTCTCAACTGAGGGCAATTTTGTTTCCCTGGGGGCATTTGGCAACATCCAGAAGCATTTTTCTGTGTGTGGGTTTTTATTAACATCAAAAAACACGCTGGACAAATTCTAGAAGAGTTAAAAAAACTAAGAGGCATTTTTGTTTGTCTCAAATCATGGGGCCACTAACATTAAGTGTGTAGAGTCCGCCCTGCTGCTAAACACCAGGTAATGCACAGGACACTCTTTCTTCTACCCTACAACCAATTATCTGGTCCAAAACGTAAACAGGCCAAGATTGAACAATGCACTTTAACCTCAGTTTTACAGAGATATCAATAATTTAGATGTTCATTTGTAGTAACATCTCCTCGCATTTTAATTCAAAGTGCATTACTGTCTTAACAACTGTGTTTGTATTTCCAGTGGTCCTTGCAGCTCTTAACACACTGGAGATAAATACAGAATTCATTTTACAGATAAAGAAACTAAGCCTCTAAATGTTTTACATTAGTAAATGATAAGAGAATTCAAATCCTTCGATCTGGTCTATTATTGCATTCATATAATAACATATCCTTGACAGAACTGCGTATGCCTAAAACCAACTTTTAGCTTACATGAGCTGAAAGTTCGCTATGTTACTGCTAACAAATTTTAAGATGGCCATACTTCTATACTGCATTATTATTAAACAGAAGATTTAATCTTGCTAGAAAAAAAATCAGCTAAATGAAATTCACTTCAGAATGAGGTATGTGGCAGTTGTGTACATGGCATGGATGCTTAGAGGTAAGACAAGGTCTGCACACCCTAGAATTTAAGCTTCTTGATGGTACAGGCAGCACAAGCACACAAACCCGGGGTACCAGAAGCCACAGTGGGCGCCACGTGAGTATTACCTACATACCGGGCAGCTTTCCCCAGGAAAATACCTGGGAGCCAGTTTCCTTGCAGGTGATGAGACTATGCTTCTCTGTCACCTTTAGAGATAAAATTACATACTTCCTCCAGGACTGGGTTGGGGGAAGGTAGAGGATGAGGTCTGCTTTTGATTATGAGGATCTCAACATGTAATCCTACTTCCCACCAAGCCAATCTCCCCCACAAAGTTCTCTGCAAATCATCTCATAGTGAAAATGGATGACATCTGTGAGGCAGTTTTAAGAATTTTTAACTCACAAAAGGGGTCTTTCCTGACTTTCTAATTGTTTTGCTTCCTGTGCTACTCTGTGTGTATTTTTAACTTGAATTTTCACTGAGATAACTGTAGATTCATATGCAGTTGTAAGAAATAGTAAAAAGAGCTATATTTTAACTCAGTTTCTCCACTGTATCATTCTGCAAACACTATGGCAAAATATCACAAGTAGCCCAGCGACACTGGTCCGATCCATCTGTTTGTTCAGAAGTTCTCAGTTTTGTATGTCCTCATTGGTGTTTGTACATGTATTTAATTCTACACAATTTTCTCCACTGTGTGGGTTCATGAACACCACAGCCAAGACACAGAACAGCGTCAGCACCCCGAGGATCCAGTGTGTCGCTTTTATAATCACACTCACCTTCCTCTGGCCCTCCCTCCAGCCCTGGCAACCATCACTCTACTATTCATGATGAAAACTTTTCCATTTTAAAAAGGTCATGTAAACGAAAGCATGCACATGTAACCTTTTGGAGTTGGCTTTTTTCACTCAGCCTAATTCTCTGGAGACTTCTCCAGGTTGTTGTGTGTGCCAACACTTCACTCCTTTTTACTGCTGAGTTGTATTCCACGGTATGGATGTATCGCTGTTCAACAACACATCTTCTGAAATACATCTGGGTGGTTTCTTGTTTGGGGCTAGTATAAACAGAGCTGCTATGAACATTTATATACAGGTTTTAGTGCAAATATAAATTTTCATTTCTCTGGGAGAACCCTCAAGAGTACAATTAGTAGGTCAATTATAGTAACCGCATGTTTAGATTTATATGAAACTGCCACACTTTTTTCCAGAATAGCTGCATCACTCACATACCTACCAGCGATGCATGCGTGATCCAGTTTCTCCACATACGGTTTTTTCCAGAATAGCTGCATCACTCACATACCTACCAGCGATGCATGCATGATCCAGTTTCTCCACACACGGTTTTTTCCAGAAGAGCTGCATCACTCACATACCTACCAGCGATGCATGCGTGATCCAGTTTCTGCACATCCTTGCCAGTATTTGGTGTTGTCACTGTTTTGTGTTTTGGGTTTTAATTTGCATTTCCTGGTGGCTAATGATGTTGAACAGGTTTTCATGTCCTTTTTGCCATCTGTGTTTCCCCTGCAGGGAAATGTGTGTTCATGTCTTTTCCCTGTTTCCTTTATTTTTATACTACTGAGTTTCGAGAGTTCTTTCTATATTCCAGAAACTAGGTCCACTGTCAGATACGTGACTTGCAAATATTTTCTCCTATTCTATATTTATCTTTACATCTTCACATGGTCTTCTGCAGAGACAGGTTTTGTTTCTTCGTTTTTGTGAGACCAGTCTTGCTCTGTTGCCCAGGCTGGAGTGCAGTGGTGTGATCAAGGCTCACTGCAGCCTTGACGTGCCAGGCTCAAAAGATCCTCTGCTTCTGACTCCCGAGTAGCTGGGACTACAGGTGCACACCACCACACCCGGCCAATTTTTTATTTATTTTATTTACTTACTTTTTATTTTACTAGAGACAAGGTCTCACTATGTTGCCTAAGCCGATCTTAATTAAACTCCTGGGCTCAAGGGTTCCTCTTCCCTTGGCCTCCCAAAGTGCTGGAATTACAGGCATGAGGTCTGGCCCAGAGCAAGTTTTAAATTCATCGATCTTTCCTTTACGTATTGCACATCTGGTATTAATTCTCTGGTGTCAAGAACTCTTTGCCTAGCCCTGTAAGCTGAAGCTTTACTCCTAGTTTTTTCTCCTTAAAGGTTTTATTCTAGTTTTACATTTTACATTAAGTCCATGATCCATTTTGAGTTAGTTTTTGTTTAAGGTGTGAGGTCTTTGTATATTCAGACTTTCCATACCATTTTAGTATTTTGTGGTATTCTTTGTTCCTAGTTTTTAAGGCTATTTTATTTTATTTTATTTTGACATGGAGTCTAGCTCTGTTGCCCAGGCTGTGATCTCAACTCACTGCAACCTCTGTCTCCCGAGATCAAGCAATTCTCCTGCCTCGCCTCCGAAGTAGCTGGGACTACAGGCATGTGCCAGCATGCCCAGCTAAATTTTTTTTGATTTTTAGTAGAGATGGAGTTTTACCATGTTGGTCAGGCTGGTCTTGGACTCCTGACCTCAAATGATCCGACCGCCTCGGCCTCCCAAAGTGCTGAGACTACAGGCGTGGCGCCCAGCCTTAAGGCTGTTTCTGAACCTGCTATTTATTCTTCTTTTGTACCACTTATTGTACTACAACAGAGGGCAGGAAATAGTAGTAAAGGGAGAATCAAAATAGGGATGAAGCAGGGAGCAGATATTTCTGAGAAGCCCAAAATTTAAAGTAGAAAATAAAAACCTGTGTTCAAACACCAGCTCTGCCCTCACTAGCCAAATACTCTTGGAGAAAGTCTGTAGAAAGCAGCATTCTGCCAGCTACAAAGAGCTGCAGAGCTGTTGGCCTCTGATGACGGCTTTCTAGTGTCCCACCCACTTCTCCCTTCAGCCACAGGTAATCAACTTGGCATGACACGAAGTGGCTGTTTTGAGCACAAAATTAGTTTCAATATTGTAAAACTGATTATGTAGAATGAGAAAATCCAGCTTTGTTTGTAGAGAGAAAAATAATGGGGGGGGGAAAAAAAAAGCACTACCTTGTAGTACATTTGGGTAGTGGGATGCAAGGGTAACGACCCCTGCCCCTATGCTATTGCAGAGGGGTTAAGAACTTAGGCTTTAGATCCTGGCTAACATGGTGAAACCCCGTGTCTACTAAAAAATACAAAAAAAAACTAGCCGGGCGAGGTGGCGGGCGCCTGTAGTCCCAGCTACTCAGGAGGCTGAGGCAGGAGAATGGCATAAACCCGGGAAGCAGAGTTTGCAGTGAGCTGAGATCCGGCCACTGCACTCCAGCCTGGGCGACAGAGCGAGACTCCGTCTCAAAAAAAAAAAAAAAAAAAGAAGAACTTAGGATTTAGAGTCAAATGCTTGGTTTTCAATTCTAGCTTTATCACTTAATAATCACTTATCTGCTTAGGTTAAACTCTCTGCACTTTAATATGGTCACCTGTAAAATCATCATAAAATGAATACCATCTCACGTATTTAAGAATTTAGAATACCTGACACTTGTCAATACCCAATAAATATTACTTATATTTATTACTTTTTCACATTTTTCAAATTTTCTACAAGCGTATATATTTTTTATAATAGAAGTCCTTTAATTCGAAACAAAACATGAGTACTTCTAGGTCTCCGTACAAGTCAAAAATCACAGTTTCTTCTCCATTTCCTTTTCTCCTAGGAGAACATTAAAGCTCATTCCCAAGACAATTTAGAAAAGAAGTTGGTAATCTATAGCCCATAAGCCAAATCCAGTCTTCTACTAGCTTCTAAAAATAAAGTTTTATGCCCATTTCTCACGTACAGCTTTCATACTCCGATGACGGAAGTTATGACGGAAGTTGAATAGTTGTGATAGAGACCATTCAGGACACAAACCCCGAAGAAGTTAACATCTGGCCCTTTACCAAAAAAGTCTGCCAACATCTGACTTAGATCAACAGAAATAATGCCACAGTATCTTATTTCCCTACATTAAATCCCTACATAAGAAAATCTGTGACCTAAAAATCTACGACAATCTGGCATACCATCTCCTCATGAAAAACACAGACAACGGACAGTCCCACTAGTGAAAGGCAGTACGATTCTGATGCTAACCATCTGCATTAGTCTGTTCTCACACTGCTAATAAAGACATACCCAAGACTCGGTAATTCATAAAGAAAAGAGGTTTAATTGACTCACAGTTCTGCAGGGCTTGAGAGGCCTCAGAAAACTTACAATCATGGCGGAAGGGGAAGCAAACATGTTCTTCTTCATATGGCAGCAGCAAAAAGTGCCGAGCAAAGGGGGAAAAGCCTCTTATAAACCCAGCAGATCTCATGACAATTGACTCTCATGAGAACAGCAGCACGGGAGTAACCGCCACCATGATTCAATGACCTCCCAGCGGGTTCCCTTCCACAGCATGTGGAGATTCTGAGAATTACCAATTCCAGACAAGATTTGGGTGTGGACACAGCCAGACCATATCACCATCCAGACAGTGTCAGAATCTGCAGGGTAAAGGGCACAGTCTCTCACAAGACAGCCCTCACTTCAGACACCAGTTACAAGTTTGGGGGTCCCCAGCCCACCGACACTTCTGACCAACCAGCTACAAATCTAGGGGGTTCCCATGAACTCCAATCAGGCTTGATAATTTGCTAGAATAACTCAGTAAAGCACTATACTTAATTATTACAGTTGTATTCTAAAGGGGCATAGAGGAAAAGGTCTGAGATGAGGGTCCCCACAGAACTTCTCTGTCCTCTTCTCCACAGATCAGGGCATATCAGTCTTTTGGCACACTGATGTGTTCACCAACCAGAAAGTTCCAGCAAGCTTCAGTACCCAGAGTTGATTCAATCACTGACCACCATGTGACCCAATTCACCTCCCAGATTCCCTAGAGGAGGGTGGGTCGGCTCAAAGCCCAACCCTCTAATCACATGGTTGGTTTTTTCTTTTTCTTTTCTTGAGATGCAATCTTGCTCTGTCACCGAGGCTGGAGTGCAGTGGCACGATCTCGGTTCACTACAACCTTCGCCTCCCGGGTTCAAGCAATTCTGTGTCAGCCTCCCGAGTAGCTGGAAATACAGGCGCATGCCACCATGCCTGGCTAATTTTGTATTTTTAGTAGAGGCGTGTTTTCACCATGTTGGTCAGGCTGATCTCAAACTCCTGACCACAGGCGATCCACCGGCCTCAGCCTCCCAAAGTGTTGGGATTACAGGCGTGAGCAACTGCACCTGGCCAACATGGTTGGTTTTTCTGATGACCAACCCTATCTTGAGTTTTCTCATTAGGTATAAACTCAGATGTGATCCAAGGGACTCAGGAATAACAAAGACACTCTTATTATTAAGGAAATTCCAACATTTAGAGCATCTCTAGGACCAGAGACAAAGACCAGATTACTGCACTAGCTATAAAATCTTCTTGCTGGCCGGGCGCGGTGGCTCAAGCCTGTAATCCCAGCACTTTGGGAGGCCGAGACGGGCGGATCACGAGGTCAGGAGATCGAGACCATCCTGGCTAACACGGTGAAACCCCGTCTCTACTAAAAAATACGAAAAACTAGCCGGGCGAGGTGGTGGGCGCCTGTAGTCCCACCTACTCGGGAGGCTGAGTCAGGAGAATGGCGTGAACCCGGGAGGCGGAGCTTGCAGTGAGCTGAGATCCGGCCACTGCACTCCAGCCTGGGCGACAGAGCGAGACTCCGTCTCCAAAAAAAAAAAAAAACAAAAAACTTCTTGCTAAGAAACAAAAATGAATTTAAACCTAATCCATCCAGACTCTAGATTTAGCTAACAGTTTACAGAAAATTCACACGATAAGTGATTGTTAAATAACACCAAGAGGATGAAAATAGCCAAACCTAGAATGTTGGAAATCCTATAGACAAAAGAGCTAATTTCATTAACAACAAAAAGGTGAGTAGGGGGAACAGCATAAAAGAGACTTCGGAGACATAGCACCCACGCAATGTGTAGACCTTGTCTCGATCTTGTTTGGGACAAACCAAATGCAAAAAGGCATTTCTGAAGCAGTGGAAGAAAACCGAACACAGACCAACCAGGTCTGATATGATATCAAGCATTCTGGTTATCTACTGCTGCATAATAAACCACTCTTAAGGTTTAGCGGCTTAAAACAACAATTTATTCTCACGTAATGTCCCTTCTGTGTTGCAGTTACATGTGAATTCAGGCAGCATTTATCTGAAAGTTCAGATGTGCTGGTTGTCTAAGGAGGCTCACATGATGGGAAAGTGATGCTGGCTGTCAGATGGGAGGGAGCTCAGCTGGGAACACTGACCAGAAGACTACATGTGGCCTCTCCATGTGGCTTAAGTTTCTCACATTATGGCAATTCACTTCCCAAAGAAAATGTTCCAAAACTGACAGACCCAGGTAGAAGCTGTCAAACTTCATGTGATTTAGCCTTAGCGGTACCAAAATGTTCTGCCACACTACATTAAGTCAAAATACTATTATTATTGTTCTACAGAGTATGCATTCATTTCGTTATCCACACACTTAAACATTTTAAATATTCTTTGTTCCTTTGCATTTCTGAGCTTCTAAAATCATTTACCTTCAGCCTAAAGACTGTATTATTTCCTTTGGCATAAATTTTCTGGTGACAAATTCTCTCCATTCTTATCTATTTTAAAATGTCTTTATTTCACTTTCATTTATAAAGGATATTTTCATTGGGTATAGAATTCTAGTTTGGTAAATTCTGTCAGTAAATTTTATTATATATTATTTTTGTCTCTCATTGGTTCAGTTTATAAGTCAGCTGTCAGGCTAATTCTACCTTCTTTGAAGGTCTCTCTTTTTTTCTCTATTTGCTTTTAGAATGCATTTCTTTGGCTTTGATTTTCTTTTTTTTTTCTTTTTCTTTTTTTTTGAGATGGAGTTTCACCTTTGTTGCCCAGGCCAGAGTGCAATGGCACAATCTCGGCTCACTGACTGCAACCTCCGTCTCCCAGGTTCAAGCGATACTCCTGCCTTAGCCTCCTGAGTAGCTGGGATTACAGGTGTGTGCCACCATGCCTGGCTACTTTTTTATTTTTAGTAGAGACAGGGTTTCACCATGTCGGTCAGGCTTGTCTCGAACTCCTGACCTCAAGTGATCCACCTGCCTCAACCTCCCAAAGTACTGGGATTACAGGTGTGAACACTGTGCCCAGCCTGGCTTTGATTTTCAATACTTTTTCTATGAACTGCTCAGATCTCCCTACAAGGAAGAACTGGTCATTCAGTTATGAAAAACACTGCTGGCTACCAGCCTCCACCTACAGCCTTTGGGATCAACGGTGGCATTTGAGGTAAGGCCAAGTTCTTCTTGGGCTCCTCCCAGACAATGAATGAGCACAGCAGGTGTACCAGGGCCTGGCCAACCCTACCCAGTGCAGGATGCTTCCAACAGGCAGTCTTTGCTCCAGAGCTCCCCACTGGGTTGGCCGAGGCTCTGCATCACAGTCTGAGACTCTCCTGGCCCAATCCTGCTTTCTTCAGCTTATTTTTCACAGGCAGTAGTCCTCAATCTCTTGCACTCCTAACTCTGTCTCAGGATCTTGTTGAGAACTCAAACTGACATGTGATAAAGGCTATCTTGGGGGGCGTGGCAAAGGGGGCAGTGAAGAAAAAAATCATACCTAACCGTGAAATACTGAAGGTTGTATTTCTGAGATGAGTAAAGTGTCAAAGAGGACTACTAAATACCACTGTATTAACATCATACTGGCTGTAGCTAGTAAAGTTAAGGTATAAAAAAAGAAAAGGTAGAATGTGTGATAGTTGATTTTGGGTGTCAAATTGAAGAAATGTCATCAAGCTCAGATTATGATAGTTTATGGAGGTTGTTCAAAAGCATCTAGAGCTAAGTTATTAGAATCAATAAGTAATTTAGCAAGTTTTCAGGATACCCAGTAAATATATTAAAAGCAACCACATTTCCACATTTTATATTGAGTCGTATGAAACTGCCACTTTTATAGATCAATAAAGGCCGGGCACCAGCAATATACTTCAACCTAACAACCACAAAAAGCAAACATTTTGAAAAGATGTCACTTACAATAGTATTAAAAATACCAAAGACCCAGAAATAAATCTATCGAAAGACGTTCAAGATCTTTATGCAGAATATAAAATTATGAGATAAAGAAGACCTAAATAAGTTGAAAAACATAGTGTGTCAGACTGAACACTGAAGATTCTGAAAGATTTTTAATTCTTGCCAAATTTGGCCGGGCGTGGTGGCTCAAGCCTGTAATCCCAGCACTTTCAGAGGCCGAGACGGGCGGATCACAAGGTCAGGAGATCAAGACCATCCTGGCTAACATGGTGAAACCCCGTCTCTACTAAAAAATACAAAAAACTAGCCAGGCGAGTGACGCTAATAAAAAAACCCGATTTTGTGTGTGTGTGTCTGTGTGTGTGTGTGTGTGTGTGTGTGTGTGTGGAGATAACTGAAAAGATACATATGGAAGGCAAAGGACTGAGAATAACCAAGATGTTACTGAGGAGAACAACATAGTGTCAGGATTTGTTCTACCACATATCAAAACTTTAAAAACTATACTCATTAAAACCGTGACCCTGGTATTAGGATAGACAAATATGTCAAAGAAATCCAATACAGTGCCCAGAAACAGGCTCACACATATATGAACACTTGATTTACGAATAAGGTGTCACTGACAAATACTAGGGAAAGAAAACATTGGGAAAGTCAATAAAGGATGCAGAGACAATCAAATACAAGGAAGAAACAAAATCCTGACCTCACATTAACAACAAAAATTTATTCCAGACGGAATTTGAGCTCACTGTGAAAGGCAAAACAATAAAATTCTAGAATACAGGAGAATATCTTCACGACCTTGTGATAGAAAAACATTGAACAAGACACAAAAGTATTAACCATAATGGAAAACACTGACAGACTGAACTTCATTAAAATTAAGTATTTCTGTTCATCAAAAGTCACCATTACATAAGCCAAAAGGGCAATCCATCCAGTGAGAGAAGCTATTTTCAATATATATAACCAATAAAGAACTCATATAATGGAACTGGTTTTTGTTACTGGTGTGAGGTCAGGATTCCAATAAAGAGCTTGTATTCAGAACTTACAAAGAACTTATGCAAAACAGCGGGAAAAAAGACATGCAAACCAAGAGCCAAATGGGTAAAAGACTTAACGGATGTCACAAAGGAAGATATCCAAATGGTCAAGTAAACATGAAAAGTTGCTCAGCTTTATGAGAAATCAGGGAAACGAAAACAAAATGGCAATTAGAGATCATTAGCCATTCTCCAGAACGGAAGGAGGGAAGGAAGAAAACACTTTATAAAGTTGTTGCAGAGGAATTCCTGATGATGGATCTGCAAACCAAAACCACCACTTTGGAAAACTATATGCACTATCTATTAAAACTGAAGAGACACATACGCTATGACAGTGGTCCCCAGCCTTTCTGGCACCAGGGACCGGTTTCACGGAAGACAACTTTTCCATGGATGGGAGTTAGCGGGATGGTTACAGAATAAAACTGTTCCACCTGAAATCATCGGGCACTAGTTAGATTCTCCTAAGGTGAGCACAACCTAGATCTCTCATGTGCAGTTCACAATAGGGTTTGCACTCCGATGAGAATCTAATGCCACCGCTGAGCCGACAGGGGGCAGAGCTCAGGAGGTAATGTTCACTCGTTCACCCACCACCCGCTGTGTAGCCCCGATCCTAACAGGCCACGGACCAGTATCGGTCCACGGCATATGGGGGTTGGCGATCCCTGCCCTATGACCCAACAACTGCACTCTAATCCCTCGGAAAAAAAATCGTTTGAACATATATATTATGTTCACCAAGAGACAGCATTACTCTTAATAGCAAAAAGCTAGAAGCAACCAAAATACACATAAACAGCAGAAATAATACATAAATTGCGGCATATCCATACAATGCAATACTATTCAGCAACGAAAATGAAGTAACTATAGTTACGCTCAACACATAATGCTGTGAATCTTAGAAACATAATGCTGAGAAAAACGAGCCAGAAAAAAAAAAAAGAAATACCAACTGTATGAACTTTAAAAAAATGTGACCCTGTAGTATCTGGAGATATATATTCAGATGCTAAAATTACAGGGAAAGGCAATTATTATAAAATTCAGGAAAACGGCTAACTTTATGGGTGGTAACTAGGAGAGAGCTTGAGGGGAAACTTTGGAGGGTACTGGCCTGTTTTTAGTTTTAACCGGGGTGGTGGTTACACAGGTGTTTGCCTTGCATTCCCTCCCCAAATGTAAGCATCTATATGTAAATTATATCTCACAATAAACACTTTAAAGAAAAAAAAAATGAATCAAAATCATATACTCTTTGGAAGAAGGCTCAATATAGGTTCTCTAAGTGGTGAGAATTCCACTTATGAAACATGGTTTTTGCCAGGCACGGTAGCTCACACCTGTAATCCCAGCATTTTGGGAGGCCAAAGCAGGTGGATCCCTTGGGGTCAGGAGTTCGAGACCAATGTGGCCAACATGGTGAAACCCTGTCTCTACTAAAAATACAAAAGTTAGCTGGGTGTTGTGGCACAGGCCTGTAATCCTGGTGGCTGAGGCAAGAGAACTGCTGGTACCCAGGAGGCAGAGGCTGCAAAGAGCTGAGATTGCCTGCTGTACTCCAACCTGGGTGACAGAGTGAGACTCCATCTCAAAAAAAGTAAAGAAATTAAAATAAAATAGGACTTTAAGTTTTAAAAGACAAAGTTCTGCCAGGCATAGTGGCTCAGGTCTATAATCCTAGAATTTTGGGAGGCTGAGATGGGAGGACTGCTTGAGTCCAGGAGTCTGAGACCAGCCTGGGCAACATAGTGAGACCCCACCTCTACAAAAAATTAAAAATTAGCCAGATGTGGTGGCACGTGCCTGTAGTCCCTGCTACTTGAGAGGTTGAGGGGGGAGGGTCACTTGAGCCTGGGAGGTTGAGACAACAGTGAGCCAGAATTGTGCCACTGGCCTCCAGCATGGGTAACAGAGCAAGACACTGTCTTTTTTTTAAAAAAAGACAAAATTCTGTTTGTATTTTCAACTCACAAACATTCTAGACCTTGCTTTCCAAAATTTTAAAATTATGGCATGATAGTGAAAAAAATACAGAGTTAGTTTTTTTCCTGAGCTTTATCTTCATTAAAAAAAGTTAAGATTAGACTGGGCGCAGTGGCTCACACCTGTAATCCCAGCACTTTGGGAGGCTGAGACGGGGGGATCACAAGGTCAGGAGATTGAGACCATGGTGAAACCCCGTCTCTACTAAAAATACAAAAAATTAGCCGGGCATGGTGTTGGGCACCTGTAGTCCCAGCTACTTGGAGGCTGAGGCAGGAGAATGGTGGGAACCCGGGAGGCGGAGCTTGCAGTGATCTGAGATGGCACCACTGCATTCCAGCCTGGGCGACAGAGCGAGACTCCGTCTCAAAAAATAAATAAATAAATAAAAATAAATAAATAAATAAAAGTTAGACTAGAGGCCGAGCATGGTGACTCCCATCTGTAGTCCCAGCACTTTGGGAGACCAAGGCTAGAAGATGGCTTGAGGCTGGGAATTCAAGGCCAGCCTGGGCAACACAGAGTCAAGGTTGCAGTGAGCTGTCACTGCACCACTGCACACCAGCCTGCGCAATAGAGTGAGATCCTGTCTCTATGACCTGTGTGGTCAGTCAGCCGCGGAGCTCCATATGCTGACCAAGCTCTGATGTGCTCTCTGGACCTCCAAGGTCAGGACGTGGGGGTCCACTGGCCCTGTGGGGACGGGCATGCATTCTTTACCCAAGCTCAGCCACCATCTTCCTGCCTGTGGTACACCTAGCCCCTGGCCCCACCACATCCCACCACCTGTACAATGGTACCCTCGGGTACCGTGCCATCAGCTGCTGGTGAGGCCCAGGTGAGTTCGTTCCTGTAATGCCCTTAGGACAGTATCTCTCACCAGAAAATTTTAAAGCTCTCAAGGTGATTCTAATGTGGAGCTGGGGCTGAGATGCTCCAGGTTTTGAGGTCTTTGGCCAAGTGCATGAACCTCTTAGAGGCAGAACGGCTGGGCAATAATGGGGGCTTTGCCCACCACTTTAGCTCAGGACTCACAACCCCCCTTTTAAAATGAGGTGCAAAATAAATTTGAGGGACTTGAACTCAGGGAACACTTTTTTGTAGTTGTTGAGACAGGATCTCATCCTGCTGCCCAGGCTGGAGTACAATGGCACAATCACAGCTCACTGCAGTCTTGACATCCCAGGCTCAAGCGACCCTCCTGCCTCAGACACCAGAGTAGCTGGGACCACAGGTGTGTGCCAACACACCTGGCTAATTTTTTGTAGAGACAAAGTTTCCCTATGCTTCCCAGGCTGGTCTTGAACTCCTGGACTCAAGTGATCGACCCATCTCAGCCTCCCAAGATAGTTGGGATTGCAGATGTGAACCACCGCGTCCAGCCCTGCCTCTATTTTTTTTTTTTTAAAAAACAAAGTAAGATTAGGAAGCAGATTCAGGTTTATTAACACATTATGCTTGTAAATGAAAGCATCTTTCGTTATTCCATTTTATAATCTTTCAAAGGAACAGGTTAGGAGAGCCAACGATTCTGATCAGTTAGGATGGCAAAGATGGTTTGAGATACTTGACCAGGGCATCCTGTGGTTATAGCCTTGACGTGGACTTCTGTTGAGATGCAGATTCCTCAGCGTCTGTGTCATCTCAGGAACTGTCTGATCTTTATGTATTCTGGATGCTAAATCTTAGTCCAGTCAAACAGGAATGACAATGGCCAATGCATCAACTAAAGAAAACATGATCTATGGGGGTTATAATTTCTATTCGTAACAAGCGCAAACCCATGGAATATCCGAGAGCACTGCACGTGCATCGTGCCATGGGGAGTTTTGAAATCAGACATGGTAAGTATGGTACGTACTGGATACTGGATTCCTGCTCTAGCAATTGAGTACTAAGGAATAAATTATTTAACTTCCATAAACCTAATTTTCCTTATCGTTAAAAAATAAAGAAAACAAGTCTAATGTTTTTGGCAATTTTTAAAATTTATTTTTTACTGATTTCTTATCAGTTGATTTTTGAGGATTAAAAAAATTACTGAGTTGGCCAGGCATGGTGGCTCACACCTGTAATTCTAGCACTTTGGGAGGCCGAGGCGGGTGGATCACGAGGTCAGGAGATTGAGACCATCCTGGCTAACACAGTGAAACCCCGTCTGTACTAAAAATACAAAAAAAATTAGCTGGGCGTGGAGGCGGGCGCCTGTAGTCTTAGCTGGGCGTGGAGGCGGGCGCCTGTAGTCCCAGCTACTTGGGAGGCCTGGGCAGGAGAACGGTGTGAACCCGGGAGGCAGAGCTTGTGGTTAGCCGAGATCGTGCCACTGCACTCCAGCCTGGGTGACAGTGCGAGACTCCGTCTCAAAAAAAAAAAAAATTACTATGAGCCAAGCCACATGAATGTACATGAATTCCAGATCTAAGAAGGAATGTTCTTGGGCAAAATTCTAATTTTAAATAACGTAAAACAAGGTTGTTGCTTTGCCACTCTCCCTGCTTTAGCTTAAATTTAGAGAAAAGATATATATTCTGCCACAGAAATGCTACCCGTATCTAATCATAACATAAGAAACCAGGAGTTATTTAAAATAGTTAAACCTATTGGTAAATTATAGTCAGAAAAAGGTAAGTTTTATGTCAAAATAAAAACTTTCTGAGAAACATTCAACATTAAAATGAGTAATTTTATATGTATTCAAAAGGGTCTTATATTCAGCTATTTAGGGGCCATATACTCTATTATATAGCATCTCAATATTAGACATTCTACAGAACTCTTAGTGAGGTTTTCTTTGTGGCTTAAGTAACTAACTGATACTACTTGCCCTCAACATTTTTCTAGACCAAAATTACCTTCGCCACAGAATTATGAGGTCTCGCCCAAGCTCCTGTCCAAGCATCTGAGCAGATCCAAAGACTAGTAGCGAACCACATCCCGGTTCACAAGCTTTTCCATACCCAACTCCATCTAGATATAGAACAGCAGCCTCTCTCAGCAAAAATACAAATCATGCTCCAGAAGTTTTAGAATGGATTATCAACCTGCAGCCTAGATGTCCAGTTCCTAACAGACACGAATTCCTCCTCAATCAATAAAGAACAACCACACTGAGGGAATTTTCCAGAAATTCAGTCCTGATTTGCCTGCCATCCAGATCCTGTCAACAACCACCTAAAGGAAGATATTTAAAACATTTGTTCCCGTACGTTCCTCAAGTTCTCACCTTGAAACAGATTAAAGAACTAGAAAAAAGAAACTTACGATCATTTTTTAGTAGGAAGGCTTTATAAAATTAGACTTCATTATGTTCAGCTTTTATTCAGTTTTAAAACATACAAAGCTGACTCTAGGCAAATACTGTGCAACCACTGTCTATTACATTTCTCAACATCTCTTACATAAAGAATGATAAATTTATTTAAAAATTTAGAAGCAACAAAAGTTTGTCTTCCAAAAGACTTACTAGCTTCATTGCCAGAGAAAACGATTCTTAAAATCCATCACTTTTTTTCTTGCTCTCTTCATCTAGCTTAATGTATAAAATGTAATCTAAATTTATGCTAAAATGCAAATAAAAATCTTGTTCCATGTCCCTAGTATCATTATTTTCTCTATTGTCTTGATCTTTTCCTGCCTTTATTATAAACTACAGGAAATATTTTTCCAAAATTATTTAGGTCACTTAGTTATAAATAAATTAAAAATACTATAGGTAGTATTTCATAATAAAGAGACTAACAATCATATCTGGAAGGAGAACACTGGGATTCTCGCGTCAGTCCCAGTACCAGAAAGTCATGGGATCTTGATCACCTTTCCTAACCTAAACATTGTTTTCCCTTGAATATAAAACTAATTAAAAAATTATCAGTCAGGCTAGCAAACAGCATGTTACTTGAAAAACAAATGTTATCATTACAAAGTTACTAGGAAAGGACAAGCACAGAATATGATAAAAGTTTGTAAGAAAGAAGAAAACACCTAGCCGTAAGAAATCCGAGGGTTAGTTAAGGTGGCATTTACTCTCTCTTTCAGCTCTGAAATTCTCAAACTCATTTTTAGCTGGGAAGCCTGAAATAGGCTTCATGGTGATATCTGAACCAGCTCTGAAAGGAAGGACAAGATATGTATCGGATTACACTTTCTTTTTTTTTTTTTTTTGAGAGGGAGTCTCGCTCTGTCGCCCAGGCTGGAGTGCAGTGGCCGGATCTCAGCTCACTGCAAGCTCCGCCTCCCGGATTTACGCCATTCTCCTGCCTCAGCCTCCCGAGTAGCTGGGACTACAGGCGCCCGCCACCTCGCCCGGCTAATTTTTTGTATTTTTTTTAGTAGAGACGGGGTTTCACTGTGTTAGCCAGGATGGTCTCGATCTCCTGACCTCGTGATCCACCCGTCTCGGCCTCCGAAAGTGCTGGGATTACAGGCTTGAGCCACCGTGCCCGGCCTGGATTACACTTTCAAATTTTATGTATACTTAATGATGTGACTTAGGATAGCAAGTAGAAGTACAGTACAGGTGAAATCTATAGTACTTATCCTCTCTAGATAAGTTCTCTTCTAGATAAATATTTTGAGATCCTCCATCTGAATTCACACTCAGAGAATCCCTGCTCCTGATCTGAAGAGAACCCCAGGTCCTGATCTGACCCCTTCTCCTCAAATCCACGGGCACAAACACTTGCCACAGATTGATGATGTACTTATTTACAAGATTTTAATACCACAGTGAGTTTGCATTTTAAAGAAAGATTTAATCTAAAAGATAACTCACGTAACTACGGAGGTTTTTATATTATTAAAGACTCTACTGACCTATCTTCAAAGCTCATAAACCAATTACATTTCAGATAAACCAATTACATTTTTAAAAGAAAACTAATAACCAGATATTATTCAAGGCTTAACAATAACTTTTCAACTTAAAAAAAATTACCTGTAGTAGCCCTCCATCATCAAAACGCAGTACTTCTATTATGCTCTCTGACTGAATGAATGCTGTGAAGAAAACAAAACATACCATCACTTACAGGAACATAAATTTGATTTTCATAACATCTTTGACCTTAAAGTTTATTAACATAATTTTATATCTAAAAATGGACTGCTTAATGGTAATGGTTAAAAAGAAAAATATGACTAATACTTCAGAATTTTATAAACTAAAAAATACTTTAAAATAAAATAAAGCAACTACAACAACCTGCAGGCTATATGCATCAACTTCAAAATATCCATTACTGTTATACTATGAGAAAGCACAAAACAGTCATATTCAACAAGATGCAACTAATTATTTTCCCTGATAGATTAACTGAAAATATCAAAAGCATATAGAAAAGATCACTACAGTATTCTATTTCCCCCAAGAAATGATCAGCTGAAATTCTTTATCACCTGCTCTTTGTAGTAATGATATGACCTGGGATCTACAGTCCAAGGGACTTGGGGAGGAAGTGGGCAGGGAAAATAGCAAGATCATTCTGATCCAAGAAACAGCAACGCAAAGGTAATGTATTTAAAAGCTAACATAGTTATACCACACAATCTGGCAATCATGTTCCTAGTATTTACTGAACTGATTCGAAACCTTACATATAAAAATCTACATACAATTCCTTAAAACAGCTTTATTCATAATCAACAAAATCTGGACACAGTCAAGATGGCCATCCAAGGTGAACAAACTGTGGTATATCTATACAATGGAATATTACTAAAAGAAAAAGCTACATACTGTATGCTTCCAAGTACATGACATTCTGGAAAAGGCAAAATTATGGAGATAGTAAAAAGATAAGTGGTGGCTAGGAGATCGGGGGCGATGGGAAAGTTTCAATAAGTGAAGCACAAATACATTTCAGGGTGGTAAAACCATTCTTCATCAAATTGTAATGGGGGATACAGGACATCATGCATTTGTCAAAACAGAACTTCACAGCACAAAAAGTGAACCTAAACATGTGTAAATTTTAAAAATCATTTAGGAGGCTGGGAGACTCCAGGATGGAATGCATAATATGACAAAACAATTTAACTGTATTACAAATGAATGTATCAGCCTTACTGAAGTTGGGGGAGAGGGAAGAGTGCTCACCTAAGTAACTCTGGAAATGAGTAGAATCTGTAGGACTGAAGGTGAAAGAAACCATACATATGCACTGTATTCTAGTTGACAATGCTTTTTCCCATGGGAGTTTGGGTTAACCATTCTGAGGCCACTACACACGTATACTGAAATCGAACAATTAGGTACACAGATGGTAGACACTGGGAGCCAGGTGTCTCACTGTTGGAATAGCAATTTATGCAGAAACAAGGGGGGAAGCCAAAATTAATGGCTGAGGGTCGGTGATATCAGTATGAATTCATGTTTAGTGAAACATATAAGAATGTTTATAGATGTGTATATTCATAGGTTAGTATACACAGATGTATTTCCTTGCTCTGTCAGCTCTAAGGGCCTAAAGCAATGACATGCCAATAGCAAAGAACACACCTAGAACTCAGATCTTGTGTTCCAATATTATTTTCCAATAAAAGAAACCAGGGCTTCCTGGAGCAATGGCTGATTTGAGGACAGGGGCAGGAAATACACGAGATGAGAATGGAGCATCCCACAGTGCCGGAAAGTAAAGAACAGAGGAAACCACCCAAATCCTACACGGATGGGGACAGGGAAGGAAGGTAAGAATCAACAGAAAGAGCTCCCAAATGACCAAAGCTGAAACAATCTGAGCAACAAAATGAAGTAGTACTTGATGTAGCCCAAAGTATAAAACAAATATCCATAAACCCATACTGCTGTAAACTGCTGAATAAATGGGAGAAAAGGGACCAAGTTCACATGCAGAATTCCAACTTATGTGATATTTCATTTGGCTTAATATGGAATTCACTGACTCCCATTAGTTGGTCTTTTGGAATTCAGGGAAGACACTCAGTGTCCCACACATGTACCTGGCTGTTGCGGTATGACAAACGTGGACAGTCAAGCAGCAGGATAAGACACTAGTTAATTAGATTACATTACCTAGTTGGATGTTTTTTCTGCCTGCCAAGCATCCTTTTCTCCCTAGTCTAGTAGTCACATCCTGATTTTATTTTGGGACAACTCCTGTCCTCCCTTTCCTGTGTTTCTCTTCAAGGACAGTGCTGACCTGCTCCACTTCCATTCATGCCCTACTAGTCTGTGGCATACAGAGAATATTGAATAAATACTGAAAGCATGAATGATATCCTACCTTCTTGCTCAGGTACAACAAGCATTGGTGTTTGTACTCACTGATGCAAATGACCTTTTTCTAGTTATGTTATCTCTAGTCCTGGCTTATAGTGGGATTTCAGTATCAAGATCAGAGCTAATGGCTCCAACAGAATTACTGACACAGTATACTTAGAATGTCTCTAAGTAAAGTGATAATCTCTTTAGAAGAAAGGACTATGAAGATAAAAGGCTCTGCTCAGCTCACCCATCCCATTCCTCACCTGTTCCCCCTACCTTTTAACACAAACTGAAATTTCGCAGGATCCAGAGAATTTTTTGGTTATTCCCTACTGAACACAAATTTACTGACATAAGAACACAATAAACTAACAAGAAATAACTGAACAGCCAGATGCTCACAATGTAAAAGGGCCTCTAATTAGAAACTTTGTCTAACTGGCAGAGGAAACCAACAAGAAACAACTGGAAAAGAGCTCCAGGTGGCTGCTATTGGAGTTCCAATAGAATGACCACTGAATGAGTTCCCACCATCGAGCCAGAAGAAATGTTGATCTAACTGAAGAGAACTACATAAAGGCAGTAGTTTGGGTACACTGCATTTTAAATTACAAGCTTTAAAAATATACATAAATTAGGAGCAGGGCGTGGTGGCTCACGCCTGTAATCCCAGCACTTTGGGAGGCTGAGGCGGGCGGATCACGAGGTCAGGAGATCGAGACCATCCTGGCTAACACAGTGAAACCCCGTCTCTACTAAAAATGCAAAAAATTAGCTGGGCGAGGTGGCGGGCGCCTGTAGTCCCAGCTACTCGGGAGGCTGAGGCAGGAGAATGGCGTGAACCCGGGAGGCGGAGCTTGCAGTGAGCCGAGATCACGCCACTGCACTCCAGCCTGGGCGACAGAGCGAGACTCTGTCTCAAAAAAAAAAAAAATATATATATATATATATACACACACATATATATACACATATACACACACACACACACACAAATTACATTATGAATTATCAATTCATAGTTGTAAAAGTATGAGTTATGTTAAAAATATGAATGTTAGTTACAAAAATTAATAACAGCAGCTGATTATAAAATTTCAAAAGGAAAACACTGTTACACATCGCTGACTTTCCTAAAAAGATATACACAGGATTCAACTCTGGCACAAAACAAATTAATATATTTTGCTTTAAGCGGCCAATTATAATACCTTTCAATTATATACCTAAAAAAAAGAACACTAGCTATAGACTTAATCATTTCACACGCAAAGTTAAGCTATAAAATATAAATGTAACAAAAGTCATCACATCTCCAGATTCAAAACCACAACTACTAACAGCTTCCTCTCCCAAAAATATTTCCCCTAATTTTATGCTGTTAATGAAGTCCAGACTTTCCTGATGTTCCCTAGTTCAAGCATCAAACAAATGTCATTGAAATAAAAATAAGCTAATAATTACTGATCACTGTTATTAAAATTCAGACTAACCCTATGACACAGACATTACGATCCCATTTTAAAGTAAAGAAATAGACAGTGAGATACACTCAGCAAGGAAGTGGCTAGAGAACACTGTGAATTTCAGCACTGTGAATCTGTGCTTTTAAACCCATCCCTATTTACTTTCAAAATAAATTTTACAGAATGCTCATGACTAATGGCACCTTGAAGAAACCACATTTTTTAAACTGGGCATTTATTCCTGACAATAAGTGAGGAAAGGAAGATTGATAAAGGAAAGGAAGGGATTTACATTTCTGGCTCTTATGATTCTACTCATATTTACTCTGAAGCTGGGCTCAGTAAGATCTACTTGAAGCTCCTCATACCGACCCACATCTCTGAGCTGTCCGTGAGTAACAAAGCCATTTATAATCAGTGTAAAAATGTCAATGTGTCAGTTGTTGCAAAATAGGAACACTTGCTTTCAAAACAGAGGTTCACAAACTGTTTACTTCCCTATTTCATTTAGTTAAGATTAAAAATATCTTCAGTTTAAAGACAAATCTTTGTCTACTAAGTTTTTGTTTTTTCTTTCAGGTGAAGATATTTTTCTGAATATTACAACTGATGAATATAATTTGCGATTTTAATACATCTAAAATAACTCATAAAAAAAAACAAATGCTGTAAATAACTAGTAGAAAAATATATGCCATATTGTGGGGGGTGGTATCAGGCATTAGGAACCTAGGTTGTCATTGTACATCTTTACCTTCTAGCCTTCACAATCTCCTAACCCACAAAAGGAGAAGGCTGGAATAGTCAAATCAGTGATTTTTAAACTTTCTTCTACAAAAACCAGGAAGAGAAGAAAGGGCCACACAGGCAGGCCTCAGGAGGGTCCCCAAAGCTGTGTTACAGAGCCACCTTGCCTAGCATACTTTTGTTGTGGCTGGCGTCTTCTCCTCCTTCAAGTCTCAGCCTTGACCCCACTCACAGTGTGGCCCTCCTTGGCTTCTCAGAACAACCCGGTTATCCTCTATTATATTCCCTATCTTAACTCTTATCACAATCTGTAAAAGTTCCTGGTTTGCTTGCCAATAATCTGTGCCTAGGAGCAAGTCTGAAAAAAACAGAAGATAAGAAATTCTGGTTAAGATAATGACATTGTGCTTGAGCCCGGGGGGCAGAGGTTGCAGTGAGCTCAGACAGTGCCAATGCCCTCCAGTTTGGGTGACAGAACAGACCCTGACAAAAAAAAAAAAGACACTGCTATTTTAGAATTCAACATTGTTAAAGACATCAATATCTCATTTATAGTTACGCTTGCTCAATATTTTGTATTAACAAAGGGCTCAATAACAATTTTAAAACATCCTGGACTAGGTCCATATGGGTCCCTTCGAACCGTAAAGACATTTTATGATCAAAGTTTGTTTCTTCCCTCATTAGTTTTATTATCTGAAAAATGTAATGTATACTTGTCTTCTTGCCACATTAAAAGTACAAGGAAATTCATATAAGCCATATTTTATCAAGACCACTCAATATCATCAAGTTCCTAAAGAAGCTATGTCCATGTTGTTTACTAAGACTCATAACATAATCCTATGTAATTCAGAAGTGCAGGATACACACCATGCATCTAAAAAGATGAGCCAGAAAGGTTTTTCAAAATTAAGTTTATAGCTAAAGACAAAATACCATAATTTTCACCTTATCCTAAAGTATCTGTCATCTAAAAAGATCTGTAAACTTCAGTTATAAAATGTAGAACTAATGCTCAAGAACCACCAACTACTCTTAGCAGCTTCAGTATCAGAACAATCACTAAAACTCTGAAGCTCACACTGCAAATGCTCTAAACATTAAGCTATTATTGGAACTACAGCCCGTAACAGTAGGCCCTAGTCAGAACCGATACGATAAACCTAAATGGGCTGACTGTTAAAATATTTAAATGCAGTCATGTACCACGTAACGTTTTGGTCAACGATGGACTGCACAGATGATGGTGACTCCATAAGATTATAATACTGTATTTACTGTACCTTTTTCTATGTTTAGATACACAAAAACTTGCTATTGTGTTACAACTGCCTACAGTATTCAGCACAGTAACATGTTGTACAGGCTTGCAGTCTAGGAGCAATAGGCTGTATCAACATACCTTAGGTGTGTAGTAGGCTACACCACCTAGGTTTGTGTAGCTACACTCTATGTTAGCACAAGGATTAAACGGCCTACCACCACTCAGGATGTTTTCCACACTGAGTGATGCATGACCACAGTACCCAAAGTCTCCAAACAGAAACAACCCAAGTGTCCATCACAGATGAATGGATCAACACGGCAGTTGCATAATGAAATGTTATTCAGCCACAAAAAAAGAATGAAATTCTGATATATGCTACAACATGGATGGACTTTGAAAATATTATGCTAAGTGAAATAAACTAGACAAAAAAAGGGCAAATACTGTGCTTCTACTCACATGAAAAATCTAGAATAAGCAAATTCACGGGGACAGAAAGTAGATTAGAGGTTACTAGGCAACAGGGTAGGGGGAAGTGAGGAGTTGTGGCTTAATGGTTACTGAGTCTCTAGGGTAATGAAAAAAGGATGGTGGTGTTTGTATAACATTGTGATTAATGCTACTGAATAGTACACTTAAAAATAGTTACAAACGGTGAATTTCATTCTACATACGTGTTTTTAAAACCACAAAACAACTCATTAACTTAGACAAAAAAATATATATTACAAGTTGAACCCAGCAATGCATAAAATTATGCATCATAACCAAGCAATTTTTATTGAAGGTATGCAAGACTCACCCAAAATTCAAAAACTGATCATTGTAATTCACCCCTATCAACAGGCTAAAGAGGAAAAACACATGATCCTATCAACTGAAACAACAAGTATTTGACAAAACCCAACACCTCTTCGCGATAAAAACTCTCAACAAGATAGGAGAAATGTAGAACTACCTCAACCTCAACCTCTAGGTAATATCCTTCTTACTGGTAAAAGACTGAATATGTAGGCCCTGAGACTGGGAACATGTCAAGGATGTGTCTCTCACTCTATTCAACACATGCTAGAAGTTCTGTGGCCACTTTAACAAGGCAAGGGGAAAACAAGACGAACACACTGGAAAGGAAATAAAACTCCCTAATTGCAGGCTACATACTTGTTTATGTAAAAACCCCAAGGACTCAAAAAGAAAAGTCCTTCTTAAAAGTAATAAGCACATATAGAAAAGTTGCAGAATACAAGGTCTAAATCCCAAAATCCAGTACATTTCTATATACTAACAATCAGGATATGCAAAAATCAACATTAAAATGCCATTTACAGCGCCATTTACGACCCCAACTAAAATGAAGTACGTCAGATATAAATCTAAGAAAGTATGCACAGGATATATGTACTGAAATATACAAAATGCTGATGAAAGAAATCAAAGAAGACCTACCTAAACAAGAAGACACACTATATTCATGGATTAAAAGACTCAAAATGTAAAGATGCTAATTCTTCCCAAATTGATCTGTGAGTTTAATGTAAAGCCTATAAAAATCCCAGGATGATTTTTTGTTGACAAGTTTATACAAAAAATTAGATAGGAACAAACCCTAGAATTGCTAAGAACAATCTTCAAAAATAAGAATAAAGTGAGAGGAATCACCCCACCAGACAATATGTCTTACTGTATAACTTCAGTAACCAAGGCAGTGTGATACTGGCAGAGGGATAAACACATAAATCACTTGCAGAGAGTAGAACACTTAGAAACGGAACCATATATGCCTTACTGGTTTTGACTAAACTGCAAAAGCAATTCACTGGAAGAACAGCATTTCCAACAAATAGCACTTAAGCAATGAGACATCTATAGACCAAAACAGTATTTTTTTAAAGAACCCTGACCTCATCTTTACAACTTACACAAAAATCAACACAAAATACATCACTGCTCTAAATTTAAAACATGAAACTATACAACTTTTAAAAAGGACAGAGGAGAAGATCTTCGGGATCCAAGGTTTGGCAGTGTTCCTAGAGTTGACACCAAAAGCACAATCCAGGAAAAAAAAAAAAAAAGATAAATTGTTGCACCTCATCAAAATTAAAAACTTTGCCCTTCACATGACCCTGTTAAGAGTAGGATGGGACAAACTACGAGAAGGTATAAAATATTTGCAAACTACATATTTAACAGAAGTCTAAAGATCTAGGCTATATAAAGAACTCTAAGCCAGAAAAGAACAATCCAATAAGCAAGGGAAAAGATGTTCAACGTCCTTAACCATCAGGGAAATGGAAAACTAAAGCCATAGTATCAGGAGGGTGAAAATGAAATACCCATTCCTATCGAAAGATCAACATCCTGGTTGTGACTTTGTAGTATTCTTTGTCAAGATATTGCCATTGGGAGGAACCAGGTACAGGCTACACAGGATCTCTCTGTATAATTTCTTAAACAGTATGTGATTCTAACATGATCTCAATAAGAATCTGTATTAAAAAACAAAATAGCTGATAATAAATTCTGGCGATTATTTCTGCCTGCTCAACAGTTTATCTTCAAACTGTTTTTGTAATAGTGATTCTTAAATGGGTTACTATTTATATTAAGATAATGAAATTTAATTTCAGGACCTACATGCCATTATCAATGTTAATTCAATCAACTGGTTTTGACAGCGAGAGTTGAGAATGGTTTGAAGAAACAAAATAGTACAGGAGAAGAAAAAAAAGCAACAGAGAGTTCTGTCAGTGAAAATGGCAAAGTTAGGGACATTTGAAAATTCTAACAAGAACAAGAAAATTGGCAGCATCAGAATAAACTTTCTAAGAACTCTGGCAATCAACCAAAAGCTTGCAGCAATCCCCAAAAGCTTACAGCAATCCATGGAGTGTTAATTCATTTTTAAAAAGCTGAATCTCAACAAGAACAGTGAAATGTGTGGCATTTAACTTTTCTATTCTCATTCTCTTCTCTCCAGCTCTGTGACAGCACTATAACCAACAGCCCAGTCACAGTGAAAGCCAGCAGCCTGACAGGCAAAAGGGTGGCAGAACAATGCTGGAGCTCCCGGAAAGCCTAATTTCCAGAGAACTGTCTTTATCTGATGAGTGTGGTGAGTCCCAGTGAGGCCCCACCTGGAAGGCTATTTTTATTTGACCTGACTCAGAGCCTTGACCCTGGTAACAGTTGTCAAAAACCTTCAGGGGAAATTTTTTAAATCTGGCTGCAGAACAGTGTGGTAGATGACAGTTGGGCCAAACAATAAGCAGATCCAAAAGTTTAAAAGGAAAAGTTGGGAATAAGATGCCCACAGGGGCTGTAAAAAGTGTTGACACCTTCCTGCCAATCTAGAAGGTCCTGTGTACACATCGGGCTCTGGCTCTGCACGTGCTTAGAAGAAACCTGAGACATGCCTGAACTCTCACACCTGGGGCTGACCCCAGGCTTTGTGCGAACAGGAGGTGAAGGCTAAGGAACAGCTGTCAACTGCCTGGCTGAGTGTTCTGATGTGCCCCAACACACACATGTGCACGCAAATACACAGGCCTCTCAACAAAGACTGGGAGAATTACTGGTTCCAGGTTTTTAAGGAAATCTCTGTTCAATCATTAGATGACTACGAAGCTCACCACACGGAGACTTCAGGAGCCATGCACCACAAATAATATAGATATAAAATAACTTGTTCAGAAAGTCAATAAACAAACAGCAACAAAAACAACAACAAACCTTAGGGAGGGGAAAATCTAATTTCCAGAGTTGCCACCTTATATGTTAATTGTCCAGTTTTCAACAAAATATTGAGAGACATACAAAGAAACAAAAAAGTATAAAGGGACAAAAAGTATTTAATAGAAACTGCCCTTGAGAAAGCCCAGGTTTTAGGATTACTAAATAATTTAATTCAGCTTTTTAAATATATTCAAAGAACTAAAGGAAATGACGTCCAAAGAACTAAAAGTCTCACCAAATGGAGAACATTAAAGAGAGAAAGAAATATTAACATAACCAAATAGAAAAGCATAATAACTGAAATGAGCCCCTCCCACCGCCAAGCTTTCAAAGAAATGTAAAGAAACAAGAAGATATGGCTCATACATGGGAAAAAAGGCCCATCAACAGTAATGGTCCCTGAGAATAGGACTTACTAGAAGACTTTAAATAAGCTATTTCAAATATGTTCAAAGGAAAAAAGGAAACCACGTGCAAAACTAAAATATGAGAACAACGCTTCACCAAATAGAAAATATCAATAAAGAGAAAGAAATTGGAAAAAGCAAACAGAAATTCTGGACATAAAAGTACAATAACTAAAACAATTCATCAGAGGGGTTCAATAGCATATTTTGGCAGGCAAACGAAAGAATCAGCAAACTCAAAAATAGGTTGGTTAAGATTATCCAGTCTGGGAAATAGAAATAAAAATGAAGAAAAAGGAAAAAGTCTGAGTGATTACAAAACACATGAAGAGTATCACCATCTGTACAACAGGAGTCTCAGAAGAGGAGAGAAAAAGGCATGAAGAATATTTGAAGAATAGGTGGTATTAGTCCAAACTAAACTGTTACAAGTTGATGTTAATTGTAATTCTCACAACCATTAAAAAAAATTTTTTTAATTATTTAAAAAGTCTGAATTCAGACTAAGATAAAAATTGCTACTAGAGAAAAAAAGACATTTAATAATAATAAAGCGATTAATCCATTAAAATGACGTAATTATGAACATACACGAACCTAACGAGAGCTCCAAAATACAGGAAATAAAAACATACAGGATGAAGGGATAAAGAAGAAATTCAATAAAAATATTTGGAGAATTCAATATCCCACTTTCAAACAGGGGTAGAACTAGAGAGAAAGTCAATAAGAAAATAACAAGGAAATTTGAACTATACTAGAAACTATAGAGTCCTCTACCCAAAAATAGAATATACATTCTTCCCAAGTGTACATGGAACATTTTCCAGGATAGATCATGCTAGATGTTAGGTCATAAAACAATTCCAATAAATTTAAAAGGACTGGAGTCATACAAAGTACATTGTTCAACCACAATGGATAAGAAATTGCAATTAGAGGGAAATTTGGGAAAACTCAGAAAATATGTGGGTATTTAAAAAATACAATCCTTCACAGTCAGTGTGATAAATAAGAAGTGAGAAGGGGAACCAGAAAATATTTTGAAATAAAAAAGACACAAAATACTTTATGGGATATAGAAAAGGCAATACTAGAAGAAAATTTATAACCATTCATGCCTATATTAAAACAAAGACCTCAAATTAATAACTTAACCTACTATTTAAAGAGAAACTGGAAAACTAAAAATAACCCAAAGCAAGAAGGAAAGAAACAATACAGGTTGTTAGAAATATAGACCAGAAGAAAAAAAGAGAGGAAATTAATGAAAACAAAAGTTGGTTCTTTGAAAAGATTAACAAAATTGGTAAGGCTTTAAGCTAGGCCAACCAAGAAAAAAATAATGAATGAAACAGAGAGTGGAACAAAAGGCAGCAGAAACTTCTGCAGACTTAAACGTCCCTGTCTGACAGCTTTGAAGAGAGTAGTGCTTCCCCCAGCATGGAGTTTGAGATCTGAGAACGGATAGACTACCTCTTCAAGTGGGTCCCTGATCCCTGAGTAGCCTAACTGGGAGACACCTCCCAGTAGGGGCTGACTGACACCTCATACAGCTGGCTGCCCCTCTGAGATGAAGCTTTCAGAGGAAGGACCAGGCAGCAACATTCGCCATTCTGCAATATTTGCTGTTCTGCAGCCTCTGCTGGTGATACCCAGGCACACAGGGTCTAGAATGGACCTCCAGCAAACTCCAATAGACCTGCAGTTGAGAGTCCTGACTGTTAGAAGGAAAACTAATAAACAGAAGGACATGCACACCAAAAACCCATCTGTACGTCACCATCATCATAGACCAAGGTAGATAAAACCACAAACATGGGGAGAAACCAGAGCAGAAAAGCTGAAAATTCTAAAAAACAGAGCACCTCTTCTCCAAAGGAACGCAGCTCCCCGCCAGCAACGGAACAAAGCTGGATGGAGAACGACTTTGACGAGTTGAGAGAAGTCTTCAGACAATCGGTAATAACAAACTTCTTCGAGCTAAAGGAGGATGTTCGAACCCATCACAAAGAATTTAAAAATCTTGAAAACAGATTAGGCGAATCACTAACTAGAATAAACTGTGCTGAGAAGACCTTAAATGACCTGATGGAGCTGAAAACCATGGCACGAGAACTACATGACACATGCACAAGCTTCAGTAGCCGATTTGATCAAGTGGAAGAAAGGATATCAGTGATTGAAGAGCAAATCAGGCGAGAAGTTACGTTTAGAAAAAAAAGAGTAAAAAGAAAAGAACAAAGCCTCCAAGAAATATGGGACTATGTGAAAACACCAGATCTACATCTGACTTGTGTACCTGAAAAGTGAAGGGGAGAATGGAACCAAGATGGAAAACACTCTTCAGGATATTATTCAGAACTCCCGAACCTAGCAAGGCAGGCCAACATTCAAATTCAGGAAATAGAACGCCACAAAGATACTCCTCGAGAAGAGCAACTCCAAGACACATAATTGTCAGATTCACCAAAGTTGAAATGAAGGAAAAAATGTTAAGGGCAGCCAGAGAGAAAGGCTGGGTTACCCACAAAGGAAAGCCCATCACACTAACAGCAGATCTCTCGGCAGAAACTCTATGAGCCAGAAGAGAGTGAGGGCAAATATTCAACATTCTTAAAGAAAAGAATTTTGAAGCCAGAATTTCATATCCAGCCAAAATAAGCTTAATAAGGAGAAATAAAATCCTTTACAGACAAGCAAATGATGAGAGATTCTGTCACCACCAGGCCTGCCTTACAAGAGCTCCTGAAGGAAGCACTAAACATGGAAAGGAAGAACCAGTACCAGTCACTGCAAAAACATGCCAAATTGTAAAGACCATCAATGCTAGGAAGAAACTGCATCAACTAATGAGCAAAATAACCAGCTAACATCATAATGACAGGATCAAATTCACACATAACAATATTAACCTTAAATGTAAATGGACTAAATGCTCCAGTTAAAAGACACAGACTGGCAAACTGGATAGAGTCAAGACCCATCAGTGTGCTGTATTCAGGAGACCCATCTCACATGCAGAGACACACACAGACTCAAAATAAAGGGATGGAGCAAGATCTACCAAGAAAATGGAAAACAGAAAAAAGCAGGGGTTGCAATCCTAGTCTCTGATAAAACAGACATTAAACCAACAAAGATCAAAAGAGACAAAGGCGGCCATTACATAATGGTAAAGGGATCAATTCAATAAGAGCTAACTATCCTAAATATATATGCACCCAATACAGGAGCATCCAGATTCATAAAGCAAGCCCTTAGAGACCTACAAAGAGACTCAGACTCCCACACAATAATAATGGGAGACTTTAACACCCCACTGTCAACATTAGACAGATCAACAAGACAGAAAGTTCACAAGGATATTCAGGACTTGAACTCAGCTCTGCACCAAGCGAACCTAACAGACATCTACAGAACTCTCCACCCCAAATCAACAGATTATACATTCTTCTCAGCAACACGTCACACTTATTCCAAAATTGACCACATAATTGGAAGTAAAGTACTCCTCAGCAAATGTAAAAGAACAGAAAATATAACAAACTGTCTCTCAGACCACAGTGCAATCAAACTAGAACTCAGGATTAAG
>NW_012117599.1:1913782-1914227 GCF_000951035.1 Colobus angolensis palliatus
GCCAGGGCAATCAGGCAGGAGAAAGAAATAAAGGGTATTCAATTAGGAAAAGAGGAAGTCAAATTGTCCCTGTTTGCAGATGACATGATTGTATACTTAGAAAACCTCATTGTCTCAGCCTAAAATCTCCTTAAGCTGATAAGCAACTTCAGCAAAGTCTCAGGATACAAAATCAATGTGCAAAGATCACAAGCAATCTTATACATCAATAACAGACAAACAGAGAGCCAAATCATAAGTGAACTCCAACTCAAAATTGCTTCAAAGAGAATAAAATACCTAGGAATCCAACTTACAAGGGATGTGAAGGACCTCTTCAAGGAGTACTACAAACCAGTGCTCAATGAAATAAAAGAGGACACAAACAGCAGGGCACGGTGGCTCATACCTGTAATCCCAGCACTTTGGGAGGCCGAGATGTGCGGATCATGAGGTCAAGAGATCG
>NW_012117599.1:1919565-1968881 GCF_000951035.1 Colobus angolensis palliatus
ATTATAAATCATGCTGCTATAAAGACACATGCACACGTTACATTTATTGCGACACTATTCGCAATAGCAAGGACTTGGAACCAACCCAAATGTCCATTAATGATAGACTGGATTAAAAAAATGTGATACATATACACCATGGAATACTATGCAACCATAAAAAAGGGTGAGTTCATGTCCTTTGCAGGAACATGGATGAAGCTGGAAACCACCATTCTGAGCAAACTATCGCAAGGATAGAAAACCAAACACCACATGTTCTCACTCATAGGTGGGAACTGAACAATGAGAACACTTGGACACAGGGTAGGGAACATCACACACCGGGGCCTATCATGGAGTGGGGGGAAGGGGGAGGGATAACATTAGGAGAAACACCTAACGTAAATGACAAGTTAACGGGTGCAGCATACCAACATGGCACACGTATACATAGGTAACAAACCTGCACGTTGTGTACATGTACTCTAGAACTTAAACTATAATTAAAAAAGAAAAATAAAAAAAAAATTACAAAAAAAAAGGAACAGGGAGCATTACTACTAATACTACAGAAAGAAATGAACTTCCCAACATTGCAGTAAAAGGAATTAAAAGAGAACATGATAAACAACTATACACAAATTAGATAGCCTACACAAAATGAACAAAGAACTAGAAAGACACAAATTACTGAAATTAAATCCAGAATAAACAGAAAATCTCAACAAACCTAATTAGTAATCCAAGTTTCCTGCGAAGAATAGCCTAGGGACAGGTGGCTTCACTGATAAATTCTACTAAACATTTAAAGAAGATTAAAACATATCCTTCACAAACTTTTTTTTAAAAAAGCACACAGAAGGACAAAAAATAGGCTGGGCATGGGGAGCAGCTGTAATCCCAGCACTTTAGGAGGCCAAGACTGAAGGATCATTTGAGCCTAGGAGTTCAACACCAGCCTAGGAGTTCAACACGGCAACACACCATGGCTACCAAAAAAAAAAAAAAGAGCTGGGTGTGGTGGTGCATGCCTGTATTCCCATTACTGAGGAGTTTGAGGCAGAAAGACTGCTTAAACCCAGAAGTCTGAGGTGACAGCGAGCCATGACTGTACCACTGCACTCCAGCCTGGGCAACAGGGCAAGACCCTGTCTCTAAAACATTTTACATAACAAAAATTTTATAACTCAAGAGAAAAAACATCACGTTCCAAATTATTATATGAAGCAATTCATACCCTGATACCTAAATCAGACACAGTCATCACAAGAAAAGGAAACTACAGATACCCTTATGAATGTGGATATAAAAATTCTCAACAAAATACAAGCAAACCGTATCTAGCAACATATACAGAGGATTATACATCTCAAATAAGTACAAGACTTACACACTTTGAACTACAAAGCATCACTGAAAAAAATTTTCAAGACCTAAATAGAAAGATATCTGGTATTCATAAGCTAGAATACTTAATAATGTTAAAACGGTAATATTCAGATACAACGCAATCTTTTCAAAATCTCACTTTGCTCTTTTGCAAATCGACAAGCAGCTCTCGAAGTTCATAAGAATATTCAAGAACAGTGAGAACGATTTTGAAAAAGAAGACAATGGAGGACTCAAAACTTCCTGATTTCAAAACTTACCTACAAAGTTACATTAATCAAGACAGAACAGTACTGGAATAAAGGTAAACCTTATCAAGGCTGGGCACAGTGGCTCACGCCTGTAATCCCAGCACTTTGGGAGGCCAAGGCAGGCAGATCATAAGGTCAAGAGGACCATCCCGGTCAACATGCTGAAACCCCATCTCTAATAAAAATACAAAAATTAGCTGGGCATGGTGGTGTGTGCCTGTAGTCCCAGCTACCTGGGAGGCTGAGGCAGAAGAACTGCTCGAACCTGGGAGGCGGAAGTTACAGTGAGCCAAGATTGTGCCACTGCCCTCCAGCCTGGCAACAGAGCAAGACTCAAGTCTTAAAAAATAATAATAAAAAAAAGCAAATAGAACAGATCAAATAGAATATAACTGAGAGTCCAGAAACAAAGGAAATTGTATATTTTAGTCTTCCATTTATAGGAAATGTCCAGAATAGGCAAAAAGAATCTAGATTAGCAGCTGTCAGGGGCTGTGAAGGAATAGGGTGTGACTCCTATTGTGCAGAGGGTTTCTTTTTGGGGTGATGGAAATATTTTAATATTTTGGAATGAGACAATTGGCCTCGCATTTATGGCCAATTGATTTCGGCACTCAATTGATGAAAGCCAAGACAACTCAGAGGAGACAAGAACAATCTTTTCAACAAATGGTACTGGAATAACTAGATGCCTGCTTGAAAAAGAATGAGGATGGACCCTACCTAACCACATATGCAAAAATTAACTCCAGAAGGAACAAAGAACTCAGTGTAAGAGATAACGCTATAAAACTTTTAGAAGACAACATAGATGTAAATCTTCATAACCTCTGATGAGGCAATGGTTTCTTAGCTAGAATGGGTAAGCAAAGACAGCACAGATAAATTAGACTTTATCAAAATTAAAACAGTTTGTGCTTCAAAGGGCACTATCAACAAAGTGAAAAGACAACCCATAGGATGGGAGAAAATTTCTGCAAATGATGTATCTGATAAGAGATACACACAGAGAATATAAAAAGAACTCTTGCAATGAATAAAAGACAAACCTCCCAATCAAAAAATGGACAAGGAATCTGAATAGACATTTCTCCAAAGATACACACATGGACAATAATACACACACACACACACACGAAAAGACACTCAAAACCAGTTCTCAGAGAAATGTTAATCAAAAGCAAAACAACATACTGCTTCATAAACACAAGGATGGCTGTAATAAAAAAGACAACAGTAAGCGCTGACGAGGATGTGGAGACACTGAAAACTCCTAAGTTGCTGGTGGTAACATAAAATGGAGCAGCCACATTGGAAAACAGTTTGGTAGTTACTCAAAAAAATAAATACGAAGTTACCATACAACATACCAATTGCACTCTTATGTATATACATAAGAAAACCAAAAATATTCGTGCAAACAAAAGTGTTCATAATAGCATTGTTCATGATAGTCAAAAATGAAAACAACCCGAATGTCCACTGACTAATGAACAGTTAACAAAATGTGGTAAACCCATTTAATGGAGTATTTTTCAACCACAACAAAAAGGAACGAAGTACTGACACAAAGCTCACAGACGAATCTTGAGGATGAATGCTAAGTGAAAGCAGCCAGATACAAAGGGCCATATATTTTAGTATTCCATTTATAGGAAATGTCCAGAATAGGCAAAAAGAATCTAGATTAGCAGCTGTCAGGGGCTGTGAAGGAATAGGGTGTGACTCCTATTGTGCAGAGGGTTTCTTTTTGGGGTGATGGAAATATTTTAATATTTTGGAATGAGACAGTTGTGATGGTTGTACAAGTCTATGACTATACTTCAAAAATCCACTAAATTATACACTTTAAAAGGTGAACTATGATATGGGAAATTGTATCTCAATATTTTAAAAGTCAGCAACAGCAAAAAGCGTGTTTTTGTGTTCTATTCCCTAAATCCTTTCTAAAATGTTTATCTACATGGTATTTTAAATACTGTGTAACCACAGGACAAAACGTAATCTCTGCCCCACAAGAGCTTTAAGCTTACAGTTCTTTCATGGATACAAATTCATTCCTTAGATTGTGCACGGGGAGGAGAAAACAGCAAATGATAAAGCAAGCGGGTCAAACTGTCAACAGCCAGTCAATCTGGGTAAAGAATATGAGTGTTTTTGACTATTTTCATTCTTAAAAATTTTCTGAAAGTTTGAATATATGCCACACAAAAATTTGAAAAAAGAAAACCACTACTGCAAGACTTCTAAAAATCTCAACGTTTGAACACGTTCACTCTTTTAAAAGGATATACATCAAGCGATTGTAAATTCACTTAAATTATGCTAAGTTGGAAATACTGATTACAGAGGAGGCTGGTATCCTTACTGTAGCCACAGATTAAATGTGCCAAGAATAAGCTGCTGACATGTCTGTGACTACAGTGGTATTACAGCTTTCTTAAAACACTCAGTTAAAAAAAACAAAAAAACACTCAGTTAAAATGATACTTCTGCCAACACAGCTATTGTGCAAGGGATTTTCACCTTGCATTATATCTTGTAATATAATATTTATGATTGGAAATACGGTATATCCATACAGTTACCTACACTGCATACCCTTAATCTGTAAGATCACATTCTAAATATTAGATAAGTAATCCATATCCTTTTTATAGAAAAAGAAAAGAAATAATAAAGAATATAAATCAATAAAGTAGAAAGCAGAAAACAGAGAAAAATCAAAGGAAACACAAGTTTTCTGTTTGGGAAGATTACCAAAATTGATAAACATCTAGCCAGTCAGTTTGAAAAAAGAGAAGCCAGGTACTGTGAACATAAGAAATGACAGACTGAATATGACTACACCTTTCTACAAACATTAGAAGACTAATCAGCAAATATAATTAACAACTCCTAGTTTATGATACGGACATATTCCTTCAAAGACTCAAAATACCAAAGGTCACTCACGAAAAACTAGCTAACTTGAATAGGCTTATATATACTTAAGAAATTTATTTTGTAGTTAAAATCTTCTCACAAAGATAACTCCAGGATTAGATAGATTCAATGATGAGTTCTCCCAAATATTTAAGGGGGGAAAAAAAAAATCGTACGCAAACTCTCCCAGAAAACAGTAGAAACTCTCCAACTCATTTTACGAAGCCAGCATCACTCTGTTCCCCAAAACAAATAAAGGTATTAAAACAAAAAAATTACAGACCAATTTCACATCTTATTACAGATGCAAAAAGTCTTATCAAAATTTCAGCAAATGTAATCCGTCAATGCATAAAAAAGATAAAAACACCATGACCAAGTGGAATTTATGCCAGGAATGAAATACTGTTTAAATATTAAAAAAATACTTCAACATATAAGACTTAAAAAACAAAAATAATCATTTCAAAAAAGAGAAAAAACATTGGACAAAATTCATCATCCATTCACGATAAAAGATCTTGGCAAATGGGCACAAAAAGAACTTCCTTAAGCTGATAAAAGGCATATACAAAAGATATACAGCTATCATCAGACTTAATGGTGAAAGAATAAATACTTTCCATTTAAGATTAGAACAATATAAGATTGTTCCTTCTTACCAGTCCTATTTAACATCATAGTGAAAGAATGAATGAAGGTAAGAAGGCAATCTTCGTGCCAATAAAATGCAAAGAAAATAAAGTATGTAGACAGGAAAAGAGAAAATAAAACTGTCTTTAGACATGGACATAATACCACAATTTTTTTGATTCTGGTAGAATTTTTACAGGTGTACAGGATATAAGAAAGTAGTAAGATTAGGAAAGTAGCAGAACACAAGGCCAACATATAAAAATCAATCATATTTCTAATAACAGCAAGGAACAATTGGAAAATAAAAAACCAAAACCATTTACAATTGCATCAAAATACTAAGAGATATTTTTGACAAAAGACAGCTGGAAGAAATTAAAGAACACGTAAATAAACAGAAAGATATACCATGTTCATGCATCAAAAGAACTGATATTGTTACAGCAATTTTCCCCAAATTGATCTAGACAGTAAATACAATTCCAATCAAGCTTTTGTAAAAATTTACAAGATGATTCTAAAATTTATACAGAAAAGCAAAGGACCCAAAATAGTAAAAAGAATTTTGAAAAAGAAGAACAAGATTGGAGGACTCAACACTGCCTGATTTAAGACTCAAAATCACAGTAATCAAGATGGTATAAAATTGACACAGATAATAGATGTGTGAAATAGAACAGAGACTCCAAAAGTAGACCCCCACATATATGGTCAACTGATTGCGACGGGGTGCCAAGGCAATTCAGTTGGGGAAAAATAATCTTTTCAGTAAGTCATGTTGGTACAAATAAATAGCCACATGGGAAAGAAAAACAAGAGAATCTGGATGCTTCAAAATTTACAAAAATCAACTTGAAATGAGTAACAGAATTTATGTAAAAGCTAAAATTCTAAAGTTCCTAGAAATCAACACAGGGGAAAATTTTAGTGATCTTGAGTTTGGCAAAGACATTCTTAAGTAGGATACAAAAAAAAGAATCTTGAACTATAAAAGAAAGAAAAGATGAACTGAGAGGTGGATTAAAATTTAATTTTTTTTAGCTTTTACTCCTCAAAAGACACTGTTACAAAAGTAAAAATACAAGCCACAGACTGGAAATAATATTTGCAAAACACTTATCTGACAAAGGACTTGTATCCAGAATATGTAAATAACTGTTACAACTAAGTAAGAAAACAAACAGCTCAATTTAAAAAAACACAAAAAAGATGTGAACAAACATTTAAGCAAAGACAACATGAATAGCACATGAAATAAGAGGCACATGAAAAGATGCTCAAGATCCTTAGTCATTAGGAAAACAAAAATTAAAACACCAGGAGACCCCACTACATAACCACTAAAATGATTAAGATGAAAACTTACTATATCAAGTGTTGGCAAGGATGTGGAGGAAGTGGAACTGTAATACACTGGTAATGGTAATATCAAGTGGTGCAACCACTTTGGAAAACGTGTTTCTGAAAAAGTTGAACATATAACCCACCAGACATTCGATTTCTAGGTATTTGCCCAACTGAAATGAAATGTATGTGTGAATGAAAATGAAAGACTTGTACATGAATATTTAGGGAAGCTTTATTTGTAATAGCTCAAAAGAGGAAATGACTCACACTGCCATCAATGCGTGGGTGGATAAACAAATTGTGATAGGGCAACACAGTGGAACACTATGCAGCAGGAAAACAGTCAAACAGGCAACATTAGAGACGAATCTAAAAATAATTATGCTGAGTGAAAGAAGGGAGACAACAGGAGAGTAAATACTGCATGATTCTGCTTATACCAAGTTTTATAATATGCAAACTAATCTAAGTGACAGAAAGCAGAACTGTTGCCTGGGATGAGGAAGGGAGGTGGGAAAATTCTACAAAGGATCACAAGGAAACAGAGAGTGCATAAGTTCACACAATCTTCACTATGGTAATAGTTTCACATGGGCCATCACTCAAACTGTACACTTTAAATGTGTGCAGTTTAATGTACATTAATTATACCTCAATAAATTTGTTCATTAAAAGTCAAGGCCAGGTGCAGTGGCTCATGCCTGTAATCCCAGCACTTTGGGAGGCCGAGGCAGGAGGATCACGAGGTCGGGAGATCGAGCCATTCTGGCTGATACGGTCAAATCCCGTCTCTACTAAAAAAAAATACAAAAAAATTAGCTGGATGTGGTGGCAGGCACCTGTAATCCCAGCTACTCGGGAGGCTGAGGCAGGAAAATGGCACGAACCCGGGTGGTGGAGCTTGCAGTGAGCCAAGATCACACCACTGCACTCCAGCCTGGGTGACAGAGCGAGACTCCGTCCAAAAAAAAAAGGTCAATATTTACTTTTACACCCCACACAGGGCTTGCTTCCTTTGGTTACTTTTATACAATAGCTTTTGAAGGATTCCAAATCATCATCTTACATCAACTACATGAAGGCCTTACTCCAAAATGGCAACCATTTTCCTTGTCTTATTTCTTGTACCTGGAAATCCAACTGACCTATTATTATTAAATCCTCCTACTGAGAAACACATCACTATGTCTTGTGAGGATGATGGCTACTAATCTCATTACGTGTCTTTCTTACAGAATATCCAAAATTTCAGCACAAGACAAAAAATAAAAATACATCTATATATATAGATACCTTATCAAGCCAATATTTAACCACTTCATTAAAGCAGTGAATGGAAAAAAGTATTTCCCAATGAAAAGTGTTTGCAAGGCTTTATAGTCTACATTTTTGTCTGTATGATAGTTAAAATAATTAACTACAATCAAAAATGCATACATATATAAAGATTCAAAAAGCTATGTACCTAAGATGTGTGTGCTCTACTGATGATAAGCTACATTTTCATTTAAAAACAGTCAAAGTTTGAAGACAGCAGTGCTGTGTTTCATGGACATTCCACCTTTCCTCTCCCTGACCATCCTTGTGGCTTCTGTAGCCCCAGTCCTCTCTCCAGTATGCCATGATCCTGATGTCCCTCAAGTTGCCTCTCCCCCTGCTAGCAGCTCTACACTCTGTGGCAAAGAGCATCAGGATAGGGTCTCTTCACAGGATATTCCCCTTCGGGCAGCAACAGAGTGGGAAAGCAGTTAACATCAGTGACTTAGAAATAACGTGTTTTTTTTTTTTTTTTTTTTTTTTTTTTTTTTTTTAAGATTGCAGGCTTCTCAGAAATCATGTAGAAGAAGTCGAACGAGTTCAGAGCCAGAACTAGGGCATGGGTCTGCTGATTCCAAGACTCCAGCATTCACCACATCTGCATTCTGATTTATCAGCTCAAGATTCCAGTCTAGTTTCTCCACACTGTGGAATTAAAAACTGCTCCGCCATCCACTTGTAACCAAAGATGACTAAGATTTTAGCCAATAAGGATTAAAAGGGGGAAAACAAGCTTAGTTTCCAGGTACTAATATCCTTTTAATAGCCTAAATTTGCAGTAAAGAAAGTACAAAAGCTGGAAATAGCCAACAAACCAAGAGGAACTCATTTCCTATAGAACACACACACGGTTAATTTTAGGGATTTACCAGAGTTGCACATTTTAAAGTTAAAATGACAGAACTAGAGAACAGAAGCAGAGAGCAGAATAAGCCCACAGTTCACTGATAGTGCAGATCACATTCAGCACAACCAGACATATTGTAATAGGGGGAGAAAAAAACCCTTTAAGCGAAAAGCAAGGACTTAAGGAAGTTAGAAAAACAAGGAGTCAGTTAGGTTTGGTGTGTAGGTTCTGGTCTACTTTAGTAGTCTGTAGTTCCAAAGACAATTGAGTTTTGTAAGCCCCTGTGATGGTAACATGTGCCTGCTTCATTCTTCTAGCTCTCCGGAGCTCCCACTGGACAGCTTCTGGTGCCACACAGAGGGGCGGAAGGCACATCCCTAGGCTGTACAGTACGATGAGGCCAGTGGGTAGGGGACTGCCAGACCTGAGGGATGAATAACAGCATTTCCCGTGGCTCGTTCCACGGTCACCTCCCTGGTAAGCTTCTCACTCTGTCTCTGCTGGGCCACTGTTGTGGGCAGACTAGGCCTGCCACTGCCGCTGAGTAAAATTTCTCATTGGCAGGTCCCTCCTGGGCTTCCCTTTTCCTGATCCTTTGGCCAGAGAGGACAAGGTTTTCTGTTTTTTGTTTTCGTTGCTGTCTATGCCTGTTGGCAATTTCAAGTTGTACTCCACTCCAGTCTGGGATACATGTGCAAAAAACACAAACACACATACACACCTCCCACCACCACCCCGCAACACACAGTGTTTTTCAAGTCCTAAAGTCCTCTAGCCAGTTCACCCTCTTTCCACCTTTTAGAGTCCTTTAATACCATACAGGATCAGTGAACTTGGAGACAGATCTAAAGAGCTGTTCAATCTGGGCCGGGTGCAGTGGCTCACACCTGTAATCCCAGTACTTCGGGAGGCCGAGGCGGGTGGATCACGAGGTCAGGAGTTCAAGACCAGCTTGACCAATATTATGAAACCCCGTCTCTACTAAAAATACAAAAATTAGCCAGGCATGGTGGCACACGCCTGTAATCCCAGCTACTTGGGAGACTGAGGCAGGAGAATTGCTTGAACCTGGGAGGCAGAGGATGCAGTGAGCCAAGATTGCGCCACTGCACTCCAGCTTGGGTGACAGCGCAAGACTCCATCTCAAAAAAAAAAAAAAAGAGTTGTTCAGTCTGAACAGCTGCAGAAAAAAAAGGCTAAAACAAAAAAATGAACAAAGCCTCAGGGACCTGCAGGGCAATAATGAAAAATCTAACACTAGGAGAGGAGAAAAAATGTGAGGCTGCGGGAAGATCTGAAAGGTTAATAAAGAAAAACTTCCCAAATTTGGTGAAAGACATAAACTTACAGAGTGAATTCCAGATAGGATAAACCCAAAGAAATTCATATCGAGACACATCATGAACTTCTGAAAACTAAAGAAAAAAAGTCTTAAAAGAAACCAAGAAAAATGACACATTGCCAATACTAGAACACTAATTCGAATTGGTGTTCAGTCTGAAACCATTAAATTGCAAAAGAAGCTGCACATTTCTTAAATGCTGAAATGTTTAAGAACTGAAATATAAGTACTGTCAATTGTGTGGGCCCAGCACAGTAGCTCATGCCTATAACCCCAGCACTTTGGGAAGCTGAAGCGGGAGAGCCACTTGAGCCCAGGAGCTTGACACCAGCCTGGGCAACAGAGTGAGACCACATCATTACAAAAGAATTTTGAAAATTAGCTGGGCATGGTGGTGTGCATATGTAGTTTCAGCTACTCAGGAGGCTGAGGTGGGAGGATTGCTTGAGCCCAGGAGGTGAAGGCTGCAGTGAGCCATGATTGTGCCACTCACTGTACTCCAGCCTGGGTGACAGAGTGAAACCCTGTCTCATTAAAACAAAAACAAAACAAACAAAAAAACAACAGAAAACTGTTAAGTATGAATGCTATAACCAGCAAAGCTATCCTTCAAAAAAGAAAGTAACAAACACATCAGCATATTAAAAACTTGGTCACTTCCAAGCCTACCCTTACAGAAGATCTAAAGGAATATCTTCAAAAAGAAAGAAAATACTAAAAGGCAGCTTGGAATTTCATAAAGGAAACAAAAACAAAGGAGGGGTAAATACAAGAGACCATCCTTTTCCATCAAGTTTCTTAAATCATACTGATGGTTGAACCAAACTTAACATCTGTTGTGCTCAATGTATGGAGACGAAATAACTTCGGAAAATTACAATTCAAAAAACAGGGAAGGCAAAGAGACCTTAAAGAAAGTCAGATTTTAATACTATACTCAAAGTGGTAAAACACTCATACCAGTAGGCCGTGATACGTTATATATGCATACTGTAATGAGTAGAATCACTAGGAAGAATGCACAAAACAATATATCCTAAAACAGTACAAATAAAACAAGATAGAATCCTTAAAAAAAAAGTTAAAGTGACCCAAAAGATGACAAGAAAAATGAAGTGAGAAATAAGAGGGGGAAAAAAAACAAACTAGAATGGCAGACTTATGCTCTAACATAAGCACTTTAAATACATAAATGGTCTAAACACATCAATTAAAAGGCAGATTAACTGGCAGAGTGGAATATACAAAATCCAACTACATACTGTCTAATACAAACTTATTTCAAACACATCAGTCTTACATAAAAGGTTGTTAAAAGATACATCATGCTAACATCATTTTTTAAAAACAGGTATAGCTATGTTAACACAGATAAGGCAGATTTCAGAGAAAAGAAAATTACTAGAGACAAAGACATTTACATAACGATACTTTAAAAATCAACCCATCAATAAAAAAATACTGCTTCTAAATGTAAATGCACCAAACAATAGAGTTGCAAAATAATAAAACAAAAACTGATACAGCTAAATTATAGGTGGGGACTTCAACGCTTCACTGTCAGCAACTGGTAGAACTAAAAGAAAATTAGCAAAGACAGAAAAGAACTGAACAACAATCAACCAACAGGACCTGAAAGACATTTCTTGAACACTCCACCCTACAACAGAATATTCATTCCCTTTAAGCTACCGTGGACCATGTACCAGAATAGACCATACCTTGGGTCATAAAACAAACCCCAACTATTTTAAAATAATTAAAATTATTCCATTTTCCAACTATAATGTTGGTGAACCTTAAGTTCTTATGATTTCCAATCACAATGTAATCAGACTAGAAATCAGGAACAGAAACACAACACAGAAATCTTCAAACACTTCTGCATAACACACTTCTGAACAAATCATTGATCAAAAAGCAATAGAACAGCAAAAAATACATATATGTAAATAAAAATAAAAATGCAAAATATCAAAAAACAGTTCTGACCGAAACACTCACATCACAGTGATGCTCATGTTAGAAAAGAGGAAATGGTCTCACATTAATAATCTCTGTCCCTTACTTTAAGAAACTAGAAAAAGTAGAGCAAAATAAATCCAAAGCAAGTAGAATGAAAATTATGAAAACAAGAACAGAAACCAATGAAATTGAAAACAGGAAAATAACAACAAAAATCAATGAAATCAAATACTGGTTCTCTGAAAAAGAATCAAAATCGAAAAGCCTCTAGCAAGACTGACACAAAAAGGTGAAGACACAAAGCACAACCATCAGGAATGAAACAAGGGACAGCTTCATGCTATAGCCATTAGAAGATTACCAAGGACATAGAATGAATAACTTAATGCTCATAAATTTGACAACTTTGAAAATATGGACCAATTCCGCAAAAATCACTAACTACCAAAACTCAGCCAAGATGAAGGCGATGGCCTGCATATACCCATAACCATTAAAGACAATGAATTTGTGAAGAGAAAGATCTCAGCCAGGCGCAGGGGCTCATTCCTGTAATCCCAGCACTTTGGGAGACGAAGGTGGGTGGATCACCTGAGGTCAGAAGTTCGAGACCAGCCTGACCAACATGGTGAAACCCCATCTCTACTAAAAATACAAAAAAATTAGCCAGGCGTGGTGGCGTGCGTCTGTAGTTCCAGCTACTGGGGAGGCTGAGACAGGAGAATTGCTTGAACCTGGGAAGCAGAAGTTACAGTGAGCTGAGATCACGGCATTGCACTCCAGCCTGGGTGACAAGAGTGAAACGCCATCTCAAAAAAAAAAAAAAAAAAAGAGAAAGATCTCCAAAAAAGAAATTCCCAGGCCAAAATGGTTTTACTGGAAAATTTTACCAAACATTTAAAAAAGAATTAGGGCCAATTTTACATAATCTATTTTAAAAAAACAGAAGAAAGAATATTTCCTAAAATGAAGCTAGTGTATTACTCTGACACCAAAGCTAGACAAAACCATTGCAAAAATTTTTTAAAAACTATAGACCACTATCCCTTATTAACTTAGGTGCAAAAACCCTCAAATAAATACTAGCAAACTGAATCTAGTAATACAGGAAAAGGACTATACACCATAAGTAGAATGTATCCAACATATGCAAGACTGAATAAACATTTGAAAAAAATGGAATCAAATATACTAATAAATAACAAAATCATATGATGTCAATTGATGCAAAAAAAAAAAATCATTTGACAAAATCCACCATCCCATCATGATACAAATTCTCACTAAAATAGGCACAAACTGGAACTTCCTTTACATGACAAAGAGCATCTGCAAAAATCTACACCTTAATGGTGAAAGAATGGTTTTCCCCAAGACTGGGAAAACGTGATCCACAAATTTTTTTTCAGCACAGTACTAGAAATTGTAAGACACTGCAATAAGGCAAGGAAAATAAAATGCACACAGATCAGGAAGGAAGAACAAAACTGTCCCTACAGGCAAATGATATGATGGTTTACATGGAAAATCCAAAGGAACCTGTAAAAATCATCTAAAACTTCTAGAATAAGTAAGTTCAGCAAGGAAGCAGGATATGAGATTAACACACAAAAATCAGTAACATTTCTATATACTAACAATGAACATATGGAAACCAAAAAATAAAAAACAAAACATTATATACTAACAATGAACATATGGAAACCAAAAAATAAAAAACAAAACACCATTTACAATCACTCCGGAAAGTGAAATACTTGCAATCACTCCAGAAAGTGAAAGCTATGTACAGGATCTATACACTAAAAAATTTTAATGCTGATTTAAAAAAGAAAACCTAAATAAATTAACATATATAATAAGTACTTAAGATAGTAAAAATGTCACTTCTCCCAGAATATACAGGTTTAATGCAATTCCTATCAATATCTCAGCAACATATTTCATACACATAAACTAGCTTATTCTAAAATTTGCAAGGAAAAGTATACACCCTAAAATAGTCAAAACAATCTTGAGAAATAAGGAAAAAGTGACAGAAATTATTCTCCCCAATATTAAGGTAGAGTAAGAGTAAGGGTAGTATTATTCTACTAATAGAGTACCTGAGACAGTGTGACATTGTCAAAGGGACATGCACAGACTAATGGAATAGAACAGATGACCCACAAAGAGAGCCACACAAATATGCCCAACTGATTTTGATACAAGTATGAATATAATTCACTGGAGGAATTTTTTCAATATTCAATAAACGGTGCTAGAGCAACTGGACATCCACAAGCCAAACAGTGCTTATATGTTTTTCAATACAAATACAAAAATATTTTTGTATCTCGGAACCAGCTTGCTAAATGGAAATGTGAAATAGTTACTATGGCCCATCAGATAATTTCTTGATTATACAGAGAACAATTATATTTTTACTCCATTCTTTAACCCACGTGGTATTGATCTCCTGTTACTCTGATCAAAGTTTCAGCGTACAAATTAAAGTTTCGATTTTTTTTTCCAGGAAGGTTTATAAATAACAGGTCATACTCCAAAGTGGTAAAAGAAAAAAAAAATACTTAAAAGTCTGGAAAATTTTCTGGGGCATATGAGTAACTGGGGTAAAAAGAGAAAAATTTATGTCAAAGTGAGAATGTGTTATATATAAATATTTTAAAATATTTCTCTTTTTTCATTAAGGAGTCTAAACTAGATTTTTTTTTTTTTTACTATAAACATGACTTTTGTAAATACATGGTCCAAAAATCTGATTCATTATTAGTCTTTAATACCTTATTCCTCACCTCTGACATAAATTTTAAGTTAAAAAATTATCCAACTGTGGCTGGGCATGGTGGCTCATGACTGTAATTCCAGCACTTTGGGAGGCCGAGGCGGGTGATCACTTGAGGTCAGGAGTTCGAGACCAGCCTGGCCAACATGGCGAAATCCCGTCTGTACTAAAAATACAAAAATTAGCCGGTGTGGAGGTGTGTGCCTGTAATCACAGCTACTCGGGAGGCTGAGGTAGGAGAATAGCTTGAACACGGGAGGCAGAGGTTGCAGTAAGCCAAGATCGCACCACTGAACTCCAGGCTGGGCAACAGAGTGAGACTCCATCTCAAAAAAAAAAAAAAAAAAAAATTATCCAACAGCAATAATTTTTTAAATGAAGGTGAATGTTTGAATAAATATGAGACTTTGTATAAAAAGAAAAAAACTGAAAGACACCAAATTTGGCAAGTTCTAAACACAGTAATGTTTACATAAAAAGAAGCAAAAAAACAAAAATTTTGGTGTGCCCAGTACTTAATGATTTACACATATACAAATTTTAACATTACTATGAATTTTAGTTTATTATTTTTAAAATTTAGTCACATGTTTTACTTTTGATTACATACATATGAAACAACATTATAGATTTTATTTTTCCCCCTCTACTAACTAGGCACAAATTTTAATGTACCTCTAGTCTGTCCTGGTTTGCTCCGAAGTTGAAGGGATCCTATGTTGGTGCTGCCCACTGACTATAAACAGAAGGAACCAGCTAACTCACAGGACGGGGAGAGGCAAGGCTATTTCATGATCTCATTGTGGGGTGAGTCAAACCTAAACTTAAAAAAAAGAAACAAGTTATCTCTTCAAGAAGACATTAGTTTTTTTTTTAAAAAAAAAAGAAAAAAAATGTGCTCAAGTGTTAGAATTTCTATTCCCAAAGGACGTAAGTTTCCTGTTTTGAAAACATGCTGGAAAGCTTATGCCTATTGTCATGGCTGCCAAGTATGTTGACAAATAATGAAAGTTTCAAAACTAGGCCTCTGAAATACAATTAGCTAATGTCATAGCAGGTACCTTGATTATTAAAAAGAAAAAAAAAGATAACTTTTAACTAAAAGCCACTGTACCTAAGCACTGTGCTAAGGGCTAAGGCTGGACCTCAAGGAGCTCGTTCACTGAGATGAAACACAGACAAATAAATCAAGTACTGGGTGTTCCAGGTGCACTGAAACCGACAAATTCAGCCACAAGGGTTTATGGAGTGGCTACATCTGAAGGACCAGTCAAGCGAACAAGGAGGTAGGCATTCCTACCAGAAAGCAAAGGAATTCGAGGTATGAAAAATCATGGTTCTTTAAGAAGATATGTCATTTCATAGGTCTGAAATGTAGGGAGCACTGAAGAGAATTAAGAGGCGGCTGGAGATGGGGGCAGAAGCGGAGCCACCATCCACACCAAACCCTGGAAGTTGTGTGCTATTTTTCCCATTTTCCAGTAATTTGCCCAAGGTCAAACTTCTGACTAGTGGCAGAGATGACGGGACAGATCAGGTCTGGCTCTCTACAAAGCTCAAGCTCAGGCTGTCTCTCAACAACCTTTCAATACTTAGAATCTCCCAACAGGAGCAGCTTCCTGAAGACAGTGACAGCCCATGGTGAAGTAGAACAGTAACAAACCCTGAAACTGATCACTAACGTAGCAGTTCTCAAAGTGGAGTTCTTGGACCCCTGCATTAAAACACCTTGGTACTCAGAAAAATGTAGATTCTGGGCCTACACTCAGACATACTGAATCACATTCTCTGAGATTGAGCCTGGGAGTCTGCATTTTACGACACCCACAAGCTTTGAAGGCTGGTGATTTAAATGCCTGTTACTTACACCCAGGGCAAGTGGGTGACCAGATTTGAAGGGGCATAAGAAGAAAGGAAAGGCTTAATTCAACTTCAGATAAATGGGATCTGAGTTAACAATGAAATATACAAGGAAAAATGCTGACGCAGGCAGTTCCAAGATAGTATTTGAACTTGGGGAAAGAGGGACACCCACAGAGGGAGGAAACTGAAGCTCTAAGCTTTCAAAAATCAAGGAAGACATGGTAGAGGGCTGAGGTCTGCAACTTACTACGGGGCAGAACCTCCCTCCAGCAGCAGTGGAGCACTGACAGTGGAGGTTTAGGAGGAAGAGGAACAGAAGAGGGCATGTGTCATGGAAGTCAAGAAAGTGTCAAAGGCTATTCCACAGAGAAAAGAAGAGGCCAGAGGGGCAGAGACTTGAAAATAAGCCACCAGAGTTGGCCAAATGGAAGCCACTGGTAAGTCTTGGGACAGGTTTCTGAGTGGCAGAGAAGCCAGACTCTAAAGTAGATGCCTGGGAAAGTCAAGAAAACAGGAGAAGAGAAAGGAGAAGAAATGCTCTTTCTGACGACTGAAGTAAAGAAATGGTGGAGACACAAACTGAGGTTACGAGAAAGAAGAAATAGAAGGAGCTGACACTGGAGGGTCTGTTTCAATGAGCTAAGATACAAGGTCATCTGTGTCTGGGGGGAGGTGGGGAAGAGCCAGACAGGTGTGAAGAACCAACTGCTTCAGCCACATGATCAAGGCCTGAAGGAGCCACTGCGGTCCTGACTCTCAAACAGGGAAGTATTTTCTTGCCATACCCAGAAAAGTTTAACCTACAGAATAGTTAAAAGAACTGAATGTGTCAGATTTGTTTCAGCACATTCTCCCTTTCTCATATGTATATGAGAAAATATGTGTGTGTGTGTGTGTGTGTGTGTATATATGGCCAAACCATTTGAAAGCAGGCTACAGACACCACAACACTTCCCAGTAAATACTTTCAGCACAGATTCCTTAAGAACAAAGACATTCTCCTACATAATCACAATTCTATTATCACAGCCAACCATTTTAATATTGACGTAACACATTAAAAAAATACAGTCTGTATTTAAGTTTCCTCAATTGTCCACCCCAAAATGTCCTTTATAACTTTGTTTCTTTTTTTAGTCCAGCATCCAATCAAGGATCATGCATTACAGCATTACATTTGGTTGTCACTTCAGCCTCCTTTAAATTACAACAGTCCCCCTCAAAAGTTTCTGTCTCTCATGACATAATTTTTGGAAAATCAAGAGCTAGTGTTTTACAGAATATCCCACAATCTTGATTTGTTTTACTGTTTCCTCATGATTAGATTCAGGGCAAATATTTTTGGTAAGGATAATATAGAAATGATGTGCATCCTAACAAGAGACGGATATTTCAATTTGTCATTACTGGGGATATTAAATTGGATCACTTGGTTAATGTAGTATCCATTAGATCTTTCCATCACAAAAATGTATTTTTCTCTTTGTAATAGATAAGTAATTCATAAAAAGAATTTTGAGATAGTATACATATATCCAATAAAATTTATCAATGATTTTTGGCATCCATTGATAATTCCTGCCGCAGTCAATGATTATAGTGGCGGTTATACAACGGTAACTTTCTAATTCAATAATTCCTTGTACATTTACTAGAAGGCATTCTTTGGTAATGTCATTTTTATTTCCATCCATCTTTTTCATGCTTAAGTATCGCTATGGACTCATATTTTCCTCCAATATAACTGATTACTTTTTTTTTTTGATGTTCAAAATGTCCCAAATTTGGCCAACGGGAATCCCTTCAAGCCAGTTTTTGTGTTGTTCTAACACGTTTCCATTAGTCCTTGAGCACGTCTTCGCTTTATGACACAAAATGATCCAGTGTTATTTTGCAGTTTTCCTGTCCGAGCCTTAGACGGTTTCACTGGTGAATTCTAACAAATGATGCTGAAAAGTCTTATTAAAAGAAATAAGACTAATTCTGTAAAAATAATTCAACATTATAGGAAAAATCCTTCCCAACTCATTTGATGAGACCAGCATTAATCCAACACCAGAAATAAAAACAGCATACAAAAACTAAAAGCAATGGACCTCATCAATGCAGACATAAAAAATGCTTAAAGGGGTTTTACCAAGTTGAGTCCAGCAGTATGTAAAAATGAGTAATATATAACATCCAAACAGAGTTAATACCAGAAAAGCAAGATGGTTTACATTTTTAAAAAGTCATGTATTGCACCATATTAACATTCTAAAAAAGAAAAACTAGTTACTTCACCATCTTAATATTGAGAAAAAGAATTTGACAAAATTCACCAATTCATGATGAAAATTACCAGTAAGCCAATAGAAAGAACTTCCTCAGCGATTATGAACACTTACTAAAAACTTACGACTGACATCATACTTCACGGTGAAAGACTGAATGTTTCCCCCCTAAAATTGGGAACAAGGAAAGGATGTATATTCCTGTCACTTTTATTCAACACTGTTCTCTATTGTACAGAGGCAATAAAAAGAAACAAAAGGTTTACAGATTGGAAAGGAAGCTGTAAACACTATTTAAAACAAAAAAGGTGCTATTAGAACAAGTAAGGTTATAGCACGTAAAGTTAGTAACACAAATCAATTACATTTCTATATACAAGCACTGTACAACTGAAAAATAAGATAAAAATATAATTTCATTTTATCTGGAAAAAATACAATTGGTTGTATACAGAACAAAATCCAATTGTTTGTATACTTATATACAACAATATACAATTTTTGTATAGGGAAAAAATACAATTCCCTATACAACAGCCTCCAAAAACATGAGAGAGAAATACTGTTTAAAGAAATTAAAGAAGACTTAAATAAAGAGATGAATCTTGTTTGGGATTAAAAACTAAATGTTGTTATGTAAATTCTCGCCATTTGATTAGAGTTAACCTGCTCTCCATCAAAATCTCAGGTAGTTGTTGTTTTTCGAAATTGACAAGTCTGAAATTTACATGGAAATGGAAGTAACTAAAACGGCCAAAGCAATTGGAATACCCATACTGCCTCCTTTAAAGACTTACTAAAAGGCTGCAGTAATCAAGCTAATATAGAACTGACAAAATGATATGTAAATCAACAGAACAGAATTGAACATCGAGAAACAGACATGCAAATATATGGTTAACCGAATGTCAATAAAGGTGCCAAAGCAACTCAATGGGGGAAAATGAAAGTCTTTTCATAAATTGTGCTGCAACAGCTGAATATGCAAATGCACTTTAAAAGGTGAACTTACGAGAAATTGTATGTCAATATTTTAAAAGTCAGTAACAAAAAGCATGCTTTTGTGTTCTATTCCCTAAAGCAATATGCATTATTTGCATATTCCCATTATTGAATATGCAAATAATGAATATTGACTCCTATCATACATAAAAATTAGCTCAGAATGATTTATAGACCTAAATAAACAGCTAAAACTATAACGTTCTAGACAAACACATAGGAGAAAATCTTTATGATCTTGTGGTAGGCAAAAATTCTTACAGGATACAGAATATACACAGACCTGTAAATGAAAAAATTGAAAAAGTGTACTTCATTAAAATTTAAAATACTTACTCTCAGAAAACACTGCTTAGAAAATGAAAAGGCTGCCGGGGCACAGTGGCTCACGCCTGTAATCCCAGCACTTTGGGAGGCTGAGGCGGGCAGATCACAAGGTCAGGAGATTGAGACCATCCTGGCTAACACGGTGAAACTCTGTCTCTACTAAAAACACAAAAAACTTAACCGGGCATGGTGGCGGGTGCCTGTAGTCCCAGGTACTCGGGAGGCTGAGGCAGGAGAATGGCATGAACCCAGGAGGCGCAGCTTGCAGTGAGCCACTGCACTCCAGCCTGGGCGACAGAGCAAGACTCTGTCTCCAAAAAAAAAAAAAAAACTATAACGAAATACCACTACGTACCCACTAAAATGGCCGACAACACCAGGTGTTGGGCAAAGACATACTGCAAAAGCAACTGGAACTCTCATATACTTGGTGGTAATGGTTTGACAGTTTCTTCTGAAGTTAAACATAATCTTACCATGCAACTCATCAATCTACTTCTAGGTATTACTTACAAGAAATGAAAATATTTGTCCAAAAAAAATTACTTATCTTCATAAAAGTTTTAATCATAGTAGGCCTAAACTTCAAACAACTCAGAAATCTTTTAACAGGTAAAAAACTAAATTGTAGTCTACTTAGTGATAAAAAGAAATAAACATGATAAATGCAACATGAATTTCAAAAGCATTATGCAAACTGAAACGAGTCAAAACAAAAGACTGCATGTAGTATGATTCCATTTATTTACAATTCTAGACCAGGCAGCAACTACAGAAAGTGGTCTCTAGTTGTTGCCTGAGACCAGTGATGAGGCAAAGGCACTGATTGCTAACAGGCATGTGAAACTAATCAAAATGCACACTTAAAACTGGTGAATATTACTGTATGCAAATTATCTCAATAGAGTTGGTTAAAACATGAAGGAAAGAAGAAGAAAGCTGGCACAAGTTCAGTCATGTTCACCCTTACAGGATTGTTTTAAAGTAGGTTATTAACCCAGGCTCTTAATACCCTGAGGGCACACAGATGTCAGCTCATTTCTGTCTTTTATTAACCTCTTGTATGTTAAAAGTGGGAGAAAACGAGCTTTACTAATTTTCAATACTTTTTTTGTTTCTTTAAGGTCCCAGGAACCAGTCAGCTTTAAGAATTTTTGAGATTGGAGGCCAGGTATCGTGGCTCATGCCTGTAATACCAGAACTCTGGGAGGCTGAGGTAAGCAGATCACTTGAGGTCAGAAGTTCGTGACCAGCCTGGCCAACATGGCGAAACCCCGTCTCTACTAAAAATAAAAAAACTAGCTCCACATGGTGACGGACGCCTGTAATCCCAGCTACTCGGGAGGATGAGGCAGGAGAATCGCTTAAACCAGGGAAGCAGAGGTTGCAGTGAGCTGAGATCGTGCCACTGCACTCCAGCCTGGGTGACATGAGTGAAATTCTGTCTCAAAAAATAAATAAATAAAATAATAATTTTTGAGATTGCTAGAACAATTTCCTTTTGTTGTTGTTATTATATATAAGCTAGAATAATTTTATCTTCACTTATAAATCAGACGTTTATACTATACCGCATATTTTTTAAAGTTTTTCTTCTATGCAAATGCATAGTGGTAAATTTCTGTTGAAAGTCTGAAATATCTAGACACAGAATGAATTAATATTTGGAAGAATAAGTTATCTTCTCAAATATAAATGTTTTCCAGAATCCAGTTCTAAAAGGCTTACATAAAAGTGGCACAGGTACAGTTCACATAATGTTCTAATACTCCAACCTACTTCCAAGGAAACTGGCAAATCAAGCATTGACATTCCTAAATGTTCTACCAATAGAATGACAGCAATCTCTACACACTTATTACCACATACAGCTGCAGTTAAAGGTCTTTCTCAAGAAATCTCCTGTGTCTGCAGACAAAATAATACTACTAATAATAATAATAAAGGAGACCACCACCTACAAGGTCAAAAATACTGCTGTAATACAATTTAGGAAATTAGGAGAATTGTTATGGCATTCTCCTTTTATACTGGATTTATTCAAGGCTGGTCTCTAATCTCTATTTCCCTGCAATTTTGCTCATGGTACTTCCTATTACTGAAACTGATATGCAAGCCACATACCTCCTCTTTAGAGTAAATTCAGTTCCACTGCAAACAAATTGCAGGGAAATGTAGTTGGGAAAGAAGTCAATGTTTTCCATAATTTCTTTAAAACAGTCAAATAGATATTACAGAGGAAAGCAAAAATCACATGCAACTAAGAATTGGATCTATTTTTATCACATCGAGCTTGTTAAATACACATTTGAAATATATGTCCTTGACTAAGTCAATTCTACTGCAATCAAGATTTTTCCTTACCTGTTTACTCCCAGACAGAAAAACACATCTAAACAGAAATGTCTAACCGTATCTCCTAAACGCTTTCTACATCCTGAGCACTGCAGTATGCAATCTGCATGCATTTTTCTTATTTAATTCCAACAAATTCTGGGAAGGAAGATACTAATCTCTAAAACAGAGTTAAGCTACCAAGCAGTACAATTATTAATACATACTATTATCAGCAAAGTTTGGGAAAACACTGACTCTTGGCCTTTACAACCTCAGTCTCTTCATCTATAAAATACAGATACAATTCTTTTTTGTGGGAAAGAGAGTTTCTAGGGTGCCAGATGAGTTGGTGGCCCCTGTGTGAGACATCCACGTGGAGCCATGGGCGGCCTCTGAGGAGAAAAGTCTCCTTACTGCCTTCATGTCTTTGTGCCCCAAGAGCGTAAGAGCTCCCAGGCACGCCACAGGTCGCTCAGGGAAATAACACTCCCTTGAAGCAGTGGAGTATCATCAAACATCTTGGCTCCTCCTGAAACCCACTCGAACACATTTCAGTCCTGATAAGTTAAAGATCTTAAGTAGTTTAGACACGCGCCTTTGCTCGCAGAAATTCACAGAAACCGCCACTGCTATACATCTTATTGAATGACGAGTTCTCCCTCGCTGATTAATCCTTTTCCTCATCCCTTTGCACGCCTCCCATCTACCCTAAGAACAAAGAGCTTGTAAACCAATCAATTAGGTGGAGGCGGAGAGCTAGGGGCTCTGAGCAAGCCTCCCTCGCTCCAGGCCCCTGGACCCACCTTTTAAACTCTTACTCTCTCTTTCTAACTCCTTTGTCTCCACTGGACTCGGGGTACCCGCCGGGTGGTGTGGGGTTGGTTTCCCCAACATTTTTAAAACAGGCACTACTGCTTAGATTACCTGGCACATAACAGCCCGCTTACTACCAAGGGCCACCCTGCTAAGCACCTAGTGGACCCCAGGAATCATGCATCTGGAAGGCTGTGACAAGGCCCCATGGCTGGGCACCAATTCATCTAATCTCACAAACAGCACAGATTATTTTGAAAATTCCTAATTAAATTAGGAATGTGTAATGAAAATTACTGCTCCTAAAACTCTGAAGAAATTCTCCAGTGAACTTAGGTTGTGTAAGACTTACCTACTCCTAGACTGGCTAACTTCAAAAGCTATTTTCTACCTTTCTTTTGCCTGCCCATGGAGAAGTGATCTAAATGTAACCCTGAAATTCACATAAAGGTAGAACTAGATGGCATTAGTCCATTTTCCTAGGGTGGCTTTTCCTGCTAGAGCTAAAAATTTGAGTAGAAAAAGAACAGTAATGTAAGGATAATTCAGTAAAAGAAAGAGTAAGCAAAGCCTAGAAAGAAAACAATTGAACAAAAGCAATTTTTTTTAAAAAATTGCAAAATTATCAAATTTATTTGCTATCAATTTGACGGGTATGTTTTTCCCTTGTCATAAAACAAATTTCTATCATGGATATCTAGTATGTTAGAATAATTACTAGAGCTGACAATGCATACATTGAACATGTAAGCCTCAAAGGGAAAATTAACTGTTCTCTGCTCACTGCAACTAACTTAGCAGTAGTTAAACCAGCAAAGTGTCTGGCATTCGACTCAGATAAAATCTTTCTGGGTGGTTAACAGAGTCTGGAAGGGTCAATTTCTCCCTAAATTACCTAATACATTACTTTAAAATAACTCTTTCCTAATTTTTAAAAATTTCCACTCTTCAAATCTTATTCTTTGAATGTCTTGATCTTAAAAGTATTTTAAGAAACTAAAGAGAACACAATAAATAAAAGGTATAAACCACTTGAGGCCAGGAATCACCCCTTCTTCATCTCTTAGGCTCCAAATGACCAATCCAGTGTCTGACACAGTGGCCCTCAATAAATGTCTATTGAGTTGACGACATGGAATACCTTCAGACTAAGGAGTTGGTCCGGTCCAGCTGAAAATAGCTTCAAGCTGGCTCACCTGGGATTACAAAAGTAGTCCAGAGTCAAACATAACATGAATATGCAACAAGAGCTAGCACTAATCTAGCACTTACTACATACCAAGCCCTACAGATGATTCAACACTCACATCAACCCTAGAAGACAGGTACTACTATTATCCCCATTAAAACAAATCAGGAAGCTGAAGCATGAGGACTAGGTTTGCTCAAGGTCACAGTCAAGCCCATATTCCAAGTCAGCAGTCTGTTTACTCTCTACACCATTGAGAAAGGTAGCCAGGCAGGTCCCTCATATAAGATGACAAGACTCATCGCTTAGGAAGACAAGTGCTTGCTTTGACCAAACTTGTTCTAGGGGTGTTCACAGGCGTGAATTCAACCACACCTGCCCACCACCGAAAACAAACAAACAAACAAACAGCATACTTCTTAGATGGGGGCGGTGAGTCAGATGGAACTTATGGAATATTGTTTTGACTCACCATAAAAGGGAGTTACTTGGATCCAGACCTAATATCCCATTAGAACTGTCCTCTCTATTTCATAAGCTGACTGATACACAGGTCTGTGTATACAGTTAACCCAGCTCTCTCCTGTGGCACACATATCTTCATATGTACCTTTAATCTTACACTGTAATTGTTTATGCCTGTCTCTAACAAAAAATTCTTGGAAGCTAATTACTATTTCACTCATAAACATATCCAAGGGCCCAGCAGTGTACTATAAAATATACTGGCTGCATGAAAGATGCACACTGACAGAAAACAGGAAGTATAACATAAAACAGTACAGTGTGCAAATTTATTCATATGTGACTATGAAATATTCAGGAATGTTTGTTTTATTTATTTAAATTCCCTGGGTAGAGACCAACTAGTAGAAAGAGGAATAAAAAATAAAGAGCATAAAGATCGCATGGAAACAAGAAATTTAATAAGTAAACTACTTAAAATAAAAAATGGTATACTCAACTAATTTGAAAATTTTTCAAGAGGGTTGATAGTGGGGGGAAAGAACATGAAGCTAAATAGATTAAGCATCCTCTTCTACATTCCACAGAATACTTTTATTCCCACTTAGTCTAAGAAGAAACCGACTCTCAGGGATAAGTAATGTGTACAAGGTCACAGAGCCAGTAAGCACTAGAGCCTCAATGCTCTTCTTATCATACCATGTTGTCTTCCCATGTAACACATCCTGTTGGGATGTCTTACGCCACTTTTTTTAGGGTTTTTTTTTTTGGAGAGGTTTTTTAAAGTGTGAGGCACAGAAGAAAAACAAATCTCAGAACTCTGAGACACAGACACATAAAGCTATAATGTCCTACTGCCTAAGCCCTCAAAATGCGTTACTTATTCTAAGTAATGCCCTAGTACACTAAGTCCTGTCCCCAGCACCTGACCTATCCTGGCAACCCCTTATAACTCAGCATTTATCTGCAGCCCTGTTCACTCCACCACAGTGAAACTCCTGCAGAGCCAGAATTGTGTCATTATCTTTCTAGACCCAGCCTAAGACACAGCACCTACTGAATAAAAATTAACGAATGAATTTGCTGGTGTTCTGTCTAGCCTAGTGACCAGATAAGAACTGAGGTGTGACTACCAGATAAGGGCTCAGAGGATCTACGTTTCCTTTAAATATATATATCTCACATATAACATATATATATAATACATATAATATATATATTACGTATCTCAATGTCATGTTTTAACATTATAAGTGTTAACACTTTAAGACACCAACATGAACTTCGGACGTAAACATGGGAATGGTCATGAACCTGCCTGTCAGTGTGTAATTCAACTTTCACCTGAGTTGAGACTTACTGAGCACTTGCTGTGTACCATACACAATGCAGACAACACAGTGGGCACTCCCATCTCCCTGCAGTAGGATCTCTGAAAATGAGTTCTCCGTTTGGAGGGGCAATGTTCAGACAAAAACCTAAGTTTCAGAAAGTATGCCAAGCAGTGCTGACATGCTTGCAGGGAAGCCTACACAAAGCAAGAGTGACTCCCAACATCTCCCACTCATCTGTGTGTAGTGAAGACAAGACCTGGCAAGCTTCCCGGCTCCCATTATCCAGAAGATTATACTCCTTCCCCAACTTGTCATTTGAACCAGTTTGCTAAGGCACATCCTTCCCATTAGAATAAGGATATTGGGCAGGTGCACTGGTTCTTGCCTGTAATCCCAGCACATTGGGAGGCCAAAGTGGGAGGATCGTTAGAGGTCTGGAGTTCAAGACCAGCCTGGGCAACAGAGTGAGACCTCATCTCTACTAAAGAAAAAACAAAAAAAACAGCTGGGCCTGGAGGCACACCTCTAGTCTTAGCTACTTGGGAGGCTAAGATGGGAGGATCACCTGAGCCCAGGAGATGGAGGCTGCAGTGAGCCATGATTGTGCCACTCACTGCACTTGAGGGAGTCTGGCTGACAGAGAGAGACCCTGTTTCAAAAACAAGAAAAAAAAAGGATAAGGATATGACAACATTTATGTTAGTTAATGTAGCTGACTAACTCATTTAGGAGCAATTTGCTGATGTATTATGACCACTAGGCATGTATAAATTAAGCCTTTTATCTTCAGTCGTACAAAAGAGAAGTCACCCTGTACATAGTACATACCATAAGGCCACCTGCCTCACGATGGGGGCAGGGTAAGGGTGTGTGTGCCTAGATAGGCAATTGTTGCTTTAATCAATCACCAGCTTCTTCCAGGCCCTCCACCAAGCTCCCCTTGTTTGGGCCCTTCTGCCCCACCACCCCCTCCCCTGACAACTCCCCTCCGTTAGTCTGTGACTTCTTTCCTTCTCTAACTCTCTGGCTGTAGACACCTAACTGCCTGTCTTATTTATGTTTTCAAAAATATTTCCTTTTCGGATTCTAATTAATGACACCTGCAGGTCTTCTCAGGTATCTTTGATGTATCGTTCTGTGCTGACATTTGTCTTCCCAGGCTACTATTCTAAGGCCTTAGAGTACTTACTTTGCCATGAGTCAAAAACGTATCTACACACTCTTTGGTGAAGAGTATTCCATACGTTACTATACACAAGCTGCACAAATAAAACAAGTTGATGCAGTAAAAATCTGCAGGAATAGAACCATGAAACTGAAAGCCAAGCACATTCTGCTACAAGTAGCTCATATCCAACCACATGCTCTTACTTTATTAATAAGCAGTGTTTCATACAACACTGGACTTTCTGATGTTACCGTAAAAAATGCAAAATCATCCACTTATCTAAATGTGACTCAGCGCCTTTCACAACGATCTGCCTGAGGTGGAGCTAGCTGTTCAGGGCCCCAGGAAGGTCAAAGTTAGTCTACCTCTGTGAACCAAGACCCTGGCAACAATCCAGTCCACTCTCCTTGCTTTCGAAGAATAACTGTTATAGTGCTGCTGAAACACAGAAACGAGCTATTGTGAGCTCTAAGTACAAAGCATGAAACATATCTTAAGGCGTATCCACTTGGGAAAATTTGTTTTTCTACTGGAATCAGCATGGATACTGAAATGGAATGCAAAATTTGAATAAATAAAACACAATACACCTTAAAGAAATGGCTACCTCTTTTGGGGATGGCCTTAGACTCCCCTGCCCCTAAGGAACTGCTCAGTAGGGAGCATACGAGTATTAAGGCTGATCCAAGAGACAAATGCTCCAAGCCCGGTTTCTTTCACTGGAGGCAAGATGTGGGAGGAGGTAAATAGAGACACAGGCCAAAGGAAACAGTGCAGAGAGAGGAGATAAAAGACAGCATGCCTCATCTGCAAACATCTGAAAACCAAAATTTCAAGACCTATGCAAAGCGCCTGGCAACTCTATTAAGCATGTTTATGCCCACTGTACAGCTGAGAAAGGTCCACAAATAATTTGCCCAAAGACACACACCACAAGTAAATGATAAACCAGTATGTGAAGAAAAGCCATCCATCTGCAGAGCCTCGGCCTCATCTATTCACCACTCACTCCAAGCACAAACCACCCTGGTGGAAGAGCAGGTGCTCTGCTGATTGGGCTTCTGGTCCCAGGACTGTGGCCAGAGAAGAGTAACAATCTGGGCCTATTCCTGCAGCAAGAACAAAGTGTTGAGTGCTCTGGTCAACTTCTGGTGGTCTGCCATGCCGGATATATCTGACTCACTTTTACCCAGGAGTGTGCAAGTAGAAGCAAGCAGAATGCACCGGAAGGGAAGGTATTACAAATACCTGCTGGCTTGACTATGTGCTCTGGAACTGGCTCTACTGACCTACTGACACTCAACCATTCGTGGACAAATAAAAGCCTGGTTTGTTTCTAACGTAGCCTACAGTGGGGGGAGTATAAAGAACGATTAAAATTATTATTCACCTTGCACATTAACTTCTGGCTTAAATAAACTACTACTTTAGAATTCTATCAATTATTTAAACATATGAAGAAGATAGGAGTTAAATACGATATGAAGACAGTTACGGAAGCAAAGAGATAACCTCAGCTCAGAGCTGCTATACATAAATTATTCCATCAAATCAGGTAAACATAACCCTTTACAAAGGACACTGGGTAAGGGTCAAAGGAGAAAATCCTAGGCTTTTTCAGAGATCACTGAAATTGCTGACAATGTTGGGGATGACATGCTGAAGGCCTGACAGGAAAACAGCACACAAGGAGGTGTTCCACGTGACAAAAGCGACAAAGAACATAAGACATTAGCTGCGATAAGCGGAGGAAGGGGGGAAAAGATATCATTCTTCAATTTTAAAAGGAAAAAAAAAAACACTGAAATACAAGGTAGTTGATACTGATCTAAAATTACATTTGTGGCTATCAGTCTATTTGCCAAGCTTGAAAGTTTCTACACATTGCCAAATGCAGTGGGCTGAGAAATTCTCAAATCAAAACTTTGTGAAATAATCCATAAAGTTTTCTGAATCATATCTGAAGCTAAAATAAGCTACTTCTAAATGCTATGTATGACAGACAAGCTATATATAATCAACACATTTTTAAAAGTACAGGTTTGTAGTCTCATTGTTTCTAATAATGTCTTACTGTGTGTAGGTTAAAAAGAAAACCCTAATTAGCTGGGCATGGTAGCGCATGCCTATGGTCCCAGCCACTCAGGGGGCTGAAGCAGGAGGATTGCTTGAGCCCCAGAGGTCGAGGCTGCAGTGAGCTACGATCACACCACTGCATTACAGCCTGGGTGACAGAGCAAGACCCTGTCTCAAAAAAATAAGCAAAATAAAATAAAATCCTATACAGACAACTCTTCACTGTCATCAAAAGAAAGGAGAGGGCACAGTGGCTCACACCTGTAATCCCAGCACTTTGGGAGATCAAGGTGGGCAGATCACTTGAGGTCAGGAGTTTGCGAACAACATGGCCAACATGGTGAAACCCTGTCTCTACTAAAAATACAAAATTTAGCCGGGAGTGGTGCTACATGCCCGTAATCACAGTTACTCGGGAGGCTGAGGTAGGAGAATCCCTTGAACCTGGGAGGTGAAGGTTGCAGTGAGCCGAGATCTGCCGTTTCAGCAACAGAAACACAGGGTCAGAAACAGTGCCTATTTCTACTAACTGGAAAAATCCAGAACTCATGACATACTGGACAGAGTGCTCAGGAGGGCCTTACCTCAGCTGTGGGGAATAATCGTGCAAAACCAAACAGTGTTCCAGACCCACTTAACACATCTTAAAAGCAAGACATCCCAGAATATCAAACTGTCAAGTAACTTAACTGCATCTTAAAACAAAGCTCAAGAATATTTATGGGAATACAAAAACAGCAGCACCCAACAAAGTAAAATTTGCAATATCTGGCAGCCAATCAAAGATTATCAGGCACACAAAAGAGACAGAAAAACATGACCCAATATGAGAATCATCATCAATTGAAACCAACCTAGAACTGGCACAGAAGTTAGCAGACAATAAAACAGGTATTATAAACGTGTTCCATATGTTCAAAAAGTTAAGTAGAGAGATGGAAGATACAAAGACAAATTATACTTCCAGAGATGAAAACCACAATTTGTGATATGAAAAAAAATGTGATGGATGGGCTTAAGGGTGGATTAGACATGCAAAACAAAAATTAGGGAACTTGAAGGCATAGCAGTAGACCCATCCAAAATGGAACGCGCAGGAAACGATCCAAAAAATCTAAACAGTGCAGTTGTGCTGTGGGATCAACTTCAAGCTGCCTAATGCCTAGAGAACTGGAATCCCCAAAATGGGGTTGGGAGGAGGAGGAGGAGGAGGACAGGAAAAGTGTTTAAAGAAATAGTAAGTCAAGCCGGGCGCGGTGGCTCAAGCCTGTAATCCCAGCACTTTGGGAGGCTGAGGCGGGCGGATCACGAGGTCAGGAGATCGAGACCATCCTGGCTAACACAGTGAAACCCCGTCTCTACTAAAAATACAAAAAACTAGCCGGGCGAGGTGGCGGGCGCCTGTAGTCCCAGCTACTCCGGAGGCTGAGGCAGGAGAATGGTGTGAACCCGGGAGGCAGAGCTTGCAGTGAGCTGAGATCCGGCCACTGCACTCCAGCCTGGGTGACAGAGCGAGACTCCGTCTCAAAAAAAAAAAAAAAAAAAAAAATAGTAAGTGAAAATGTCCCAAACTTAATGAAAACTGTAAATCCAGAGATCCAAGAAGCTCAACAAACCCTGAGCTCAATAAACATGAAAAAACTATACCAAGAGATAATCAAATTATTTCAAACAAGATTTACAAAAAAAATCTTAAAAGCATCAAGAGAAAAAAAAGACATGTAATATACAGAGGAACAAAGATAAGGATGACATCAAATTTCTTCTGGAAAACAATCCAAGTGGGAAGACAGTATCTCTTTAAAGACTAAAAGGAAAAAAAAAAGAAAACATGTCGACCTGAATTCTGTAGCAGCTAATAGTATCTACGAACACAGGCAAAATGAAGACATTTTCAGAGATACAAAAGCTGAAACAATTCATTACTGGCAGATCCACACTACAAAAAATCCTTCAGGCAGAAGGAAATGACACCAGGTGGAATACAGATATGTGTTTCTCAATAATTGATAGAACAAAGTAGGCAAAAAATCAGCAAGAAAATGGTGAACTTGAACCCACTACAACCGACCTGACCCTGACAGATTACTCCAGCAACAGCAGAAGACATATTCTTCTCAAATGCACACATTCACCAAGACAGCCTACATTCAAAGTCACAAAACAAGTCTCAAACCAAAAGAACTAATGTCATACCAAGTATGGTCTCTTGCCAGAATGGAATTAAATTATGTATCAATAACAAAAAGATCTTTGATAAATACCCAAAGACCTCAAATCAAAAACCTCAGTATCCACCTTAAAAAACTAGAAAATAAAGGACAAATTACACTCTAAGTAAGCAAAGAAAAAACAAAAAGAAATAAAATTCAAGTGTAAAAGTCAATGAAACCAAAAAAGTGAGACAAACATATACAGAGAATAATAAAGCCAAAAGATGCTTTTTGTGAGACTAAAATTAATAAACTTGTAGCCAGTCGGATCAAGAAAAAAATGACAGAAAACACAAATTATAAGTTTCAGGAATAAGAGAAGTGTCAACACACTACAGTTGCTACAAATATTCAAAAGATAGTAAAGGGAACATTATGAACAACTGCCAATTAATTTGACAACTTAGATGAAATGAACAAATTCTTTGAAAGATATTACCAAATTCACTCAGGAAGAAATAGATAACCTGAATAACCCTATTTCTCAAAAATTGAAATTATGTTTAAAAAAATCCCAACAAAGTCAACTCCAAGCCTAGATGGTTTCAATGGTAATTCTTACCACACATTTATGGAAGAAATAACACCATCTTTATACAGATTCTTCCAAAAAAAGTAAAAAGTAAAAACACATCAACTAATTTTAAGAGACCAGCATTCCTCGAATACTGAAAGAGAAGGCACTACAAGCGGAAAAATATATATATTCCTAATGACCAAAGACACAAGAATTCTAAGTTTTAGCAAACAAACAAACAAAACTTTAAAATAAATTGCATAATACCTATCATGACCAAGTAAGAAATGCAAGGTTGGTCATTCATCATGTTAGCCAAAACAATCAGTGATACAGACAAGGCACTGGATAAATAACCATTCCTATTAAAAACTCTTCAAACCAAACATAAAAGAACTTCCTCATCCTGGGAAGGGGCATCTAACCTGCACGGCTAACAGCATACTTAATGGTGGAAGACTGACTGCTTCCCCCCGAAGATTATGAACATGACAGAGATGTCCACTTTTACTACTTCTTTTCAATATTGCACTGGAGGTCATAAGCAGTACAATCAGGTAAGCAAAACAGAAGGTATCCAGACTGGAAAAAAACATTTTGCAGACATGACCATCTACGTAAAAAGTCCAATGCAATCTACAGAAAAGTTATTAGAATTATTAAGTCAGTTTAGCACAATTACAGAATACAAGATCAACATAAAATTTACTTCTACATACTAACAATGAACCAGAAATTGAGATTAAAAAAAAACACTTATTAATAAACTAGTATCAAAAATATGAAATATTTAGAGATAAATATGACAAAAGATACTTTAAAAATTTTATACTGAAAACTACATTAAAGACCTAAATAAATGGTGAAAATATCCCTGTTCATGTGTTACAAAACTAAATACTGTTAAGATGTCAGTTCCCCCCACGAAATCATCTATAGATTTAACACAGTCCCAATCAACACCCAGGAAGGATTTGTTGTACAAATTGATAAGCTGATTCTAAAATTCATAATGAAATGTGAAGGACCTTGAATAGGCAAAACTCTGAAACAACGAAGGTGGTGAACTGACACTATCTGTTTCAATAATTATAATACAGCTACAGTCAAGACAGTGTGGTACTGGCATCAACGGAGAAAAATAGATTAACAGAACAAACGAGAGACAGACAAGGTACAAGGTACAAAAGTACAAGGACAATGCAGAAGACAACACTAGAAGAACTGGTTATTTATACGCAAAAAAAAAGAACGAACTTGGGTACAAAACTCATGTCATATGTAAAATTAACTCAAAATCAATCACAGATCTAAATGAAAGACCTACCACTGTAAAACTTTCAGAAAAGAATACAGGTGAAAATCTTTGTGACCTTGAGTTAGGCAGAGATTTCTTAGATACGATACCAAAAACATGATTTATAAAAGAACAAACTGATCAACTAGATTTAATCAATTAAAAACTTCTGCTCTTCAGAAGACTGTTAGGAGAATAAAAACACAAACTCAGACTTGGAAGGAATCCTTGTAAATACTTATCTTCAGAATACTGGTACCCAGAACATACAAAGAACCCTAAAATCTCAAAAATAAGAAAACAGCCTAATCAAACACGGGCAAAAGATGTGAAGAGACACTTTGCCAAATGAGATATATGGATGGCAAATAAGCACATGAAAAGATGCTCAACATTATTACTCACCAAAGAAATACAATGAAAATTACAATGAAATGCAGGAATACCTCAGAGATATTGCAGGTTTGGTTCCAGACCACAATAAAACCTACATCACACAATAAAGCAAGTCACATAAGTTTTCTTGATTTCCCAGTGCTTACAAAAGTTACATTTACACTATATTGTAATCTATTGAGAGCACAATAGCACTGTATCTAAGAAAATACATATCTTAATTTAAAAATACTTTATTACTAAAAAATCCTAACAATCATCTGAAGTTTCAGCAAGTCATAATCTTTTGGCTAGAGGACAGTGTTGCCTCAAGGTCGATCAGGATAATGGTCGTTGAAAGGTGGGGTGGCTGTGGCAATTTCATAAAACAGCAGTGGGCCAGGCATGGTGGCTCACGCCTGTAATCCCAGCACTTTGGGAGGCCAAGGCAGGCAGATCATGAGGTCAGAAGTTCGAGACCAACCTGACCAACATGGTGAAACCCCGTCTCTATTAAAAATACAAAAATTAGCCAGGTATGGTGGGGGGCGCCTGTAATCCCAGCTACTCGGGAGCTCGTGGTAGAATTGCTTGAACCAGGACGTGGAGGTTGCAGTGAACCGAGATCACACCACTGCACTCCAGCCGGGGTGACAGAGCAAGACTCTGTCTTGGGAAAATAAATAAATAAATAATAATAATAATAAACAGCAATGAAGTTTGCTGCCCTTTCGTGAAAGATTTCTCTGTAGCATGCGATGCTGTTTGACAGCATTTTAACGACAGAAGAACTTCTTTTTTTTTTTTTGAGATGGAGTCTTGCTCTGTCACCCAGGCTGGAGTGTAATGGTGCGACCTCGGCTCACTGCAACCTCCGCCTCCTAGGTTCAAGCGATTCTCCTCCCTCAGCCTCCCGAGTAGCTGGGATTACAGGCACCCAACACCACACTCGGCTAATTTTCTGTATTTTTAGTAGAGACGGGGTTCCACCGTGTTAGCCAGGATGGTCTTGATCTCCTGACCTTGTGATCCGCCCACCTCGGCCTCCCAAAGTGCTGGGATTACAGGTGTGAGCCACCGCGCCCAGCCAGAAGAACTTCTTTCAAAACTGAAGTCAATCCTCTCCAACCCTGCCACTACTTTATCAACTAAGTTGATAATACTCTGAATCCTTTGCTGCCATTTCAACAAGGTTCACAGCATCTTCACCAGGAGCAGATTTCATCTCAAGAAACCACTTCCTTTCATCTAAAAGAAGTAACTCCTCATTTGTTCAAGTTTTATCATAACACTGCAGCAATTCAGTTACATCTCCAGGATGCCACTCTATTGCCCAGGCTGGAATGCTTCCTGCAGCCTCGACTTCCTGGGCTCTAACAATCCTCCCACCACAGCCTCCTGAGTGGCTAGGACAATAGGTGAGAGCCACCACACCTAGCTTTTTGTAGTTTTTGTAAAGACAGGGTTTTGCCATAGTGCTCAGGAGGTTCTTGAAATCCTGGACTCCATACTCCTTCCGCCTAGGCCTCCTAAAGTGCTAGGATTATAGGCATGAGCCACCATACCCAGCCCAAGCTCCACTTCTAATTCTAGTTCTCTTGCTATTTCCACCGTATCTGCTGTCACTTTCTCTACTGACATCTTGAACTCCTCAAAGTCATTCATGAGGGTTGGAAGCAACTTCTTCGAAACTCCTGTTGATATTCTGACCTCCTCCTATGAGTCACAGATATTCTTAATGGCATCTAGAATGGTGAATCCTTTCCAGGAGGTTTTCAATGGACTTTGCCCAGATCCAACCGAGGACTCACTCTCTGTGGCAGCAATAGCCTTGAAATGTATTTTTAAAATAAGACATGAAAGTTGAAATTACTCCTTGATCCTTGGCTGCAGAATGGACGCTGTGTTAGCAGGCATGAAAACAACGTGCAGCTCCTTGTACATCTCCATCAGTGCTCCTGGGTGACCAGCTGCCTTGTCAACAAGCAGTAATATTTGGAAAGTCATATTTTTTCTGAGCAGTAGGTCTCAACAGTGGGCTTAAAATATTCAGTAAACCATGTTATAAACAGATGTGTTGTCATTCAGGCTTTGTTGTTCCAGTTATAAAGCACAGGCAGAGTAGATTTAGCATAATTCTTAAGGTCCCTAGAATTTTCAGCATGACAGATGAGCACTGGCTTCAACTTAAAAGTCACCGGCTTCACTATTTCCTAACAAGAGAGTCAGCCTGTCCTTCGAAGCTTTGAAGCTAGGCACCAACTTCTCCTCTCTAGCCGTGAAAGACCAAGATGGCATCTTCCAAAAGAAGGCTGTTTCATATACATGGGAAATCTGTTGTTTAGTGTGGCCACGTTTATCAGTGATCTCAGCCAGATCTTCTGGATAACTCGCTGCAACTTGTGCATCAGCACTCAACCACTTCACCTTGCACTTTATGTGATGAAGCCTTTCCTTAAGCCTCATGAACCACCTTCTACTGGCTTCCAACTGTTCTTCTGCAGCTTTCTCCCCTCTCAGTCTTTACAGAACCGAAGAGAAGACAGGGCCTTGCTCTGGATTAAACTTTGACTTAATAGAATGCTTATGGCTGGTCTGATCTTCTATCCTGAAGACTAAAGCTTTCTCCTAACAGCAATAAAGCTGTTTTGCTTTCTTATCATTCATCTGTTCACCAGAGTAGCACTTTTAACTTTCTTAAAGAACTTCTCCTCTGCATTCACAACTTGGTTAACTGTCTGCTGCGAGAGGCCTAGCTTTTGGCCTGTCTCAGCTTTGACATGCCCTCCTCACTAAGCAACTGTCCTAATTTCAATATTGTTGTCTCAGACAACAGGGCGGCCTGAGGAGGGGGGAGAATTGGTGGAACAGCCAGTCAGAGCAGTCAGAACACAGGCATTTATTGGTTAAGTCTGCAGTGTCATACGGGTGTGGTTTGTGGGCATCCCAAAACAATTACACAATCACATCAAAAATCACTGATTGCAGATTACTGTAACAGATACAATAGTGGAAAAGCCTGAAATATTATGAGACTTACCAAACTGGGACACAAAAACAGGAAGTGAGCATATGCTATTGGAAAAATGGTGCTAATAGATTTGTGTGAGGCAGGACTGCCACAAACCTTCCATTTGTAAACAGCACACTGGCTGTGGAGGAGGCAACGTGCAATAAAATGAGAAATGCCTGTACCACTACACACCGGTGAAGATGGCTAAAATGTAAAGGACTGACCATACCAAGCACTGGCAAGCATATGGAGGAAATGGAACTCTCATACACTTCTGACGGCAATATAAAACGGTACAGCCGCTTTGGAACACAGGTTAGCAGTTTCTTAAGCATACAACTACCATATGATCCAGACATTCCACTCACAGGTACTTACCGGAGAGAAAATAAAATACATGTGCATACCAAGACTCACACAACAATGTTCACCAGTCCCTCCCTACACTGCTCTCCACAGTTTTAGACAACCACGTATCTATTTTGTCTCTGTGGATTTGCCTGTTCTGGACATTTCATATAAATGGCTTCTATGGTCCTATATGGTCTTTTGAGAGTGGCTCTGTTCACTTACCACAATGTTTTCAAGGTTCACCTGTGTTGTCACGTGCGTTCAAAGTCACACCTCACTCATTTCTATGGCTGAATAATATTCCATTTGATCCATTCTTCAAACATTTCTGTTGTTTCTACTTTCCAGCTATTACAAATAACGCTGCTATGAATGTTCTGGCACAAGTTTTTATGTGCAAGTTTTTGTGTTTTCATTTCTTTGGAGTATATACTAAGGAGCAGAACTGTGGGTCACACAGTAACTGTGTATTTTCAGGACCTGCCAAACTGTTTTCCAAAGCAGCTACACCATCTTATGTTACCCATAAAGTAACAAGACGTTCCAATGTCTCCGCACCCTTGCCAACATTTATTATCCATCTTTTTGATTGCAGTCATACTGGTGGGTGTGAAATGGTATCTCATTTTGGTTTTCATTTGTATTTCTCTGATAGCTAATGATGTAGAGCATCTTTTCATATGCTTATTGTATATCCTTATTTGGAGAAATGCCTATTCAGATCCCCTGCCCATTTTTTGAGTTGTCTGTTTTTACTGAGGTTAGAAGAGTTCTTTATACATTCTAGATACATATCCCTTTATCAGATACATGATTTGCGAAAATTTTTTTCCCATTCTGTGGGTTTTTTCACTTTCTTTATAGGGCCTTTTAAAGCACAAAACTTTCAAATTTTGATGTCTACTTTATCTATTTCCTCCCCTTTTGTTGTTTGTGCTTTTGATGTCGTATCTATCAAGAAAGCTCATCAGAAACTCAATGTCGGTGGTAGGCTGAATAATGACTCCCCAAAATGTTCATGTCCTGATGCCAGGAAGCTACGAATGTTACCTTACATGGCAAAAGGAATTTTGTAGATGTGATTAAATTAAGGATTTTGAGATGGGGAGATTATCCCAGATTAGCCAGATGGGCCAAATATATTAATAACGACACTCAGAGGAACAGAAGGTGATATGAGGATGGGAGCAAGATGGCCAGATTAGGAAAAGGGTGAAGTGATGTCAGAGGCCATGAACCAAGAAATTCAGGAAGCCTCTAGAAGCTAAAGAAGACAAGGAAAAAGATTCTCCCCTGAAGCCTACAGAAAGAGCACAGCCCCAACACCCTTGCTGGAGGCCACACAAATGTTTGTGATTAGGTACATCTGACGTCTGTTAGTAATAATAGGAACCTGTGATCAATTAAGCAGCCAACCACTTGTTACCTCCACCTCCTTGCTCTTGTTACCCAATAAATACGAAAGGGCTGTAGAAGCTCAGCGGCTGCCTTTGCTCACTAGAAGCAGGGAGCCGTTTTATTCTTTCCTTCTCTCTTCTTCCCCCTGCTAGCCTTTCCTTAAAAATTCCTTTTTTTTTTTAAATCATTTCTACATTCGTCCCTTCGTTCAGTCTCATAATAACAGTCTCAGACAGTAACAGTAACTGCTGTAATGAGAGTCTCCAGTAGCAGTGACAGTCAGCTACAATGGTGCCCGAATTCCAAAGGGAGGAGGGTACAATGAGGCATGCCCGACCCCCTGTTCCCGTCATGGCCTGAACTAGTTTTTCAGGTCTCTTTGGGTCTCTTCAGTTCTCTTCAGGTCCCTTTTTGTTCCTGATAGTCCCTTCAAGTCCCTGTCTAGGCGCCACTAAGGGCTGCACAACCTGTAATTAACTGTCTTGCTCAACTAATTTAACAAAAAGGAGATGTTGGAGGCTGCACCAATGTTTCTTATGATTAGACATAACTGAAGCCTGTTAGTAACAATATGAACCTGTGATCAATTAAGCCACTGGCCAATGGTTACCTCCTCCTCCTCGCTCTTGTTATCCAATAAATACAAAAGGGCTGTAGAAGCTCAAGGGGGTCTGCCTTTGCTCACTAGAAGCAGGGAGCTCTCTTCTTCTCCCCATTTGCCTTTCCTTACAACAGTTTATTTTGTCTTTTTTCATTTCTATGTTTGTCCCTTCATTCAGTCTTGGAATGATGGTCTCCAGTAGTAACTGCTGTAATGACAGTCTCAAGCAGTAACAGAAGTAACTGCTGTAATGATGGTCTCAAGCAGTAACTGTGGCAATCAGCCACACACCCTGACTTTCTGCCCCTTGGAATAAGAGAATAGACTTGTGTTTTAACCCACTCAACTTGTGATAATTTGCTACAGGTACAATAGGAAACTAACACAAAGTTCCAAGGTTTTTTACGTACCCCTCTGCCTAACATATACCAAAATTCCAAATTCCCAGAAGAAAAGTAGCTTAACATAAATCACATATACTTAGGTCTATTACTAGAATTTCTATTCTATTCCATTAATTTGTCTATTTATATACCCGTACTTTATTCTAATTATACCAATTACATAATAGTTTAAGAGGTTTTAATAACTGCTTGTACTAGTCATTCCTCATAACTTTTGTTTTCCAGAATTTTCCCAGTATTTCTACATTTTCATTTTTTCACAGAAAATTTAACAGCAACTTTTCTAACTCCATAAAAAGTTTTGTTGGTATTTTTTTAAAATATCACATTGAGAGCAAACTGATGTCTCAGACCATTTGTGTTGCTTTAAAGGAATACTGGAGGCTGGGTAATTTATAAAGAAAAGAGGTTTACGTGACTCATGGTTCTGCAGGCTGTACAGGAAGTGTGGTACCAGCATCTGCTTCTGCTGAGGACCTCAGGCTGCTTCCACTCCTAGAAGGCAAAGGAGTGTGCAGATCACATGGCAGCAAGGGGGGTGGTGACAGGCTCATTTTAATACCAAGTTTCAGGTGAACTCTCTTGGAAATTAAATGTGAGAACTTAGTTCCCCCATCCCTCTAGGGAGGGCATTATTGTATTCATGAGGGATTATTAACATATGTTATATAAAATAATATATTACCATAATAATTACTATATATATTGATACATCAATACTCATGAGGGATTATATCGATATAATAGCTTTTTAAGAAGAGTTTTGGTAAAAAACAAAACCACAATATAAAAATACGCACATTAAAGGGAGCAAATGTGGAAGTATGTGAGTGTAGCCTGGCAGCTGCAGGCAGCCCAGGTCCAATGGGTATCCCTGGACGAGTTTACTAGAGGGAAAACAGACATGTGTATAAATTCACCAAGAGAGTTCAGTGCAGCTGAGTTAAGAGGACTGCTTCTACAGCTTAAGGTAAAACAGCCATAAAATAACTGCACGGGATAAAATATAGTACCTATTCCTAGTAACTCTTAAAACTAAAACTCTTTAAAAATATAAGAAATTTAAGAACATCTAACTTCAACCAACTACCCCAATCATATTACACAATGAAATACTTAAGGTATTTTTCTCTTAAAAAAAACAAAACACAAAAACACAAGGATGCCTGCTTTTTCATCACTCTTATTTAACATTGTTCTGAAGCTCTAGCGAATGCAAAAATGCATAAAAACTTACTAATATTAGATTAAGTTGTTATTCAATTATGTTGGACTGACAAAAATTATAATTTCATAATTTCATACAGTTTTACCTAATACAATATATATACATTGGAGAAAGACAAAATGGAAAACCCTGTAAAGATGTCAAATTCCAAATTTATCTAACATTTTAATGTAACTGTAACCAAAATGCAAATAGCAATTTAAAATTTTCTTTACAAAATGATTTGAGGATTCATAGGGAATAAAAACAAGATTGATAAGAAACTGCTTGTTGAAGAATAATCACTTAGGGAGAGGGGATGACCTCCCAAGCCAGCTAATGAAATGTATAAATAAGCTATATTACCTAAAATAAAGTTAAAACAGAAATGTACAAATACATAGACATATATATGAGAAAAAAAAAATACCCAGGGGGGAAAAAAAATCAAGAAATAGATCCCAGTACATAACAGAACTTGAATGAAAGGAAATACTGTATATAATTCAATAAGTGGTGTTAAGGCAATTGACTAATGATTTGAGGCAGATTCCCTACCTGATGCCAACGGACTGAAGAAATAGAGATTTGCATTTAAAGATGGAAGCATGGACATAATATATTGGTGAATATATAATCTCTAGAGATTTTAAGGCATGAGAATAGCAGAAACCATAAAAAAAAAAGAGTGACAGAGTTGCCTGACAAGTTTAAAAATAACAGAAAATAAAAAATTCAAATGCAAATAGAAACTCAGGAAAATATTAAATCCTTAAATATTTAAAGCCAAAAGTCTAAGTCAAAAAGAAAAATTCCAAATCATTAGTTCAAAAATACATGTTTTATTTACAATGACATCAAAAAGAATAAAATACTTAGGAATAAACCTAACCAAGAAGTGAAAGATTTGTACACTGAAAATTACAAAACACTGCTGAAAAAATTAGACACAAATAAATGGAAAGACATCCCATGTTTATGGGTTAGAATACTGCTAAGGTATCAATACTACCCAATGTGATCTATAGGTTCAACATAATCCCTATCAAAACCCCAAAATCCCAAGGGAAGTAGAAAAATATATCGTAAAATTCACACAGAACCTCAAAGGACTTCAAATAGCCAAAAAAATCTTGAAAAGGAAGACGACAGAGGTCTCACATTTCCTCATTTCAAAACATATTACAAAGCTATAGTATTCAAAATAGTGTGGTACTGGCATAAAGACAGACAGAACAATTAAATATAGTGTCCAGAAATAAACCCTTACATATATAGCCAATTAATTTTCATACAAGGACACAAAGACTACTCAGTGAAGAAAGGACAGCCTCTTCAACAAATGGAACTGGAGAAACTGGATATCCACATGCAAAAGAATAGAGTTGCACCCTTTATCTTACACCATAAATAAAAGTTAACTCAAAATGGGTTAAAGACCGAAACATTAAGACCTAAAACTATAAAATGCCTAGGAGAAAGCATAGGGAAAAAGTTTATGACACTGGATTTGGCAATGATATCTTGAATATGACACCAAAAGCAAAAGTAACTATATCAAACAAAAACTTTTGTTCAAAGAATATGATCAACAGAGTGAAAAGGCTACCGGCCAAATGGGAGAACATAGTTGCAAATCATCTGATAAGGGGTTAATATCCAGAATATATAAGGAACTCCTATAACAACAACAACAAAAACAACAACAAAACCTGAATATAACGTGGTCAAAGGACTTGAATAGACATTTCTCCAAAGGGGATATACAAATGCCCAAGAAGGATATGGAAAGATGCTCAATATCATTAATCATTACAAAAATGCAAATCAATACCACAATGAGATAGCACCTCACACCACTATCAAAACAAAACAAAACAAAAACTAACGGCTGTTGGCAAAGGCATGGAGAAATTGGAATCCTTGTGCATCATTCATGGGATTGTAAGATTATGCAATCACTACGGAAATGTAGTGATTGCTTAAGAAATTAAATATAGAACTATCACATGACCCAGAAATCTCTCTTCTGGGTAGATACGCAAAACAGTTGAAACCAGGGTCTTGAAGAGATATTTGCATACCTAACTTCACAGCACTAGTCACAAAAGCCAAGAGGTGGGAGCAAGCTTAGTCCACAGACGGATGAATGGATAAACAAAATGTGGTATATCCATACAACAGAATATAATTCAACCTTAAAAAGGAAGGAACCATCACATCCTACAACATGGATTAGCCTTACAGATATTATGCTAAGTAAAATAAGCAGGTCACAAATCCTGCATTATTCTACTTACACGGAGTATCTAAAGTAGTCAAATTCATAAACATAGAAAGTAGAATGGTGGTTACCAGGAGCCTGGGGGTGGGGGTTAAGGGTAGAGAGAGAGCTAGGAAGTCGTTTAATAGGTATAGAGTTCCAGTTTTACATGAAGTTCTGAAGATCTGCTACACAACAATGTGAATATACTTAACACTATTGAACTGTACATATAAAAATGGTTAAGTAGTTTGTTAATGTGTTTTTGTTAACCACAAAGTTTCTGGAAAATAAATTAAAACATAGGTTTCATACTCTATCATGACTGACCACCTAAAAGATCCTCTTAAACCTCAAACCTCTGCCCTAAAATGGCAGAGTTGTATGCAACAAAATCAATCAGGCAAATGGCAAAGGCTTTCTAGAAACCTTCCATCTGTGGTTTTAAAAGTAATCACATGGGAATGAAAAAACAAAAACAAAAAAACAAACAAAAAACAGATTTGGAACTAATGACCACCTAATTCTAAAATGCCCTAATAAGAACAAAGCACCGGAAATGAACTTCTTCTGGAGCCCTTGGACCGCTAATGGTAGTCTGCGAGAGATTTCTCCCTGCCAAAGCAAATGCTACTACCAGCGTTTGCATTACCTCCAGTTCCTTTTAATCCAGGGCCAGCTTCTGAGAATATTCCACAAGTCTAGACTAACTCATCACACCAACCTGGAGCTAAGCAGTATCTACAGAAGGCAATACTGCTTAATATTTAGCAATACAACCAGGTGTCTAAGTCATCAAGAACAAAGAGACAGTAGCTTCCAATACCAGATACTCATTTCTCTGTACTATCCACTCACTGGTTTCCTTTTAAGAACCTTCATGATCCAGAATGGCCTGTGATTACTTAAGCTGTTAAGTCAACAGAAAGTGATATGAAAGCTTGTGGTTGGGATTTCTTTTTTTTTTTTTTTACAGAAAGTACATTTTACCTGAATACTAACACATGGGTTTTGCATGAACTGTCAAGTCTGTTCTTTTTGCAGTTGGTACAACATAACAAAATCGAATTCCTGAAGTGCTCATTTGGGGTTACATAGTCTGGCTCAGGGGACAGATGTCTTAGGATGGAATCCTGGCTCCGCCATGGACCAGACCTATCACTCTGGCCTTAACCTCTCTAAGCCTCAGTTTCATCATCTACATGATTCGGGTTTTATGAAAATCTGAAAATCTTAAAATCCAGAAGTTATAAAAGTGATGGTTTAGATAAGTGTATACAACTCCTTTTAGTTACAAGGAAAAGCAACACGTGGGGAAGAAAAAACTGGTGTTACTCAAGGTCCTATAATATAGCAGACTTCCTCCTGACATCTGCACCAGAACTGAGTTTTACCTGTACTTCTGACTCTCAACCTAGGTTCTCACGTACAAAAAGTCCTACGCACTTTTTCATATGCTCTGCAAATATTTTCGTACCGTGTTTTGCACCTGCGTCACAAATACAGCTTAAAACAAAACTTTGTGCATGAAACTATAGTACACTGGCAAAAAATTTTAAAAGGCCTAATAAAGGCTGTCAAACACTACCCTGCCATTTAATTGCCAATTAATAAAACATGCGACAAAGAAATTTAAATTGTCAATAGGTTGAAACATTCTTGAAAATTTACTCAAATTTATATTTATATTTATATTTACTAAATACATAAACTATAGCTTCTCATTTATAATAAATTAAATGCCTTCCAAAAACCCACTTCACAATGAAATTGTATTACAATGAAAGTTTAGGCAAACTTTCATTCAAAACTGAATGCTTGCTATGTATGTACTACAGATGTTGACAAAGGTTCTGCCCTACAGGAATTCCAGTCTAGGTGGAGAACTGACACCCTTGAAATCATTTAAGTAGCTCAACAAATCAGTACACAATTAAGTGTCAAAATGAATGATGAATGATTAACAAAGACACCACAAATTCAGAGGGCACATGTAGGACTGAACAGAAACGGGAAGGTGGTAGGAGAGAGGCTGCTGCAGTGCCCCAGGCTGAAGGCAGTGGACAGCTGATCAAAAGAGGATGTAACAGGCACTGATGCCACTTGGTAAAGGGTCAAAACTGAATCCCAACGGGGCAGGCAGAATAATCACAGCATTAATAAAAAACTGAAAACCGGAGGTGGGGCAAGATAATTCTGCCCTGGACATATGCAGTGTGCGCCAACGGCTAGACACACACATGGAGGAAGACAACCAACAGGCAATTGGAGAGCACAACCGACAGGAGGGCACAACCAGAACCTAGAAGTACAGTCACCAAAACAAGGCCAGATGCTGCTTACAAGAGACAGTGGGGAAAAACTCAGCTGTAGGAAAAGGGCCTCTTGGTCTGGCAAGGCCATTCAGAGCGCTTGCGTCACATACAGGCAAGAGAAAGAACACCTAATGTATCAAGCACCTAGCAAAGATTTTAATTTCCTCCAAGAGTAATTTGGCTTATTGCTACTCTGGATGGTAACAATTAGATGAGTTTACAACTACTCCCAAAGCAATCTTTTTGGCAGATGTCTATGAGGATTCACTGTAAGAATGAGAAAGAGGAGGAAAATGGTGTAAGAGCAAAAGAGGACACACTTTTCCAATGACAAAACTCCAATGCTCCGTCAGGCCACAGCCTTTAGTAAAAGCAAGCTACAAAAGTTCATTAGTGAAGTACTTATTCAGTAATACTCTCTTTACTAGGCCCTAAATTAAAAGGAACCCACTCTACCCCATACAAAGGGTTAACACATCTCACTCTTAAGAAAATCACTTTCAAACATTTTAACATTATCGAGTAATAAGTAGGTTAAAAATAATTTGGTTAAGAAAAAGTAAAGAACACTCCTAGTCAATTTGGCTACCCTTAGAAAACTATTAGATTCTTATCTGTTTTCTTGTGGTGTTTAGTCCTATGCACTTTTTTCACACGCTTTGTAAATACTTCGTACTGTGTTTTGCACCTACGTCACAAATACGGCTTAAAACAAAAATTTGTGCCTGAAACTACAGTACACTGGCAAAAAATTTTAAAAGTCCTAATAAAGGCTGTCAAACGTTACCCTGCCATTTAATTGCCAATTAATAAAACAAGCGACAATGAAATTTAAATTGTCATAGATTGAAACACTCATTCTCGAAAATTTATTTGCATTTATATTTACTAGATACATAACCTATAGCTTCTCATTTAATAATTGATTTAATAAATTAAATGCCCTCCAAAAACCCACTTCACAATGAAATTACATTACACGATATACGATGCTTTTTTTAAAAAAAGTCTTATTTGCCAGTCACAATGGGCTGCTTTATAATTCAAAATCCTAAAATTATACATTTAATATATATACACACATGTATTTTCACTATATATTTTAAAAATATATTTTCACAACTCACACACATTTTTGTTATTCTCACTATCTAGATATTAGCCTCAAGAAAAAATCTTGCCACCAATCTAGAACTAGTTATTTGTAGTGATTATAATAACTTCTACCTCTGGAAACTCTTTCAAAGTCCTTACAAACTTGACATCACAGCCAAAACCGTCTCAAAGGCACCTTTCCTCTGGACTAGTGATAGCACACTCCCATAACTCAGTTAAGACATACAGGATGCTAAGACAAGCAACGGTCCATGCTTCTGACTCAAAAAAACCAACATCAAGTCCAAACATGAAAAACTACATTAGGTAATTTACTTCTGCAGCTTTTCTTCAGGAGACAATGACTGTTACTGTCTTTTAAAGACTCTGCAGTGAAATCACACAGGAATGAAGGAAAAAAAATACAAACATACAAAATACCTGCAGAATCATCATTAAAACTGCAGGTAGATCTTATCTTGGAAATTTTAAACTAGTTTATGCTACTTCAACAGACAAAAAATTCCTCCGGGTGTGAACGGACAAAGGGAACTTAGCCATCTTCAGAAATCTGCCCAGACTTGCTGAAAAACTCAACAGTACCTTGTAGGACAAAGATTGCATTTGTGCCTCATCAGATGCCAAACTCACAGTGTCACAATCACGTGAGAAAATAAATTGCTTTTCCCTTACTTAGAAACAATACTGGAATACGATCAGTTTTTTTAGAAGCCATTTCTGGAGATACCTTCACAGAATATTTTATTAGAACCAGATCTGTTTAAGATGGGTAGAGGCCTATGTTCTATATTAGTATCAATCCCCATTAATATCTTGGATAACTCCGCACACACACATTGTTCATGCAGATAAGCATAGGCCACAAAGGATATCTGATTCACCCAGGAACACTGGCAGATTCAAGCACTCCTTTAATACGAACACCCGGGCAAGTATTCTCCTCATCCAATCCTTACACACATCTATGGATATCAGAGAGGTGCTCGAACATGTATAAACTATGCAAATAAGAAATTAGTGAATGTATTTTAGGCTGACAGTTCTCCAACAAAAGATTTGTTTACTTAACTTTACCCAGAGTCAAGTTTTTATTAGCATATAAAATGGCTGTCGGAAAAATAAGCAGCAGAAGGAAAATACAAATTTAATGCTTTACTAGATTCAACTATTATTTCATTTCCCTGTGCTAAGGGCGCATGAAGACAGTCATCCATTCAAATGCTAAACGCCAGTGTTTGGCACCGTGCAAGGTAAGCAAAGGAACAGAAAAGCAAGGACACAATACCCACCAAGGTCTACCTGAAGTCCCACCCAAAAAATGTCCATTAAATTACTGCACTATTTTGGGTTCACTGAACACCCACTACATGCCAAATCCACGATCACACAGAAGAAAGAACACTCAACTAACTGCAGATCTGTGGCCAATGATGTATTATGACAACCCCAGGCCTGACCAGTCCTAAAGCGGCAATATTTTATTCCGGAAATAATTTTGCTTCCATCAATTAATCCTTTCTATAGACGGCAATTCTTTGAATAATTTCCACCAATGTTAACCCAGACTAAGGTTGCTTAGAGAGTTAAATAAGGGAATGTAATGTGGACAAAAATAAAAGAAACAGTATTCTGAAGCACATTTACACTTTACTAATTTGGTTTGTATTTGCTTTTACCTTCAATAACAATTAAAAGCAAGTGACTTCAGTCAGAAAGTAGAACGTTAACTCTAAAGTTACCGTGGCAAGAAATTGTTTTCTTGTACGAGCAGTTTCATATGCAATGCTAAACTAACAAGTTTTGCTTAGTTTTTTGTTTTTTTTTTAAACTATTCACTTAGTGAATTCTTCATGAAGGCTCTGTGACCATTCACATGTCCCTTGGCTCAAAAACAGGTAGTGTAGATGGAATTACACTGATTTGGTCTTCAAGATTACAAAATAATTTTTGACCCTGTCCAAGTACCCGTTTTGCAGCAGCACAATACTAATGAGAGTTTTTTTAAAATAGGGGCCAGCCCTTAACCATAAATTAACTGTAAAGGCTTGCAAGCTGGCAACTTCACATTTATTTTTAAAGGCTTTCACATCAAAGGCAAAGGCACCGAATTACGTATTTTAAAAATAAGAAATGCAAACAGGCTTTCAAAAGCTTACTAAAGAGTTAAATGGAATTGTATTTACGTCTAATAATAACGAGTCATCAATACCGCAAAGAGACATTAAAGGAGGAAGCTACAGGATCAAGATTCCCCTCGAGGAAATGTCTGAACAAACTCAAACTGAAATTTTGTAAGCGGTGTCTCGCTATTTTTACCACATTTTAAAGTAAGCTCTGTCTGCACCCAACCAACCGCAACCAAGAAAACAGAAGTGTCCTAAAATGTACCTATTAGCCAAACTAAGCCAAAAAATACGCCCCTCCTACCTAGCGGGCCAAGTGGCAAGAACGTACGAGAACTCAGGAAGTTTTGAAATGGCAGTGACAGGAGACGGGGGGGAAGGCAGGGGAAGGAATCACGGAGAGCTAGGGCCACTCCAAGCGGCGGGCGCTGCGAGGTCCCGGCTCGGGACGGTACCCGACCGCCCAACTTCGCGCCGGAGCCCCGGCCGC